>NC_142110.1:2098333-2429166 GCF_056152115.1 Neolamprologus brichardi | reverse complement strand
AAAAGTCCGAGAGTGGCGGCTGTGGTATTTTCACGTTTTAATTCATTCTGATAAGGTCTGAGATTTAAAAGCCTTTTGTCCTTCTCTGTACAGGGAGTTAAAAGGGGCAGCAGAGGAAATAAGTGCTGGGGCATAGCACTTTTAAACTCTGATATGTTGCACTTTATTATAAATACATTAGAAAGCGTAAAACTAAGTAGCAGCTTATGATTTTGAAAGGGTGTTAATCAGCATCTCCAAAACATCATCAAAACACTCTCTCCTCCTCGAATGCTCTCATGTCGTTTCTTTTCACTGGAGTGCTCGATTAATTAAATGTTATGGACTATAGAGTGTAAACATTGGCACGCAGCACAAACAAATCCATTCCAACTTGGTGCGGTCCAATGTTTGTTGTGCTTGCTGTGCCACAGTGGAAAACACACAAAAATGCCAAGTAAGATTCAATCCACCAGTGACACCCTCAAAGGTAATTACAGCAGAGAAAATGCAAAAGTTATTATTTTTTGAAACACAAACACGATGAAATCTGTTTAACCTTCTGCTCGGGCAGCCATTATGTTCCCGGGAACCACTGAAATTTTGGTCCAAATAGGGATGCACCGATACCGATACTGGTATCGGTATCGGGTACCGATATCGGGGCCGATACTGTAAAATGTGTGTGTACTCATACACATAAAATGTGTGTGTACTCATACACATAAAATGTGTGTGTACTCATACTCGTAAAGGTTAACCGATACCATGAACCGATACTAACTTATTTCATTAATCAGAGGGTGGCTTGTCATTTCTGTTGTAGTTTTTTAGATTGGCCACTAGGGGGACATCCCGCGCTAAACAGGCACAGGGTTAGGCGAGTGAGACTGGCAGCTCCAGATAAAAAAGAGAAACTGGAGGCTGCTGTAGCTAGGCTAAACAAAATGTCAGCAGTGTGGAACAGCCAACTTTAACTCAGGTTTTGGAAAAGCGAAGAAAAATGTCAAGAGAAAATCCACGGGCAGTTAAAATAACAGAGGCTCTGACTCATTTTATCGCTCTGGATGACCAGCCAATGCCGGTCGTGGAAAACATAGGATTGCACCGTCTTCTCAGCATACTCGAGCTGCGATATGAAATATAATAAATGAACAGAAGTGTTTATTTATTATTCTGAAAGCTCGAGACAGTGCCAATAGTTCAGTGATATTTTGTTAAATTACAATGTGGAGACTCTGCAATAATTTAACAGAAGTGCTTATTTTTCACTTGAAATTTTTTTGTGGTCATTTTTATTAAGATATTATTTTTTATCGGCAGAGAATAAAATAAAACCTGTCTTCCAATTCATTGCATTTGTGTGTGTGTGTGGTAGAAGTATCGGTTTTTGTACTCTGTATCGGCAAGTACTCAGATCCAAGTATCGGTATCGTATCGGTTTGAAAAAATTGGTATCGTTGCATCCCTAGTCCAAACAGATGAACTCTGACTTTTACCCAACAGTTGTAACCAGTAAAACCTACTACACCCGAACCTTTGCTGTGACACATTACAGGCTGACTTTATCAAGCATTAAACACTCAGAAACTCATCCAAGCTGCTGCCCCGTGCCCGCGTGGATGAGTTTAGACCTGCTTTGATTGACAGTGACACAGCAGCAGCCTTCCAAATGTCATCGGATTTCACTCGATTTTGATCACCTTTTTCAAAATGGGATGTTTAAAACCTGCAATAAGAACACTGTTTAAAGAGCACCGGCTTTGTGCTCATGCAGCACTTCATTGTTCCTAGCAGCACCCCGCTGAGACTGTTGGCACAGACAGCTGTTTATTTACCCTAAAAAAGGATTTTTTTCCGTTTTTTGTTGGTGCTTTTGAAGTTTATCCGCTCACTTTGAAAGATGTATCCTCTGGAATTTTGTACCATTTTATTGCAACGCTCACTCGTGACATTTGAGAGAAATCGATGCATCTCGCTTTTTGTGCTCGAGTCGCTTTTTATGATGAAGGCTTTTGCACACATGCTGTAAATGTCATTGTGCGGTCCGTTCGCTGCTACGTTTTCAGGTGTGTGATGATGTGAGGGGAAGTGGGATTTTCAGTTGATACTGAACTGGCTTCACCTGCAGGCCGCTGACTCTCCTGTGTATGTGTTGAAGTGTGTGTGGATGGGAGGGAGGGTTCATCCAAGTGTGTTAATCCATTCTTCCTGGTTGCTGTCCCTGGCCCTCCTTCATGCTTCTCACCTCACATCATCACCATTCTCTTCCTTCCCCACCCCCCGGTAACCCGACCCTGCACCCACAGCCCATCCAATCCCTTGGTCCGTCTTCAAAGGACTTCACGGTTTTACGAGCAATCGGGACACACGCGTACACGCGCCGCCATCGTGTGCGTGGCCACACACTCCTGCGGGACACACGGTGGCTTTCGAATCTGCCAGTATTTTGCAAGCTGGAGCCTTTAGAGGGCAGCAGAGTTTCACTTGGAGTGAATTTGCTTCTGGTGTGAACCGTGCTGCTCTGATGTTGGTCAAACGCCTTCATTCCCTCCTTTTAGAATTTACCGTAGCCTCTCTTCCATTCCTCTTTCTCTCACTTCTTCTCCTTTTGCTTTAAATTCAAACCAACCACTGCTTCTCTGCTCCGGTTGTGGAGTGAATTGGAGATTGACAGATATGCTATATCTGGTTATAAGCTGTAATTAAAACTCATTTGCCTTGCTGATGGCATTTTCCACCACCCTTCATTCAAACCAATTAGTTAGCATTAGTTGACCTGACGTCTTGTATCAGATTGAGTTATTGAATGAAAAGGAGGTAAACATGCAGAGGTAGCGGTGGCCTCCCCCGAGGGTGAAGCCACTTTATGCCCTGATCCTGATGCCAGACAGATTGAAATGTGACGCACTCACGTGCACGTGCAAACCCTCGAAGAGACATCAGCAAGGAGCCTCGTTGACTCCAAAAACAATACGTTAATACGCATGCATATACATGTACACACAAGGCTCTGTTACGAGTTCATTGATCGTTCACTGTCTGAAGGCTTGCTCACCTCGAGCTCATCTCCCGCTTTCCTTTTCCCCTCAGTGCCACCTGGAAAAACCTGGAAACACCTTTCTGTCTCTCACGCTGCTAATTTAAATGGCCCCTCACTGTGCATGAGTGAAATTCCCCAAACTTTTGACAGTTGTGACGCAAACCAGATGTTAAGAAATTTAATGAAACCAGATGTCCTGAATATTTTATCTGCCCTCACCAGTCTTTCAGCACTGACAAAGCAAAATCTGAGCAGCTGAGGAAGACGTAAACAAACTGCAGAATAACTGCAACCCTTAACTCTTGTAACTGTCAGTAGCAACAACTGCACTGTTCATAATTCTTCTATTTTTGGACTCTGACACTGTGTCCAACACTATTTTCAATCTAACTACATGATGGATGTGAACGCTTGACCAAAGTGCAAACTTTCAGCTTTGATCTGAGAGGTTGAACTGAAAATTTTCATCAAAGGAATTAACAGGAAATCTTACTTCGGAGTTTTAAGAGCCTTAAACACAACTGAACAGTCAAACGCTGCTGTGTGGACACGTGTGGCCTTTTGCTCGTTGTTTCTACATATTAGAAACGTGTAAAAACCTGGACTATTTTAAATGGACCTCTTTGTTTTTGTGAAAACACAAAATGCAGTGGAGGAACCTCTCAATGCAAAGCCATTCTTTCACTTAAACTAATGTTTAAGTCCATCAGAAAGACAGCGAGAACGTCACACTCTCATCAAAATCATTGAAAAATATTTAGGTGAGCTCAGCAAAGTTAAAAGGAAGGATAGCCACCAACAGTGCTGGACAATCACAGCATCCCCAAGGTTGGAAAAAAGAAGAAGCGTGGACTGGAATAGCTCGTGACCATACAACCACAAACCATAAAAGAAAAAAGAGACAGAGGCAGAGCAGTGTGATCTATGGGCATGCTCGGTTCCCAGTGGCACTGGGTCACTGGTGCTTATTATTGATGGTGTTACAGAAGAGAGGAGCCAGATGTATCCTTAAGTGTACAGACCTACATGTGTCATTTCTGCTCAGATTAAGGATAACGGGTCTTCGGTGTACATTTAATTCAATTCAATTCAATTTTATTTATATAGCGCCAAATCACAACAAAAGTCGCCTCAAGGCGCTTCATAGATGCAGAGAAAAACCCAACAATCATATGACCCCCTATGAGCAGCACTTTGGCGACAGTGGGAAGGAAAAACTCCCTTTTAACAGGAAGAAACCTCCAGCAGAACCAGGCTCAGGGAGGGGCGGGGCCATCTGCTGTGATTGGTTGGGGTGAGAGAAGGAAGACAGGATAAAGACATGCTGTGGAAGAGAGACAGAGGTTAATAACAGATATGATTCAATGCAGAGAGGTCTGTTAACACATAGTGAGTGAGAAAGGTGACTGGAAAGGAAAAACTCAATGCATCATGGGAATCCCCCGGCAGCCTACATCTATTGCAGCATAACTAAGGGAGGATTCAGGGTCACCTGGTCCAGCCCTAACTATATGCTTTAGCAAAAAGGAAAGTTTGAAGCCTAATCTTAAAAGTAGAGATAGTGTCTGTCTCCTGAATCCAAACTGGAAGCTGGTTCCACAGAAGAGGGGCCTGAAAACTGAAGGCTCTGCCTCCCATTCTACTTTTAAATACTCTAGGAACAACAAGTAGGCCTGCAGAGCGGGAGCGAAGTGCTCTAATAGGGTGATATGGTGCTACAAGGTCATTAAGATAAGATGGGGCCTGATTATTTAATTTACAATTACAAAAATCAAAGAAGTGGAATATTTTGAACTTGCTCAGTTAGTTCATTTGTCCAGTTACATTTGACTGTAACTGCACTTCTGAAATGGTTAATGCAATAATTTCATTCAGCATTTGGAGTTAAATCCAAGGATCGATGTTTTTTGCCACCAGTATTGAGTAAAAACTTCAAATGGCACCTTTATTATGAAAAGGTTGGAACTGGGGATCGATTTCACTGAGCGCGCTTATGGTTGAAACATCCTCGTCTTAATTCCCAACTGGTCATAAATACTAAAGTGACACGAATCAAAGGCTAACATGGGTGATGTTGCTGTGGAAACTAAACAGGCGTATGAAATAATAGCATGCATGTACAGTGGTGTTTTTTTTTTTAGCTTTTAATTTTTAGCTTTTTATAATCATCATCTTGCAGAGGCTTGAATATTTCGTGAGATAGGCAGTGCATCGTAGTGAACGTGTGATTGCCTTCATTTTTTTGTCCAAGTTATGCTGTCATTTGCAAGTAGGGATGGGTATTGTTTAGGTTTTATCCGATACCGGTGCCACACTGGTACTTTTGAAACGGTGCCGGTGCTTAAACGGTGCTCAAACCGGTGCTTAAAGAATGGAGAACACAAAATTGGTCCAAAAACCTCTCATGTTCAGCTGTTTTTTTGTAAAAAGATAACAATGTTAGCCTTTTCTGCAGCTATGGGGCATATATGGTATCACTCTTGGCTGGAAGCAGCTTAAACAATGGAAAAAACACAAACTTTGTCCAAAAACCTCTCATGTTTAACTGTTTTCCACTTTTTCTTTGGTCATTTTAGCCTTTTTGTCCAGGGTGAAGGGAGTATCTGCCATCAAACAAGAAGACAGCCGCATGTAGCTACGATGGTGTTTGCTAGTTCACCTTACATGCATTAATGTAATAACGTGGTTAGCCTACTCAACGTAAATTACACACGAACAACATTAAGCTACTCACGCAGAGAAGAACGGCTGCTGCTGCATCATCATCCTCATCATTTCTGCTACACTGGCAGGGCTAGGGGCCAGGACTCTCCTCTTCGGGTTTTTGGGGGATGTTGCTAACTCCGGGTCGATAACAGGCACCACACCCGCAGTAGATGTGCTCGGTGTGAGGTCTCACAGCAAGCTATCAAATACGGCGCATTTCTCGGCTTTTAACAAAACGCTATGCGTCGCCAGGTGTTTCATCAGATTTGAGGTGTTACCTCCTTTGACAGCATCACAGTATCACCTTAAAGCACTTGTTGCAGCTGCTGAGTTTGCATCTTTTGCTGTGAAGTACAGCCAGACTTTGACTGCTTCGCCTTGGACATTTTTAATCTGTAGCTCTGCTCTAAAAGAACGTACGTACCTGGACCCGCCTACTATCCTCGGAAACGTAAAATGATTGGCTAGAATCTAAAGTGTGTCACAGCTCAGGAAAATAAAGCACCGAAATGTGCGCTGCTTTTCGGTCTGGTTACTACCGTTTATGTCAGAACCGGTGCAATAATGGCACCGGATAGCGGTACCCATCCCTATTTGCAAGAATGCAAATCCCTTCAACCTTCTGATGGCGTGCAGCATGAGAGTATGACCTCTGAGGGAGTAACTTAACGGGTGTTACTATCTGAATGAAAGGGGAAAGTTTCTCCTGGATTCTTAAAGGAGAAGGTTCAGGCTTTCAGCAGGACGAATGTCCCCCCCATCCACCCACTGCCATCATCAAAATCCACCCTTCCAAAGACACAGCAAGGCCAATTAACCTCCCTCGTCCCCACCGCCACAGGCCTTCCTCTCCAAAGGAAATAACGACACGGGGAACCGGATGGAGGAGTGGCTGAGCTGCAGAGAGGGGTGTTGATGCGTGGCGATGCAATATGGGAAGGAATAAATTAGCAGAATGAAAAATAAGAAAACGCAATTTGTCACACCATTGTCGACTTCCTCTCTCCTATTGCAAGTAGATATGAATTCACAAGGCGAGGCTTGTGTGTCAGCCCAGCTGCTGCGTCTGTGGAAATGAGACTCACAGCTTCATGAAGTGAGACTGCGTCTCCTTTCAATATGCAGCTCTGCAACCACCGTGTAGGTCTTGATGAGGGGAGGCAGACGCAGAAGTCAAGATGGAGAGGGTGCAGCGTGAGCTGATGTGTGGGAGAAAAAAAAGAGTAAATCCATTTTTGAAGTGCGGAGGAGGCCTGTAGTCTTAATGGGTCGCAGGGATGCACGCAGCGGCTGGAAAAGACAAAGCATGTTGACAGGAAAAGCCAGACTCGTTATTCAATTTGTCTGTGAGAAAAAGGTACGAAGAAAAGTCTCTGCGTATGTTTTCCATTTCACCAGATAAAGGACGATTTTGAAGACGCACACAGCGGTTTATCAGGAACGCTCGTGTCTCACGCTATTATCGATTCTTAAAACTTTGCGCTGAGCATGAATGATGCACCTGACGGCTTTTCATAAAATATTAATTACTTTATGCTTTATAAATGAGAACAAAATTGACTCTTATGAATATGGGATAATAAATAAATATTCAAGCAGCTTTTCTCATATCGTTTAATGGAGTTCCAGTGGTTTCACATGTAAAGATCTCTGGGAGTAATTATGTAAAAGCAGTTGTATAATATCTTTTGAGGAAGTCACGTCTGAGGAAATAACTGTGATCAAATCATCCGAGTTATCCGGGCTGGAAGCTTCAGAGCAGGCTCACCAGAAAGTGCAAAAAAAATGCAAACGTTAATGAAGGAATGTATTAACTTGCTGTTTATGTGTCTAAGCAAAGGTTCTCTGGATCGTCTGCAGGTTGTGCAAAACGCTGCAGCGAGACTTTTGACAAAATCCTGCAAGTCCTCACATGTGACACCGTTGTTATCTCAGTTACACTGGCTTCCTGTTAAATTTAGAGTCGATTTTAAGATCCTGGTCTTGACCTACAGAGCTGTGCACAGACTGGCACCAGCCTACATCTCTGATCTGCTACAGCCCGATGTCCCAGCAGGTTTTTGAGGTCATCTGATCAGAGCTTACTTGCTATAAAAAATACTAAGAGGAGGACTGAGGGTGACAGAGCTTTTGCCGCTGTGGCCCCGAGACTGTGGACTCTCTCCCCCAAACATTCAGAACTGTGGACTCAGTCGCTGTTTTTAAAAAACAACTCAAAACTCACCTTTTTAAAACTGCTTTTGGTTCATTTTATGCCTGTTTTATTTTCTCTTTTTAAATCTTTTTATGACTTGTAATCTTATGTGCAGCACTTTGTGATTCTGTCTTGAAAGGTGCTATATAAATAAAAATGTATTTATTTATTTATTATTTAACTGTAGGATTAAATGGTAACGTGTGATTTCTGCCCCTGTTGGAGCATCTTTGTCAGAAGAAATATGGCAGCAGCTGTTTGGCTGATGTTCACTGTTTTTCAGTTGAACCTCTGTGACCGCGCACTTTTCCACTCGTGCTTCAACTGGTCATAATTTCCAAAACTTTATTCTTGCAGAACTAATAATCTATTATTTCCTTCCACTTTTCATTGTTCTAGTGCCAATTAGCACATTGGAGTGTTAGTGGACTTTACCACTGTGCTACAAAGTTGTCTTAAAGTTTTGGAGAAAAATGTTGAGATGATGAGTTAAAGGTTTGACTTCACTCTGCCGATGAGGAAGCTCTCTCTCTCTCTCTCTCTTTTCTGTTTCTCCATCGCGGAAACAAACTTCCTCACAATCCAGGATTCATGATGAAAAGTCACAAAGGTGAGGAAGCAACACAGCCGACACAACAAAGGACAAAAAGAAATATTGCATTGTGTACACGCATGAAGAAGCAAAGTTTTACACAATTAACAACAGGTAAAGGACTTCCGTTTTCCGGCAATGGAGTAAGGTGTGTCGGCCACTAGCACCTGCCTAACTTTTTTAAAATTTTACTCTTTGAGCCCCATTTTGCTGTTAGATACGAATTTTTCGGGTCATTTGTGAGTGTCACGCTGGAAGGATGTCGAGGGAAGGAGACAAATCGAGAAAAACCTTACTGGCGAGAGCTGTGCTAACGCTGGCGCAGCAGAGGATGCTAGTGCAGCCCTGAACCCGGCGCTTGTCGCCCTGCTCGAACAGCACAGAACAGCCATAGCCGCAGATTTTAAGGCTACATCGGATGTAATTAACGGTAAGCTGGACAAGATTCAAGCGGAAGTTGCAAATCAAGAACTACGAATTGGTGAGCTTGAATCGAACGCAGTGGATGTTGTTCAGCGTTTAGCAGCGCTCGAAGCTAAGTATGATTCACTACAGGAGGAAAACAAACTTTTCAAAACTAAACTTTCCGACCTGGAGAGTAGAAGCAGAAGGCAGAACATCCGTCTGGTGGGTTTGCCGGAATCGGTGGAGCCGGGTCCACGGCCAACTGAGTTCTGTTCCCGGCTGCTGGTGGAGGTCTTCGGCGCACAAACAACAGGTAAAACCAATCATGGAGACATGAAGACAGGCAGGAAGCCGAACTAATGAAAGACGGGAAAGTTTCACAGTAAAAAAAGAGACAAAAGGGAGCAGACGGTGTAAACATGGAGCTAAAACACAGAGAAGCAGAGACAGAAACACCAGACAGACCTCTACTTCAATGAACAGGGATCTACACAAGAGGCCAGATGCAATAACCCGCGTTGCTTTAAAGAAACACGACTAAGAAACACAGATACTGAGAACACCGTTTGATGGGTGTTGGACTGACGTGATTAATGAAACTTCTGTTCAATTCAACAATACATTTCATGAGTGACAGAATTAGTGGTAAAGCATGCATCTTAAAATGCTGCACGTTTTCCACTGGTACAGCAGCAGCAGCGATAAAACCACATTATATATGGTATCCAAGTCCTCAGGGGGACGTGCTCATTCATAATCAACAAACCATTCTATTATTGTAGTCACTTACCTGAAATGCTACGATTGAAACACACTTGACTATTTTTATAATCTTAAAATCATTTTCTAATGAGACTGTCCTTGCTCAAGATGAATCTGCTGAAGAGCTCATCTTCCTCCATGAATAATCCACCTGTAGCTACCATCCTGCCAGCCTGCAATAACTGGAAATCTAAATGTAAAATTTAAGGCAAACATTTGCACTAATCAAATGGATTTCGAGTCTCTGCTCGTGGAGGATTTCAAAAACAAGAGCTGGAGGCTTGAGCGTCTAGTAGGGGTCCCCTGCTGAGTCCTAATATGCAGCTAAGGCAAACACTGCAGCACGTTTAGGCTTCTCCAGACCTCTATGGGCAAAAGGAAAAATCCTCTTCTTAATAAAACTGTTGGCCAACATAATTACACATTATTTAGAGTATGATTAAAAAATGATGCACTCCAGCCTAAAAGTAGCAAAGTGCTCAAATATTAGCTGGAAAATGTATGGTGTTTAGTTAGCAGTTTATATACAAAGAGTGTGGGCAGTGCTTCCTATCCCAGTTGTAGCCTTAAGCTCTAAGGTTTTCTAGCTCATCAACAAATTAAAAAATGTGTAATCATGTAACCAGTAAAGTAACAAGTTAATATATGGATTAAATGGGAGGCAGAGCCTTCAGTTTTCAGGCCCCTCTTCTGTGGAACCAGCTTCCAGTTTGGATTCAGGAGACAGACACTATCTCTACTTTTAAGATTCAAACTTTCCTTTTTGCTAAAGCATATAGTTAGGGCTGGTCCAGGTGACCCTGAATGACCCCTTAGTTATGCTGCAATAGACGTAGGCTGCCGGGGGATTCCCATGATGCACTGGGTGTTTCTTCTTCACTCACTATGTGTTAACAGACCTCTCTGCACTGAATCATCCTTTAGTATTAATCTCTGTCTCTCTTCCACAGCATGTCTTTATCCTGTCTTCCTTCTCTCACCCCAACCAATCACAGCAGATGGCCCCGCCCCTCCCTGAGCCAAAGTGCTGCTCATAGGGGGTCATATGATTGTTGGCTTTTCTCTATAATTGTAGGATCTACTGTACAATATAAAGCGCCTTGAGGCGACTGTTGTTGTGATTTTGCGCTGAGTAAATAAATAAAACTGAATTGAAAATAAAGGTAGAAAAGTAGAACATTTTTTAGTTGATTGATATTAAATGTAAACACTAGAAACAAACTTCAAATTTAAACTGATGATCTTTTGGGAAACAGCTTTTAGCCATGAATAAAACATGAACTGAGGACAGTTAGTACAAAAAACCTTTATGCTTCATTAATCAATACTTCAACTTGAGAAACTTTGCCAGTGAGAACTCGAGCCAGGACCGGAGCAGCTCCAGACTAAATGCTCTGCAGTCGTCACAGTCAGCCCCAGTGGTGAGTGCTGTAGTCTTGTGGCAGGTGGAGCTGGGTGGTGGTGGGTATTTGTGAAATGAGTGCCAGAGAGAATAAGGTATTTAGGGACGGGAATAAGTATATGAGTGAGCCAAGAAATAAGGATGTCGAGCTTCATAAAACATAAAATATAAATAAAATTATAAATAAAATGGACTCAGGTTCAGTAAACACTTTTCATTCAGTAATTTGGTTCTTTAGTTATTTTTAGAATTGTGAAGAAATCATGAGTAAAATCTTAAAATATAGTTAAATAGACTGGCTAAGAGTTGCAGTTACAACTGACACTGTAACTCTTACCAAAGACTGAGACGGGCACATGCTAAGGTGAGGACTAGTTGTTTTTATCAGGCTAGATTTAATGGTAAATGGCCTGTATTTATATAGCGCTTTACTAGTCCCTAAGGACCCCAAAGCGCTTTACACATTCAGTCATCCACCCATTCACACTCTGGTGATGGCAGCTACATTGTAGCTACATTGTAGCTACAATGTAGCTACAATGTAGCTACAATGTAGCTACAATGTAGCTACAATGTAGCTACAGCTACACTGTACAGCTACAGCTACAGCTAGCTGTAGCTACATTGTAGCTACAGCTACAATGTAGCTACATTGTAGCTACAGTGTAGCTACATTGTAGCCACAGCCACCCTGGGGCGCACTGACAGAGGCGAGGCTGCCGGACACTGGCGCCACCGGGCCCTCTGACCACCACCAGTAGGCAACGGGTGAAGTGTCTCGCCAAGGACACAACGACCGAGACTGTCCAAGCCGGGGCTCGAACCGGCAACCTTCCGATTACAAACTCCCAACTCTTGAGCCACGATCGCCCCGTTATTATTAGTAAATAATGTTTACACAGACGGTCAGAAAGCAGTGTGACACTGTGGCTAATGCAGCTTTGGTTTACAGTTTGGTGTCCTGGATACAAACCGTGGTAATGATGAAGGCGACCCTGCAGTCAGTCATGTTTTGCACTGATGTTTTTAACATCAGTGCAGCCCACTGGAGAGCCAATCAGCTCCAAAAAAATAATATTTCGTCATGTTGTGATGAATGTGCACAGCTTTGGCTTTCTGTTGGTCAGTTCTGTCAGTGTGTTTCGAGGGAATAAGTAACTGTTCAAGCTTTGGAAGTGTATAGAAATTATAGCTCTGCATTGACATGAGACGGATGATCTGATATCGTCGTGTTGGTGTTGTTCCCAGATCATCATGAAAATGTTGTTCCAGGTTCAACATTGCAAGTGACCAATCACATTATTGTGACGTTATTCTTTTGCGCACCAACCCATTCGTGCATTTATGAAATTCCAATGTTGCAAGGACAATATCAATTCTGCTTAGCGTTTATTAAAGGGTCAGGGTCAGGGTCCGTTGATCGGCGGACAAAGGCGGTTTCTCGCAGCTTAAGTACAGTTTTTTGTTTTACGCCGGTTTTTCCCGAAGTCGCAAAAGTATGACATCACAACATTCTGATTGGTCACTTGCAATGTTGATCCTGGAACAACCTTTAGTATGATGATCTGGGAACAACACCAACACGAGGATATCAGATCGTGCAACATGAGACAGTTAGTGGCTTTTCTCGTTCTACTCCAGGTGCTATGTGGGTTTGAGAACTTGGACAAATATACTTACTACTGATGGTGAACAGTGCTGCTTGCAGTTTGTTTTTGCCACGATTTTAGTCATTTTATTTTGCTTTTTAACTTTCTGCCTCCTTAAGAATTCAGCTGGGTGGATTTGGTCGTGGGATGATGCACAAATCCCATCAGCATAAAAAAAATCTGCTTAATCAAACATGTGGAACTATTGTGAACAAGGAAGCTGCTGAAAGTAATGAACAATCGTTTTATATTGTAAGGTAAAGAATAAAGAGAAAAACCCTATGAGCAGCACTTTGGCGACAGTGAGAAGAAAAACTCCCTTTTAACAGGAAGAAACCTCCGATAGAACCAGGCTCAGGGATCTGCGACCAGTTAGGGGTGAGGGGAGGGAGACGAGACAAAAGAAGAGAGCCAGAGATGAATAATAACTCACGATTAAATGCAAAGTGGTGTAAATGATGATGTAGCAGTTTTCTACTCTACTTGAGCACACAGAGATTCATATACCAGCACTTCTTTCTAGATCCAAGTACTTTGTATGCGGCTTTTACCTGATCCAGCTCTAATTATAAGCTTTATCAAAGCGGAAAGTTTTAAGCTTTAATTTAAAGTTTTAATCAAAAGTAGAGAAAGCTGAAGGCTCTACCTCCCCTTCTACTTTTAAATAATCCAGGAAGCACACGTGAGGCAGCAGTCTGAGAGTGAAGTGCTCTACTGGGACGATGTGAGTAGCTTGTGTGTAATGCAGCCTTGTCCAGCTGTTGAATTCAGTGTTCATGCCCCTGAATTCAGACGAAAAGTTTGGATCAGCACTAGTTGTGTACTGTTCAAGTCAGTAAGACGGTATTTTTTCACTGACGACAGTCACCGCCACTGTGGGAGGTAGCGGGAGCTACTCTGCTAGATTCAGACGATACTAAAATCTCAAAGTTCATGTACTCTTATTTTTTATTTAGTTTAGCTTCGACAACCACACTCCAGGTTACTGCAAAACAGTCCAGACCTCCCAACACTCTGCCACAAATGTCTCGCTGACTCTAAGTTGAACAGACAGAAACTTCAGGTGGCCTGATCGTCCACCGCTGTCAGCTGTCGAATTATTTATAAGACACCGGCCACACACTCGCTGCACCAGAAATCACAGGAGTACTTAAAAAAAGTTTGGAAACATTTCTGCCACGACTCTTATGTCTCAGCAACACCGTTAGAGATATACCGTACATTTATTCCCTTATGATGTAAACCTAAAGGTTTTGTTGCGAAATCGATCAATGTAGAGCAGCGAGACAAACCAGAGAAGTGCAATCAAACGATGAGTTTATTAGCAGCCAGGAGAAAACATCAGCATATGTCCTCTGACAAAAATACATGTTGTGGATACTTATAAAGCAGTGGGGTACACGCCCCCCCATGGCGTCAATTACAGATTAAAATAGGTTCCAGACATTAGTCACAGTTAATGGTACATCTTGTACATCTTTAATGGCTATAAACAGACATAGAACTTCTCTTTTCTATAACATCTTCCATACTAGGGAATAAACTTCAAGCCCTCAGGGCCTCTGGGGCTAATTATAGACTCTGGTCACCTGGACAGTCACGTCAGTGAAGCTTAAGACCCTTAATGAACCGAACATCAACTCCAAATAAGCACAAATATGCAACGTGTATGAAATACTTCTGGCTGTACTTGTAATAAAAGTTAACGTAATGGAAGGATCCTCAAATGACTCAAAAAACTAGTTCATGCATTTATTACTTCCAGGCTGGACGACTGCAATTCATTATTATCAGGATGTCCAAAAAACTCCCTGAAAAGCCTTCAGCTAATCCAAAATGCTGCAGCAAGAGTCCTGACAGGGACTAGAAAGAGAGAGCAGATTTCTCCTGTTTTGGCTTCCCTTCATTGGCTTCCTGTTAAATCCAGAATTCAAAATCCTGCTCCTCACATACAAGGTCTTAAATAATCAGGCCCCATCTTATCTTAATGACCTTGTAGTACCATATCACCCTATTAGAGCACTTCGCTCTCGCTCTGCAGGCCTACTTGTTGTTCCTAGAGTATTTAAAAGTAGAATGGGAGGCAGAGCCTTCAGTTTTCAGGCCCCTCTTCTGTGGAACCAGCTTCCAGTTTGGATTCAGGAGACAGACACTATCTCTACTTTTAAGATTAGGCTTCAGACTTTCCTTTTTGCTAAAGCATATAGTTAGGGCTGGACCAGGTGACCCTGAATCCTCCCTTAGTTATGCTGCAATAGATGTAGGCTGCCGGGGGATTCCCATGATGCATTGAGTTTTTCCTTTCCAGTCACCTTTCTCGCTCTCTATGTGTTAACAGACCTCTCTGCATTGAATCAAATCTGTTATTAACCTCTGTCTCTCTTCCACAGCATGTCTTTATCCTGTCTTCCTTCTCTCACCCCAACCAATCACAGCAGATGCCCCCGCCCCTCCCTGAGTCTGGTTCTGCCGGAGGTTTCTTCCTGTTAAAAGGGAGTTTTTCCTTCCCACTGTCGCCAAAGTGCTGCTCATAGGGGGTCATATGATTGTTGGGTTTTTCTCTGTATCTATGAAGCACCTTGAGGCGACTTTTGTTGTGATTTGGCGCTATATAAATAAAATTGAATTGAATTGAATTGAATCAAATGGACATCTTCAATACACAACTTTAATGCAATATCTATACTGTGAGAAATATTATTAGATGAAATAATGCTGTAAAGAATGTTATTAATGCAATTATAATGATGCAGATTATATGGCAGCAATAAAAGAATTTCTGTATCTCCACAGTTTGTCACAAAACATGACTGTAAACAGATCTACATCCCACAATGTGAGTAACACAGATCAACACAGTGTCTTTTTACCCGTGATACTGTTTTCTCTGTTTTCTGAAAAGAAATCACACACACACACACACACACACACACACACGTGGGCATCAGAGCACTAGTGCAGCCTTGAAATGGAAGACCAAAGGAACATTAATGGAGCTATCAAGCCTCTCGCTGTCATCCTTCCGACCACACAGACATCACAAACAACCCTGTTGCTACTCTGCCATGGAGAGCTTAACCAATCTGAAGCAAAGCAGAGGAATAAACAAGTCTGTGGAGGAGAGGAGATGAGAGAAGCCGCGCTGAGAGCAAAAGACCCGAGGAAGAAACGAGATACACAAATGTGGAGAATGTTGAGGTTTTTAGGCAGCTTTGCTGTGTGTATGCAGTGTAATATTAGTTTTTCTATTTATCCTTAAAAAGACCCAGAACACTTGTTCCCTGCTTATCCCCCGTCTCACAGGACTCCACAGCAAGTCAGCTTGACCAAAACATAATTTGTATTTAATAAAGTTTTCACTAAACCGCTTTCCCCAAACAATCGCGTCCTTTCAAGTTCACTGTGGAGATCATAGACACACGGAGGCTTGGATTGTCCTCACAAAAGTGGCACTCATGGGTAACAGTTTCAAGAAAAACGGTGTCTGTTTTTAAAAAGTGTTTTTAAAAACCCAACATAGACAAATGACATCATAAAACATAGATTTGTTTGTTTTTATGTCCTTGCACACAGGAGTAAAGAGGGCGTTTTCTAGAGAAGAACAGGAGCAGTCTGTCATTGACTCCTATGGACGGATAATGCAGGGGGAGGCAGGTTCATCTACACAGCACTCTCTCTTTCTTCATGTTTCCTGCATTGACCTCTCACCCCTCTGAGACTCCTAACAGCAGCTGGCGTCTGAGCAAAAGGAATCAAAGCAAAGTCCAAGCATAAGCAAGAACCAGCTAATCACCAACGCTTTGGTACCACGTGCAGGGCAAAGATCTAGCATCAACGAGGGAGAACTTCATAGCTGAGGAGTAACCAGCTCAACTCTGCACAGGTGAGTAACAGAGATGGGCAGTAACGCGTTAGTAATCCGATTACTTTTTTCAAGTAACGAGTAAAGTAAGGGATTACTATTGCAAAAGCGGTAATTAGATTACCGTTACTTTCCCATAGGAACGCTGCGTTACTGCGTTACTAAAACCGTGATATTTTTTTGCGAGAATGTCTCATGACAGTAACGTAAGCGAGTGCGACGTTCGTGACAACAGCTGTGTGCAGATCAACAATGGATCATATATCGAGTGCAGAGAGAGTATGAGCGTGCAGCGTTTAAAGCGTGGAAGTACTGACCTTACTTTGAGTTTGATTCCATAAAAAGTGACAAAAACATTAGTGTCCGCTGTGCGTGGGAAGAAAACTTCTTTTTACAGCGAAAAACCCCTAAACTTCCGAGCAAGCACCGAGTAGCTACGACGTAATGGGAAACTTACAGAGAAACTCGCGGATTCTTCCACTGACCGCTGCACACCTGCACCAGGGTAAACCTCCGCCTACCCCACTCCTGCTTTACAGGTGAAAATAGAGCAACAGGACCGCTAGTCTTTGACTTTATTTATTTTCTGCTGTGTTTTACTTGCATCTATTTGAAAGACTGAGTGTAAACACAAAAAATATTTTATTTTATGTGCTGGAATGTGCAGAAAATAGGTTTAAATGTTAAACTAATTTCTTCCAGTCAGAGAATGTTGCAGATAATTAAATTTTTGCTTGATGCATAAAGTTAAAAGATTAAAACTAATAAAACAAGTTTTAAAAAGAGACTTTTCCATTTGATTACATTTTGTATGATGATTATGCAGAAAATAGAATTGGGCTGAAAGATCTATCGCTTTATCACCTATTCAGGTTGTAAATCGTGTTTTTAAAAAGTAACTAAGTAATTAATTACTTTTGAAAATAAGTAATCAGTAAAGTAACGGGATTACTTTTTGGGGGAAGTAATCAGTAATTAGTTACTGATTACTTTTTTCAAGTAACTTGACCAACACTGGTGAGTAATCAACAATGAACTTCAGGTGTAGGCAGCCAGCGCGGAGACCTGGGAAACACTTCACCTCTGAAACACACAAGCAACAACACTCAACCGGCCACAATCACACCAGCAGAGGAAGAGCAAAAAGGGAAGAGACTAATGAAAAAGGCAAGTCACTCCAGGGGGGCCGGGGGGGCAGGGTATCATGCCCCTAATAACACCTTATGGAAGCATCCTGTCTTTTTCATTTCAGAAGTACAATATTTTATTTATATCTATGGAAACTAAATTATACATCACATATTATAATGCTGACATGTTGCCTAGCAGCTACCGAGCCATCGGCTGAAATAACTCACGTTTTTGCATCTGTGCAGCTACAACACAAAAGCTTTGTGTCATTTTCATTTCAGGCTGCTGTGTGTATGTGAAGGTGTTGATGCCTTCAAGAGCAAAATGAATTCAAAGCAAATTCGAGGAGGACTTTAGGAAGACAAACTAGAAGATGGTGAAAACAGCAGCAGTAGCAACAACTCTGTTTCCAAATGTAAGCAGGCAGAGCGACGTGTCAGTCAGAGCCCTGCCTGTGCTTTCCTCAGCCAGACATCCATGACATGAGGCAATGAGCTCACCTGTGATCCGGAGAAGAAGATCCTCAGTGTGTGTGGATGCTCTGAATCTTAACTTCTTTGACTCTACGCCTTGTTTCGTTGTCCCTCTCATTTCTCTGCCTGTTTCACCTGCTTTACATCACACAGCCACATACAGTACTGCCTCCTGTCTTTATCTTCTCTTCTCACGCTGAGTGCACCCCAGTGGCTTTGCATCTGATTGAAGCAGAAATCTCAGCTCTATTAGACGTAGATTGCGTCTGGTGTTACATGAATATTGCTCGGAAAACAAAAAGGGTCTGAAGAAATCCCCTGGTAGCTGAAATGCTCCCTCCCTGTGTGTTGCTCACTTTCACATCATGATGAATGAAACAGATAGTTGTGGTTTATTTATGATTATCGATCACTAGTTTCTTCTTTGAAAGCCTCACAGCAGAGCTGGGACAAAAGTGACCGGCCCACCGTGATATTAAAGCCATAAAGCCTTTATAATAAACTTAAACCTCACCATCCTCACTATTCTGCTATTCTAAACAGTACTTAGCAAAAATATAAAACAACCCATTTTATAATTGCATATACAAAATATACATATACAGCAAAAAAAGAAAAGAAAAAAAATGCCTCAAGATGCTTAACTGACAAAACCGATTTTAATTTAATGCACGTATAAAACAAATGCACAGAAATCTGTTATTTTTCTCCAGTAATTAAATTCATTCAACATCTTTCTTCAGCAGAATTGCAGACTGCACAGAATACTATAACTTACTAGGATATATACTAGATTAATATTTACTGAATACAATAATGGGCTTCTATACATTTGACATCAGATGAAAACTTTGGTTGTAAGATTCAGATAATTATTTATTAAAAGTGAGACATTTTAAATGAGAATAAGAAAGAAAAGTATGTCTTTGTGCCCCCCTCTCCCTGTTAATGCCCTACCTGCCCCCCTGGCAACACTTTGCTAGACCCGCCCCTGCACAGCTACCAGCTGTCAGCTACATAAAAAGGATCCTGGTGTTATTTGTCTCTCAGAAACAGTTCATAACTTCAACTCATTCATGTCACCTAAAAGGTAAACCTGTTTCTCCATCACAGCTCTGATGATTCAGTAAGGACATCTCCTGGTTTCATCTTCATGTTTCCCTCTCACCACATATCCAAACCCACATCATGACCAGCAGCTTTACAGCTGTGGCTCCAGCAAACATCAGCTGATACTAGAAATTAATATTAAATCAATTCTAACAACAGCTGATCAAGCTTAAACGTGCTGCTGCTGATCATTGATCAGTTTCATGATTGAATTAGCAACTTTCTAGCTGAAGTAGTGCGGGACACATCGCGTTCCTTTTCACCTCAACTTTAAAGTCCGACCTCCTCGGCTGTAATTGGTCCAGCCCAGAGTCGATCATGACCAACTGGCCAATCCACCACCTTCATTTATACCGTTGAAAAAAGAAAAGAAATAAAACCGCATCGGCCCATAAAAACGAAAAATCACGAGCGGCCCCGGATTGAATTGTTGGATTGAACTGAAGTAAACTTAATGTGATAAATTAGGAATTAGTTCATTTCTCAAGAGAGAAATGAAAAATGGGGAGAACTGTCATGCACTCAAAAAAGTCAACTAAGGCAGTTGTTTGATTTATTCAATATACATTTGTCTATTTAACATGAACATATTGAGTTTAGGTTTTTAAATCATTATCAGTTGTTGGTTTAACATAAAATAACAAAAAGTTTAATGAACTAGATTTGCATTCTTCAGTTCAATTAAATGTAATTATTTTAAATCAACAACTCTAAAACCGATGCCTAGTGCGCATGCTCAAACTTCCCAGAAGTGAAGAGGCGGGAACGCGGAGAAAGTTATGTGTTCAGTGAACTGCCGTTTCCCTCTGCGGAATCTTCCACAATACAGGTAAGTAATAAATAACTGAAAATATCTTAGTCAAACAAAGTTGTTCCGTCCGTTAATTGTTTACCAATGTTTTTAATTCCAAATGTGTAATTTGTCATTAGACAGCGGGAGTGGAGCAAATACAGTGAAAATCGGGTATTAGACGGTGCCAATCGGTACCGTCTAATACCTGATTTCTAATCCGCTCCGGCTATATTTATATTATTATTAGCATTTCCATTTCATTCTTTTTTTTGTTACCCGTTTTTGCAGTTAGTCTTATAGTGTTTTTAGCGGTTATTAATGTGTTTAATTCAATATTTAACACGTTTGAAATTCAATTTCAAAGTAAATGAAGTTAGCTAAAGTTGTATGGTTGTCTCATTGAACTTTTACCTAGCTCTGTTAGCATTCACTTTGGTTTTAAATGACGGTTATTGCAAGACATGGTCTTTCTTCACTTTTTTTTTTATTATCATTTGCATTTCTTCTTTCATTCTCTCTCCTTTTTTTTAAGCATTCGGCCTCTTGCAGTAATGCAAGTTAAACTAGCATGCGCGAGTTGCTAAATATTAGCTGTGTCCAAATTCAGGGACTGCATCCTTTGAATTGACTTAAACGCTAGTGCATGGGGAAAAGACCATAAACACGAGGTCAGAGGAAAAGGCAATGGCGGATAGTTATGAAAATTGCCTGTTGGACCTTTACCGCAACTACCAGCATCTTTATTGCATAGTGTGAAACACTGCTATTACATTTGGCAACAGATTGGATATTTATCTGTGAATTTTATATTGCAAGAGGTATTTATATGTATTTGTATTTTTTTATACGTTTGCAACAAAGTAAAAAAAAATCCACTGTGGAGTTTTTATAAATTTTTTTGTCTGTTTTCTTTACCATAGTAACACCACAAAGAAAGTTGACCCCTTTTCTGATTGTTTGTGCCTCCTCTTTAATACATGGTAAGTTTTTACCATCATATATTTTTATGATAGTTTTATGATTTAATCAAAGTAAAAAAAAAGGTGGTCAATAAAACCATCCTTAAAACTGCTTCTCTTTTTTTCTTTCAGTGACTTGTATGTGGCAGTGCAAGCGTTGTTCCATCAGGGAGAGTAGTAGGTAAAAAAAATTGAAACACTGTACAGGGCTCGCAAAATCGCTAGCCCGACATCCCGGGGCTAGCGATTTTTCCAGTTGGGCCACCAAAATCTATCTCTGCCCTGCCCGTCGGGCTGTCATAGGAAGGAAAAATATATGTCAATGCTTTTGCATTCTTTCGGAAATGTAGCTGGGTAATTATGTCATTGGCATTGGTGAGCCACTGTCAATATGTGACATATTGAAATCGCGTTTGAATTTGCGCTTGTTTTTTGCTTTCACTTTGCAATCGCGCGAACTGTGTATAGAGAGCGACAGCACTGATTGGTGAGTGATGATAATTTGCGCACCAATTCCTCTGACATCGTCTTATCAATTGTTAGCTTACTATGCAAACATGACAAGTGAAATCTCCCGCAGCAAGCTTAAACATGTGAGAGGTTGATCGCGCAGAGAATCGCTGAGCGTTATGTGAGTGTGTGTGTAAAAGCAGCAGGATATATATTTTAGTTCTGCTGAGCCAAATAAGACAGGTCAGGGTGCAGAAGTGACAGCCAAAGAAAATCTTACCACAAAACGGAAAAATTATTACAAATCAGACTATAAGGCAAAAAGAAAGTGCAGCTTAATGGTTTCATGGACAAAAGAATTTCTGTGGCTGCAATATGACGAGCTATATAACCAGGGGTGCACATAAGTGGTCCGCAGGTGCGCATTCACTGTCAAAATAAAAAACGCGCACAAGATAAGAAGTTGCAACGCGTGTTTGCGTACATAAGATTTTCTGGAGGAGGACAGACATTTGTTTAGAACTCTTAAAGATGTCGAAGAAGCTCCTTTAAGCAATTACTTTGTTGTTCCTCCACCTCCAAAGAAATGTCAGGAGTCCAAACCACAAAAGAAGCGCGTATTCTCGGAAAAGTGGTTGCAGGAGGTGAGCTGGCTTCAAACAAATGATGAACGCACAGAGATGTGGTGCAGAATGTGCCGTGAAAATCCCACTCTAGCGGACAAAAACAGTGCCTTTTATATGGACGCAAATGCGCGTTGCAACTTCTTATCTGGTGCGCGTCTTTTATTTTGACAGCGAATGCGCACATGCGGACCACGTATGTGCACCCGTGTAAATAACATAATGTTCTGCCGGTTGTGTTGTTGGTTTTCCCTCGATTTCTGAGTCGACAAGCGCCTTTGTTACTGGGACCAGTACATTTAAGAAAGGCCCCCATTAGAAATGCATTATTGCTCAGTCTGCAATATCTTTCCCAGAACAAACACCAATTGCAAATAACATACTAAAAATAAACCTGAAAAAGCGTACTATGTTGCAAAGAGTGAACTACCACTGGCACAATTTAGCAGTCTTTGCAAACTTCAAAAAGCAAATGGCCTAGATCTTGGTTCCATTTGCCTCTTACCTGTGACTTCAGTGGAAATTTTAAATTCAGGATCTGACACAGACTGATTCATGTTCTACACAGACAGCACTGATGTCTGCATGGTCTTCTAAAAGCAGCTTTAGTCAGCTTAGATGTGAAGTTAGTGAAATATACAGTTGAGTTTTTAATCAATGTATTTATTTTCTATTGCAGATTGACAAGGAGTTTCTGCGAATCACCAGAAAGCCTCTGCTATCTACTTTCTTTGCCGAGCTTGACCAATACGCGCCACGCTTAATGGAAATCTTTCTGAGCAAAGGAGGGACACCTGGAAAGAAAATAAGAGGTCTCATGCTTGCCATCTCCAAGGTTTGTATTAGGATTGAGTAGATTTTGTCATAGGCAGCAAAAATAACTTTTATTTGGAGATGAAGTTGTCAATTTTGTTTCGGCTTAACAAATGGAGAGTTGGGAGTTCGCCTTGTAATCGGAAGGTTGCCGGTTCGAGCCCCGGCTTGGACAGTCTCGGCCGTTGTGTCCTTGGGCAAGACACTTCACCCGTTGCCTACTGGTGGTGTTCAGAGGGCCCGGTGGCGCCAGTGTCCGGTAGCCTCGCCTCTGTCAGTGCGCCCCAGGGCGGCTGTGGCTACAATGTAGCTTGCCATCACCAGTGTGTGAATGTGTGTGTGAATGGGTGGATGACTGGATATGTAAAGCGCTTTGGGGTCCTTAGGGACTAGTAAGGCGCTATATAAATGCAGGCCATTTACCATTTTATTTACCATACAAATTGTGACGTTGCCTCAAATGCAAATCGTTAAAATTAAAATTTTGAGATTAGCAACAAGACACCTGGTATTGGGGAAAGGATGTCTTGAATACCAAACAGTATTAAGCGTTGCAATAAAGAATTTATGGAATTTGGTATTGGAAGGAAAGAAATTTATGCATACCGTAGTTAAACTTGATACACAAACATACAATGCATTTAACATGCATCAAGACAATATTGCTTTTGAATCTGCACTTGGATTAAAACAAGTCCTGTTGTTTTTTCATTGCTATGGTCATCAGTATTTGTAAATAGAAATGTCTATGAATTTTGAGCTGTTTAGTACTAACACTTCTATACCTGTTTTATTTTAGCAGCTGAGTTAGCCTTTTCTCGAGTCCTGTCCCCCTAAGTTACTCTTGCTATGTCCGACAAACAAATGGTTTCCTCTGCGCACCAATGGGTACCCAAATGTGCGAGCAGACATGCTTCATAATGTTTGGTACATTTACCTGGGAGTGGGGCCATCCACACTGTTTAATCCATTCACGTTGTTTTTGACTTTGTGAATGGAAAGAACACAACTCCTCCAGACACAATCTCTCGGGGTATCGGTGGGCACACTGCTTCTCCATCTTGCTTGAGGTTAATGTTTGTCAGACACAGTAATGGTTGCTATAATGTGTAATTGGACAATGGCCCTTTTGGGGGAGGGGCTGGTGAGAGGTCAATTATGCCACCTCTTTTGACATGAGAGGTGTATTTTATAATTTATGTATTGGAGTAATTACTAACAACTACTTTAGTGGTGTAATTTTCTGTTTATTACTTTGACTACTTGGATTTTATGAACAGCATAGAAACAGTTGTTTAAACAATCTCTTAAATTTTACTTTGTTGTCTTATATTTGTTCATGTAGGATACGGACAGCGAGGCAAAAAGCTGCATGGAGCAAACTGTGATGGGGGTGTACGTCATCCAGAAGGAGGGTGCTGAACCTGAAGATGACCCAGAGGACGTTGGTGTCCTGATTGAGGGTGTGGAGGCTAACACTGATTTGGGTAACATTGCACAAGCATGGGCTCTGTTGTTTGGACTCGTATACTGTTTGAACCTGAGCTACCCACCAGAACTTAAATGCACCTTTGAAGTCCTCCAGAAGATACTTTTAAATCTTGATGGACAAAAGCTCTCTTCAAAGGCACAGTTTCTGAAAAACAAGCTTATGGGGTGAGAGCACTTGAAAATGATTGATAGGTCTTGAATGGTTCATTGGTGCAATGGTGATTTCCAATATATAATGTTAATATTTGAGTTGTTTATATTTTTTCTATTATTTAAAAAATATTTTAAAGTTTTTGGATTCTCTCTGTTGGGCAATTCACCTTTTATACAGCACTGCAGATGATTTTTGTTTGTCCTTATATAGATGGCTCAAAATGGATCAGAAGTACTGACAGAAGTACTGTTCTGTTAATTATTTTTCATTTAATTTTGACTTTGTAGTATAGGTACTAATTCACACATACCATAATGCTGTCATGTGTTGAATGAAGAAAAAAAAAAAGAGGGGGGCACTAAAGCACTCCATTGGAGTGCTTTAGCGCCCCCCTCTTTTTTTTTTTCTTCTCCTTTGTAGAACAAAGTTACCATTTTACAGAAACTGCATTGAGGGGTTTTCCCAAAGAAATGTTCATTGTTGTTTTTAGCTGCACTGTTACTATGTTGTGTCAAGGGCCTGTAAAGTTTAAGACCACTGCCACCTGTTAAGTTCACTGTATTATTGTGTCCATTTTGCTTGCTAGCATGTTTTAATAAACACAGCAAAACTATATTGGTAGCTGTGGAGGACTGCAACAAAAATTAAAAAATAAATACAGAAATATAAAAATTGGTCAAACTAATAATTATTACAATGAGATACACCAAACAAATATAGATTTTCATTTCAAATAATTAATTGCATTTGAAAAAAAAATGTCATCTGTCATTTAATTTGATGTTAAGCCTTCTGTTTCTATTTTCGTTTTACTTCCTAAATTTTTTTTAATCCCTATATTTTTTTTATTATTATTATTTTTTTTTACCTATGGATTTTTTGTTGTTGTTGTTGTATTGCCCCCAAATTATTTCTAATTTTTTTTTTTTTTTTTCCAAATTCACACAATAGTAATTCTTTTTTGTCACATGTTTTAACTTGCCAAGTGGGAGATGTATTTTTATCTTTTAGTTTAATTTTTTAAAATACAGTTGAAATATTTAGCAAATTTTGCATCTGTTTTTAGTTGTGGAAGCTTTGGTTCCAACATATTACCTATGTAAATAAGTATTCTAACGTTATACCTTTTGAAGTGGCATAATGCTTGCAGGTGTACAAAAATGGTAAGCTTTTATATTGTCCACTAAATCCAGTTAATAAAGTTAATGTTATCATTATCTGATTGTGACTTTTTTTTGTAAAGTAGTGGGTTTCTAAATGTGTAACAAATGTAAACAAATCTAATTGAAATAATTTGATTGAAATGAGTGAAATCATCAACCCCCATATTGGTTTATTAAGCAAGACTTGCAGTAGTTGCCTTGATTAACAAAGTAGTTGTTGAAACAACAAGATTTAATTGTGTTTTCCTAAACTTTTTAACGTGTGTAGAATGAATTAAAACAAATTTCACTCTACATACTTAAATAAATCACTTCAAATCAATGTAAGTATACTATGTTGATCCAACGTAATCTGATTACATTAAACCGCCAAATGCTAAATGTGTTGGTTTGACATGATTGAAAATGGTTTATTGTACTTGGTTAAATCGTGTGCAAATTGGGTGCCATGATTAAATTGTGTTCATCCAACAACACATTTTTTTGAGTGTGTAATTAAGAATAGAATAGAATAGAATAGAATAGAATAGAATAGAATAATCCTTTAATTGTCCCACAAGGGGAAATTTGGTTGTAACAGCAGCCAAAAAGACACATATACAAACAAACAGGACACAGGACAGAAACAATTTTTCTTACATATTTACTTAATATCCTTAGTATCCTTATTTTCTCATTATAGTGTTTTATGTACTTTAATCATGAAGGTTTGTAAAGCAGGGGCCACTTTTGACTCATAAACTAAGGCTACGTTCACTCTGCAGGTCTTAATGCTCAATTCCGATTTTTTGATCAAATCTGATTTTCTTGTCTGCTCGTTCACACTACAAATAAAATGCGACAGCAAACGCGCTCTAGTGTGAACGCTCAAAGCGGCGCATGCGCAAAAGAAGGTGTCACACACAACGCGCTCTGTTTAGACCCAGAGCAACAGTATTGTTTGACTGGTGGCCTTAATATAAAGACTTCAGACTTTACGTTTCCCAGTTTTTGCTTTAAGTTGTTTTGTTATTTACATAATAATGTAAATAACCTAATAATGATCCTTATTGCTGTTTTAGAGGAGCGCTGCTTCAAAGGATAGTTGCAGATTTCTGTCAGAATCTGCAGATTATACAGAACAAATAAAATGTTCACGTTTCTCCAACGTTGTCTTCCCAACAGTTTCACCGGATGGCCAGGAAGCGTTCATGATGTCTTCTCCGGCGCTGATAATTGGCGTCTGTCTTGTGTCAGTGACGTAAAAGACGGATTTAATGCGACATGACCATCAAACAGCAGCTTTCTAAAACATCAGATATGTATCGGATTCAGCACCACATATGAAAGTGACCCAGATCGGATTTGAAAATATCGGATTTGTGCCGTTCACACCGTCACACCATGATCGGATAGATGGTCGCAGAGGGTCAAAAAAATCAGATTTGATGCGCTTTCGCCTGCAGTGTGAACTAAGTGCTCAGCCAGACTGAAAAACAGGACGTTTTAGTGCACAGGCATATTAATAGATACGAACTTTGCCATATAAGCAATGTTTGAAACTGTGTGACGTGTAAAGTACCAAAATAACACCTACATGAGGCACAGTTTATGATTCTAACGTGAGAGATCCTGCAACTGGTGTTTGGGCTGTGCAGGGCTCTCTTCCGGAAGATGATTGAATCAAAGAAATATAAATGTTTTGACCACTATGAGTCGGGTTTTCTCTGTTCTATCACGGGGACAAAAGAATCGGGGTTAACACCGATACGCCCGATGGCCAGTCCAGCCCTGCCTCACAGTCATTTTGTTATTCAGCTGCCACTTTAAAGCTAATCATGACAATATATTTGCATTGTGGTGAACTGTTCTCAGTGATTTGTGCCGTGTCCTTAAATTCTGCAACCATACTTATAGTAGAGGACAGCAACTAACAGCAGGAAAGCAGCAGATCTACTTTTCCTTGCTTCTTCCCTTTAGGCCACCACAGTGGATGATCTGCCTCCAGCTCTCCGTGTCTATTACTAGCATCGCCCTCTGTGACACCAGCTCTCTGCATATCCTCCTTCACTACATTCATGAACCGTCCTTGTGCGCTAGTTCTATTTTCTGTAGTGTATCGGTGCCAGTTAATATATTTACTCTGCTACAGACAGAGCAGCGAGTACAGCCTGTGGACCTTCTGCAAGTTTAAGCATTATTTTGAATTTGTATGTAAAAGGGCAAAAGAAACGCGTCTGTGAAATGCAAATCGTAACAGTTGATAATAAATGTGTGTCAGCTGGAAAGAGCTCATCTTCAGCTTTCATCTAGGACGCCTGCAGACTCACCTGCAAATGATATTGGTGTCATAGCTGTGAAACAGCAGTAGCTAACTTGTATTCACCTAAAGCTGTTTCATCAACGGAAACTAAGGAGCTTGTTGCTACAGGTGATACAGTGTTAACTCACAGTAGAATAAGGTAAAGCCAGTGAATTCAGCAATAGATGTTCAGTAAAACTCAGAAAATATGACCAGGTTTGTTTTTGGCAGCATAGAAACACTCGGCGTTTACATTGTGAGGCCTGCAGAAAACTCAAGTATGGACTATAATCATTGTGAGGATCATGCTAACATCCATTAGATGTCTGTGTCTGTTTCTGCACAATGTGCTGAGCAATGCATGAAGCTGGTTTTTGTACATGACTGCCCAGATTGCATGACATTTGCTGGGTGCATTCGTGCCCCTAAGAAGCGCCCCTGTAAACCCAAATTACACCGCCACAGTTTCTTACAGGCACAAAAACCTCTGCCAAAACCACGATGTGCTGAGCCAAAGCAGAGAGCAATCAGCCACAGTGGTGTCCTAATAGAAGCTAATGATTAATGGAAGTATATCAGGCTGAATGCTAATCAACTCTGTGGTGCATTCGACCGCCTCGGATCTGAATCTGGCTGGAAATTATGGCACTTGGACGCGGCACAGAGGTTTTTCTCCTTCTTCTTTTATTCCTTTTTTTAAAAACAGAAAAGACTGTCAGGTTCTACGAAATTGTCCACTCAAAGACGAAGTTAAAGAGCGACAATTTTGGATCTAAAGTCTTCAGGACAAGCTGTCAATTATAAATAATGATTTCATTCAACTGCCTGTGGTTAAACTCATCCAGGCACTCACCCAGTCATACTTCATATCTGAATGTATTATTATTGCATTCAGTTGTATTTCTTAAAGCCTTCCAGTGATTTCAAGTTTTTCTTATCCTCTTAACTAATTTTAATGGGCCACTTTCATCCAAATATGACTGAAGAAAGTATCACTGTCTTCAATTATTCATTAAAATCTCACACCGCTTCTCTGTTTGCCTAATATCTCTGCAGTTTACCAGCCATACTTCATGTCTGCATAAAATATAACATAAACAACATCTCATTTATTCAAGGTGATTCACAAATCCTGCTTTCAACTATTTGCTGTCCAAGGTTATAAAAATCTCTCTGCAGTGACGGCTGTCTGTCACATTAACAGTTTACCATCAGCTCGAAGTATCTGTCACCAAAAATGTCAAGTTCATGCAAGGTCTTATCCGCATCTTATCTTAATGACCTTGTAGTACCATATCACCCTATTAGAGCACTTCGCTCTCGCTCTGCAGGCCTACTTGTTGTTCCTAGAGTATTTAAAAGTAGAATGGGAGGCAGAGCCTTCAGTTTTCAGGCCCCTCTTCTGTGGAACCAGCTTCCAGTTTGGATTCGGGAGACAGACACTATCTCTACTTTCAAGATTAGGCTTAAAACTTTCCTTTTTGCTAAAGCATATAGTTAGGGCTGGACCAGGTGACCCTGAATCCTCCCTTAGTTATGCTGCAATAGACGTAGGCTGCCGGGGGATTCCCATGATGCACTGAGTTTTTCCTTTCCAGTCACCTTTCTCACTCACTATGTGTTAACAGACCTCTCTGTATTGAATCATATCTGTTATTAACCTCTGTCTCTCTTCCACAGCATGTCTTTATCCTGTCTTCCTTCTCTCACCCCAACCAATCACAGCAGATGGCCCCGCCCCTCCCTGAGCCTGGTTCTACTGGAGGTTTCTTCCTGTTAAAAGGGAGTTTTTCCTTCCCACTGTCGCCAAAGTGCTGCTCATAGGGGTTTTTTCTCTGTATGTATTATTGTGCGATCTACTGTACAATATAAAGCGCCTTGAGGCGACTGTTGTCGTGATTTGGCGCTGTGTAAATAAAATTGAGTTGAATCGTCATCAGAATGTCGTTATGACTTTCATACAAAGACTGTAGAAAGAAGTGTTTGTGTGACATTATCAGCATAAGGTATGTTTTTCCTCCTCTGCTGCATCTCGACCCTCATCAGTAGTCAAACAATAAATAAATAAACAAATACTTTTGTTGCAAACTGAAAAACTGGGAAAATGTTCCCTATACTGCTAATTATATGGCAATGCCATAGAAACTCAAACTAAAGTTTTCTATTGTGTAACATTTATTTATTTAACAAATATGTTAGAAATTTAATATTCTTAAAGATACAACAGATTAACTGAGAGCAGGGCTCTAAGGCACCAGAACTGCGTGTTTCTGCAGACGATGATGCGCCTCGCCTTTAATTGAACTACACTGAACAGGTCATCCTGACCTCTTACAGGTTTCCACAGTTCCTCCACTCTGACAGTAGTTGGCCTCGTCTCTTGTGAACTCCCCTTTCCCCACTCTGCCGTGATTACTGTTAAGTCTTTTACTCAGACGGCTCTGATCTCGTCACCGTCCTCTTCCCAGGCAGCTGAGCCCATTGTTTATCTCCCACTGAGCAAAAAGAGCTCCCTAAAGCTTCTTTATACTTGTCACTCGTCATATCCATGTTTGATGCCAAATGGGTCTTGTTTGGATTCTTTTATCACCATATTTTTGGCATTTGTTTCAGGTATAAACAACTTTTTCGCCATTGTTCTCAGTGGAGTCTCATTTGCATTCACCGGTTTTATTGTTTTATCTTCTCTGATGAGGTGCTCGACAGATAAGTTACCGCTCTCTTCCCTCAGGGTTTTGTACTTTACAAGTTCTCATAACTGAACGAAGGACTTGTCTACAGAGCTTGTAATTATTCGTTATTAAACTAGAACATATTTATGGAGATTTATACAATAATTATGTGGGTGGTTTTACAGAAGAGCCCCACACCTCTCACTGCTTCTCTCTCAGTTGTAAGAAATATTAATGTAGTTAAATAATGACAAATATGCTGAATTGTCCTGAAGTGTGTATGATAGACATATAAACTTCACAATCAGTGAGTCAGTTATTGAGTGGTGACAACAACAGCAGGTAGAATAGTTTTAAAATGCATATAAACATCAGTGTTATTGTTCACTAATGCTGTTAATGACAAAATCAAACATACATACGTTTGATTTTGTCATTCCCTTTATTACAACACAAAACAAAATGATCACTGTGTGCAATCCAGCTGAGCACAGCTGGATAAGATGTGGATGGATATTTGTGTGTGAGCGATGTGATTTCAGGCAAAAAGTACACAAATCACAAAAGTAACTGGTGGAAAATATATCTCGAAAGTGAATCCTCCAAGTTATCTCAGAGTGCAGTGTTAGAGATCGGCTTCAGAGATGTCCTGCATACAGTGTTGGGGAGTAACGGAATACATGTACCGCCGTTACGTATTTAAAATACAAAATATGAGTAACTGTATTCCGTTACAGTTACCGTTTAAAAAGGTGGTATTTAGAATACAGTTACTTTGTTGAAATAAATGGATTACACGGCGGTACTTCCCTGTTTCATATTGTGGCGGGTCAGGACTGTTTGGGTTTTGTTTGACAGCTACGTTCTGTTGTTCCAGGCAGTGTTGCCAACTCCTCAGTAAGGAAAATCGCTATTGGCTGTCCTAAAAGTCGCTAGAAGTCGCTAAATGACGTCATCACCTAATTTGCATAATTGGTCATGCTAATGTGATTGTAACCTACGTTGTTGGAGAGATAAATAACATCGTGGAAGAGACATAAAGTGAGTAAAAAACGTCCTAAATGCAGTTAGAATTTATTTAGAACTACAAATTAAATTTCTTTTAGCAATTATTGTTTTTTTAATGTCACAATTCCAACCCTGCTCCTTTACCCGGGCTTGGACCGGCAAAAGTGACCCGAAATAGGCACTGTGGTGGAGTTACTTTGTGTGTGTGTTTATAAGTAGTTTTAAACCTTGTGATCCACAAAACAGCATAAGAGTAAAAGAAGAACTGACTGCGTTACAGCACCCGCTGCTTGTTGAGAGTAAAAGCGATATGCGCTTTCACGTCTTTTTTTAGCGACTTTTTCTTAGAAAAAAAGTCGCTAGTGGGTCTGAAAACTTGCTAAATATAGCGACGAAGTCGCTAAGTTGGCAACACTGGTTCCAGGCGGCAGCGTTACGGTTGCCATGGTTACAGGGCGACGCTCTCTCTGCGTGTTTCCTGGGTGAGAGAGCGCCTGTTGTTGTTGTGCTAAGCTAACAGGCAGAATGCTACAGGTATAGCTCTAAAGAATGTAGCATCATGGGCAGTGTAGTCGTGCTGCAGGGAGAATGGACTGCCATACCCGTTATGTGTCTGTGAGCGAGGGAGGGAGAAAAAGGAAAAGTACGAGCTGTCATCGAGCAGAAACGGGGCTGGAAGCATGTAAATATAATAATAACCACTGCAGCCAAGAAGAGAGCCTGACGAGCCCAGTTGTAAGTAAGCTATTAAGACTCGACTGTACACCGTGTTCCTGTTTTCCTCCAAAAACAATAAGTTCTGTTGGAGCAGCCTTTCAACGCCTCTCTCTGTCTCTGCTAGCAAAGTTGACCCAGACAACAAAGTAAAGCTAGTTTTCGGCTACGAGCCCGACACGAACCCGACGTATGAGCCAGAGGTCCCTTTACTACGGTTCGGAGCCGCGGACCTTCAGTAACAGTAATAAATCACAGCAATAGTACATTCATGTAGTTGTAAACAGCATGATAATATATTAAGTAATCCAAAGTATTCAGAATATGTTACTCTCATTGAGTAACGTAACGGAATACGTTACAGAATACATTTTGGGGCATGTAATCTGTAATCTGTAATGGAATACATTTTAAAGTAACCTTCCCAACACTGTCTGCATATGGTGCAAAGTGCAGACGCGGCCTGTTGAGGGACAAACAGCTCAAACGGTCACTGGCTGCTTTATTTTGAAATACTGAAGATGGACATTATAAAACTATGACATTGCAGTGTTTTCTCCCACCCTGCTGTGTGCACATCCTGAGCCTTTTGTAAATGCAAAACATTAAAAGGTAAACCGACTGAAAGAGTCCTTCTTCTGATCTGTGAAGCTGCAGTTATTTCATGTATTCCATCTGATCACTGCAGAAAAGAGCAGGCCTGCTTTCTCAACATACCCACCATGCATTATGCAAAGATTCTGTGCCTTCATGCATATTTCTACACATGTTACGCGCCCACATCTTTATGACGATTTTTAATTTTTTAATTTGAACCAAATAAAACTCCTTAAATCTTGCTTAAATGAACCCTCAGACAGCCATTAGTCAAAGTACGAGTAAACAATACACCCACTGCCAAATGCTCGTTTGTAAAGTCTCTATATTTTTTGCCTTTGCTGACTTGTACCCTCCAGAGAGTGCTGGGCAAAACAAGAAAACAGAAAAAAGAGTCATAATGCACGCTCTAATATTCAAAGCAAGGACGAGCTCAGATGAGCCTTAAGGTGCTCAGACTGAACACAAAGGAAATTCTAACAAGGTGATGTGACGGCATGTTAGTCAAAGGAAATATGAGCGTGTACGTGAGTTCACTGAGAACAGGGGATTCACGTTTGATCTGGAATTCTTCTTCTGCAGGATTTTGTTCATTTATTTCACGGTCGCATTGTGGCTCTGCTCGTGGTTAGAAAGAACCGTTGTAGGTACTTTATGACATCAAAGAACTGGATACTGTTACACGCCAGAAACAAAAAGAAACCCTGATTCAGTTATCGCAACAGGCTGCACTGGCAGCAAGTCAAAATCATCGAGGGTGCTTCTGAAAATATTTCTCCTGTTTTGGCTTCCCTTCATTGGCTTCCTGTTAAATCCAGAATTCAAAATCCTGCTCCTCACATACAAGGTCTTAAATAATCAGGCCCCATCTTATCTTAATGACCTTGTAGTACCATATCACCCTATTAGAGCACTTCGCTCCCGCTCTGCAGGCCTACTTGTTGTTCCTAGAGTATTTAAAAGTAGAATGGGAGGCAGAGCCTTCAGTTTTCAGGCCCCTCTTCTGTGGAACCAGCTTCCAGTTTGGATTCAGGAGACAGACACTATCTCTACTTTCAAGATTAGGCTTCAAACTTTCCTTTTTGCTAAAGCATATAGTTAGGGCTGGACCAGGTGACCCTGAATCCTCCCTTAGTTATGCTGCAATAGACGTAGGCTGCCGGGGGATTCCCATGATGCATTGAGTTTTTCTTTTCCAGTCACCTTTCTCACTCACTATGTATTAACAGACCTCTCTGTATTGAATCATATCTGTTATTAATCTCTGTCTCTCTTCCACAGCATGTCTTTATCCTGTCTTCCTTCTCTCACCCCAACCAATCACAGCAGATGGCCCCGCCCCTCCCTGAGCCTGGTTCTGCCGGAGGTTTCTTCCTGTTAAAAGGGAGTTTTTCTTTCCCACTGTCGCCAAAGTGCTGCTCATAGGGGGTCATATGATTGTTGGGCTTTTCTCTGTATCTATGAAGCGCCTTGAGGCGACTTTTGTTGTGATTTGGCGCTATATAAATAAAATTGAATTGAATTGAATAGAAAAACAGTGCTCGAAGTCTTGGTGCAGATTGGCCGGCTGTGGTAGCCAAAAATATCGGCGCGTCATTAGTTAAGACGTCAAGATGAACCTTTTGTAATCTGCACTTCTGGGATAGACACACAAAGAGTAGGATAAGAACAGGTTATAATTTATGATGCTAATCAGTTTCTCTTCATTTTAGTAACAATTTGTGTTTGATAAGCGTTGCTGATAATGAAGAACTCAGAATCTCTCAGCTCTAAACAAACGCTCGATGTACAAAACTGCTTGTTTATCAGTTCAAACGGCATTAACAGATCATTATTGTTCCCACTGCTGCACAGCAGTACAGAGAGTGCTATCAGGTTTAAGGCAAAGTCAATAAAGGCTTAAAGTGAGTAATGGACTGGCAGGAGGACCATATAGTTTTAGAAAGTGCACACCAGCGTGACTTCCCAAACACGTCTGTAAAAAGCTTTTAATTCATTATGTTTAATTAATTTATTGACAAGCTGACTCTAAACAAATAAACACAATAACAAAGCAGACAAACATAGAAAAGCAGCACTTACTTTCATGTCACAGCGGCATCACGGCCTGGTGTTAATATATGATGCTAGGAAATCTGTAAAAGTTGGCAGAGCCCTGTAACTTGTAACAGTTGCTTCATTCGTGTCTTATTTGCACATATCGCCACACCCTTTGGCACAAATGTATATACTTGTTTTCCCTTGTAAACAATATTTCCACTTAGTAGCCCAGAAGGCTTCAACACTAATCTTCCGAATGTCTGATGTGTTCAACTCTTCATTCAAATTCCGTCCGAGGGCCGTTTGAAAGATTGGAACGAGTCACGACAAATTAGAGAAGTTAAATTGTTTTGTTTTATGCTCTGTCTTTGCAATCAGTGTGGTCATGGCGTTAGAAAAGGGGTCTGCAAAGAGCTGACCATTAAACAATTACATGCAAATTAGCAAACAAGTAAACAACACGATTAATTAATGAATCCAAGAAGTGAAGTGGTCTCAAGAGAATGTCGTCGCTCTCCATTGTCTCGTTGTGTACTCGCAGGGATTCTTCACAAGAAGCAGACAGTTGATAACAAAATAATTCATTTTAAATTAAAATATGACTCGGTAATTAATTTAGCTCAAGCTTCTTCGTCACCAAGTAAGCTTTTTTTATATCTTATATCTTCAAAATGTTAAACACACGATAGTAAAAAATGAATACTCGACAGCTCGAGCTTCAGGTTGACTGATACCAGCAGGAAAACTCTTCAAACATCAATTTGAACCTAAATGGGAACAGTAATAGATCGTACTGGTGTAACATCAAGAGTGGGGAATCACACAAAGACATAAAAGCTGCAAAAATATATATTTTATACATCTTTTCGAGCACTGGGGTTAAATTGGGCCAGAACGATGCAGAACAGCATTTACAGTGCAGAGCGTGCACACATGAACCAACATAAAAGTAGTAATGGTTTTATACTGGCAGGTAATTTCAAATGCAACATAACAGCAAACAGCCAAACTGATGGTGTGCAGTGTGTCACACAGCCTGCTGCTAGCTAAAGGTCCAGGGAGAGAAGTGGATGTGAGATAACGTCACTCAGAGATGTAAGAAGCACAGAGCAGGACAGGACGAAGTGAGCTTATTGTGAGAGTAACTGTCACGGCGGGGTGCGCCGATAAGTTTCGTTTACAGGACCCAGAAGCAGACGCTGAAAGGCGGAGTTGCTGGCTGAACAGAAGACGATCCTTTATTTGGATGTTGGCACATGAAATCAACACTATGAAACTATGAACACTGAGTAAACTATGACGAAACGCTATGGAGATGCAAACAGACGACCTGAAGACGAAACATAGAAAACAGAGGACTTAAATACACACATGAGGGGATCAGGGGAAGTCGAGACACACGAGGAAAGAGCTGACAAGGACGAACATAACGATGCACAGGAAATGTAAACACAAACACAACGACATGAAAACTGGACTTTCAAAATAAACAGAAAAACATGACACGACAGGCCTGACAGCATCAACCAGAAACATGACACAATAAACAACAATGGGAACATTAACACATGGGAACACCACTGACACACATGAACCTAATAACAAGGCAGGCCAAACAACATGGGCTTGACACATGAGACATGAAACACAAATGGCCCAGAGGAAAAGGGGAAATGTGGGGATCAATAACAAAACTAAGGCTGAACCACTTAGATGAGCTTAACCCAAACGATAAATGACAAAACATGAAGCCTCAAGTTTTAACTAATAATACAAAACAAGAACCAAACATTTCCCCATACTAATAAAAGAAATACACAATATATCATGAACTCAAAATACTGGAAACACCGACGTTATGTCCTCATTTGCTTTAGATTGTAATAAACGTCTCTGTTTACATTTATTTTCAAATACCTAAAGAGTAAACTCATCAGACAAATAAAATTGGAAGACTGAAGAATTAAATGTTGGATTTATAAACGATTAAGCCTCTAATAAATATATCGTCTTCATTCTGTAAATATAAATTCAATGACAAACTGTAAATCGTTTTTCCTCTACAGATGAGAGGACAAAGACACTACAGGACCAAAGTAATGTAAGGATTACACCAAGTAAATCTTTGTCATTATTTTTCTCAAGTTAGACCAAACAAATATCAACACAGTGCCTGGACAAAGCCTTGGAAATTAGTCGCACACAAATTTAACCAAACAAATAAATAAATGAAGAATAAAATGCTTTGAATTTACCACATTAGGCTGTGTGGCCACATGCATCAATTTGTCTCCCACTGGTTACTAGGCGTGCAACGATATTCGTATCGATATTGAACCGTTCCATACAGTGCTTTCGGTTCGGTACGCATATGTATCGAACAATACAACATTTGTCATTTATTTTATCAACTTTCCTTCTGACGATGCTGTCTGTGTTGAGCGCTCAGTGGATCTGCGTTCGACTACTCCACCTAGGCTGCACTGTCAAGCGCAGATTCACTGAGCACAGCGCAAGCTAGCGAGACAGAAGCTAAGCTCGTTGCAACATGGCAAATTGAACCTCCCCCACCCTCATTCAGATCTGGCGTTTGGAACTATTTTGGTCTTCATGTGACGTATGACCCTGAAGGTAAGCGTGTCATGGACTAAAGTAAAACAGTATGTCGGATGTGCCAGCAATGCTCAGTTACATGGGTGGGAACTAGTGCGTTAGCGCAGTTAGCTCGTTAACGTGTTGGCCGTCCAGCCCCACGCACGGGGCGATCCGCGGTAGCTCGTTAACGGAGATTTGCCGTGTTGTGGCGTTAACGTCATTTCAGATTAACGCTGACAGCACTAGTGGGAACACAACGAATATGACTGCACATTTACTCCGACATCATCCTAGTGCAAAGACAAGTGGAAGCAGACAAAAACAACAAGCACGCATGCTACAAACTTTACCCGAGTCATTTAGACAGCCGTTAGCACATGATTCTCCTTATGGGGACCTGATATGTTTAATATGCTGCTGAGAATATAGCCCAGAAGAAGCGTATAGTAGAGCTTTTATTTTGGAAAGAGACATTTCTCTGTAATAAACTCTCTTTTCCAAAGATGAGGGATTTCTCCATCAGATAGATTTATTATTTTATTACTTTGTTGTTTCAGCAACATTAAATTTAAAAAATGTACCTTTGAGTTAAAATATATATTTATAATTTTAATAAATGACATTAAGAAAGCATGAACATTTTTTGTATCGAAAAAAATATCAAACCGTGACACCAAAGTATCGAACCGTAAATTTTGTGTATTGTTGCACCCCTACTGGTTACCCATCCTCGAACAGAGTAAAACGGCACAAGATTTCACACCATTAAATATTCATTTTGCCATAAATAAGAATATAAATGACGAGACTCGGGTCAGCCATCACGCTTTTCTTTTCTCCTTCCTGTAAAAAGGATTTCCCTGTAATCCAAAGAATTTAAACACACACCACAGCAATATATGTCAGTAACTGCGGTGTGTCTGAAGGCCTGTTTGGTCTAAAAGACGTTTTCACTTCAGAAATCTCACCTGAATTCCAATTTGAGGAAGGAAGGCTGGAATTTTCTTATTTATTTCATTGCAAACTGAATAATTCACTCACACAGAAACTCAAAGAAATTCCATCACGCTGCCCGTTTGAAGAAGATATAGTTTCATCACATGATACTAAAGCAAACAGAAAATGTAGAGCCAAAGTAAACGATAACTCCTAAACCCGAATGCAAATTCAAATTAAATTCATATTCATTCGCTAACGAGAAAGGTATGAAATCACAGGAACACACTCACATTTTAAACTGACACATTCAACGGGAATAATCTGATATTCCCTGTGTAGATACTCATGCGTCACTTTAATTATTCTCACATCCCTGCCACATTTATTACTTTCCTCCCAATTTCTCATCTGTACACATACAAAGAAGAAAAACAAAGAATGTGTTCATTTACAGCTGTAAGGTTTCTATTTGCCTTCTCTTTATGACACATGTGCACACACATGCTAAATATTCTAGTTTTTATGCCCTTTTCTGCTGTCATGTACTCAGCTCTTCTGGGGCAAAGCCCAAGGCCAATCACAAGCCAGATGGGGTCCTATGTAATCCTTCCAGAATGCTCCAGGTCTGCCTTGGGGTGCGCTCTTAGCTGGACAGGCCCAGAGTACATCCCCAGGGAGGGGACCTGGAGGCATCCCGACCAGACTGAAACAACTCAAATGCTCCTCAGCTTTGAAGTTCTTCCAGTTGCCAACACTCCTCAGTCTGTGGCACAAGTTTACCCTGATTGTGAAGACGAGCTTGTTATAGTCTGTGAACCTGTTTGGACATTTGTTGCAAATCTTGTTGTTGGTTTAGTGAGTGACCTTGATCTTGACCAAATCTTAACCAGAGTTTAGGTGAACTTACATGTCAAATCTGAATTTTCCTTTAAGGCATTCAGCATTTGTTCATTTGCACACCCTGGATCCACACTGCCTGTGGCCATAACTGTTGCTCGAGGGAATCCATCAGAAATTCCCTAAAAACAGAACATTATAACCAGAAGTAATCTCTGGACACGCCATTAACAGCGTGTTAGCACACGCAACTCAACGCTACCACTCAGAGACGTGACAGAATAAACGTAAGCATAAAAACTGTGAAATGTCTGCAAACGGCTGTCATCAAGTGAACCATCAGCTCCTCCATCATACAGGTGTCACTGAGCATGTTGCTCCTCATCTGTCAGCATGTAGGATCTCCAAATAGCTCAGTCGGTAGCGTGGTCACCCTGTGATTGGAAGGTCAGGGGTTCAAATCCACTGAGCAGCTACCCTGAGGCGCCGTCCCTACACACTGCTCCCCGGTGCGCCTGCTTCGTGGCTGCACACTGAGTGAATGGGTCGAATGCAGAGAGAGTAATTTCCCACAGGGATCAATAATGTAAACATTAAAAACGATGATCGCTGCATCTCGTTTGCTGAGACTTGGCTGAGGTGCTTCTAAATGTTCTTTGTTAAGTAAATGTTTGTTTTATTTTGGTAACTTTTTAACAATAATAAAACCCATATTGAACATGTGAAAGAAGAAGTTTCTCTAATTCAGGACCGCCTCGGGCAAGTTTCTGCTTCGCCTGATCGTGATGAAGCAAACGTTGGTGATGCTTGTGTCAGAGGACTAAATGTTTCTAAAGCAGACATCATTTAGAGCCACATTAAATCTTGGTTGCAGTATCATACTGCAGTGATCCTGTAACGTACTACATTTTACTGTTGACAACTAAATTGCCTTTGATTTAGTGGTTTTATGTTGGCCTTTAGCAACCTTTTTGATAAATCTGTGGACAGTAAGACAACACAGTCATAGCTTCCTGGCTTAAAGAGGACGTGATGTGTCATCAGTGTGCGTAAGCCGAGGAGAGGGAGTAACACACTCTGCCTGTCTGGCTCTTTTGTGTTTCTTTCAGTAATTATTTTAATAGTAAAGAAAGTTGAAACTCTTAGATATGCTTTTGTTGTGCACATTATTTACAAACTAAACAGGAGAGAACACAAACAAAACAAAATACAAGAGCCTTTTTATCACTATTAACCCTTTAAAGCCGGTCAGAGCTGCTCTGTTTTGCGTAACTATTTTTAAATCCCGGTAGCTCTGCAACCACGTAAGCTAGCGCAATAATTTGTTTTGCATATGAAACTGGAGGAGTTGTACTTACATCTTATGCCATCAGCTTGTCCTCGGTCACAGTTTCCTTCCACATATAGCTTTGCAAAAACTGCATAAAAAGCACTTGCAGCAACAAAAACATAATATTCCAGAAACACGCTTTGCCGATCCGATCAGCTGTTTGTAACACTTCCTACGCCCATCAGCGCGAACTATGCATGTCCGCCATGACCTGCCCGAAACCGGAAGTGACGTCATTTTCGCGGAAATGTAGTTTTTTTTTACCATCAGGGCCTCATGAGCCTATATTGGTGTTTTTAAAAGTTATGTTTGACTCTATACTTTTCTGAATAGTTTCTGGGATGCTTAGGACTCATATTGCACTGCTGGAAATAGTTTATTTTGATGCATATGCTGCTTTTTTGCAAATTTGCATTATAATATTTATTTTCGTTTTTCCTGCAGTGTATAAAAATTGGTGTATTTCAAAAATCAAACTATGAAGACACTCAAAATAAATTTCCTGTGGTGGGAAACTATTTTGTGCAACTTTTTGTATTTACAGTTTTGAGGGATAAGCCTCTTAAATTTCTCTAACTAGAAATATATGTTAAAAAAACAAAAACGATTTTCAATTTTTTTGTAGTTTATTGCACTTTTTTGCAATTTATGTAATTACTATGCACTTAATGCAGACATATTATTAAAATTTAGGCTGTAATGGTTGTATTGATGTATAGCAACATGAAATGCTCCCAAAAATGGCTCCACAGCATGTAAAAACATAATATAAGCTCTGGCAGACTTGGTTCTATGGTAGGTCTTAAAGGGTTAATAGCTTAGAGAACAAGAAAACGAGCACCTACCTCGCAGCCACTGGTACAGTACACAAAATGTCTGTTGTCATCTCTTCTGTCTTTGTTCCTTTTGGCAGCAGGGATTTCTCTCTTTTTCATCCAGTTGTGCTTTGACTCACACCTAATCTGTGATTTCACGCTGTTTCCATCATTTTTAACTGCATGTCTCAGTACCCATCAAAATAAAACAAATGAAAAGTGTGATGCAGCATAACAATTTTTGTCCATGAAGTCACACGGCGACGACGAGTCTGCGGGAGCATAATAACCTCAGCGGAGCGGTCACCCCGATCGCCATTCATCTCTCTGCGTGCTCCTCGCTAAAGGAACAGTCTGTATTTTCAGCTGAACTTGAGGGGATTCAAAAAGCACGGGAGGCTAAGCTGCTCGTGAACTCTCGGGGCATTTATTCCATCTGTGTATACGTGGGCTGTGTGTGCTGATGGGCCAGCTGGTAGGCCATCAGGTTGTTGTGGCTAATGTGCTCGAGGGGCATCCGGTGCCAAATGGACACGCCGTTTTACTGCTTCATTAGACACATTTACAGTAAACACATACACAACTGCTGATGTTACCTATACAAGCATTATGGCACCGATTAGCATTAAAACTCACTTGTTAAAGAGTCACTGAAGTGAACAGCAGCTATTTTAACTAAGAGCGTTAAACAAAATGCTTTCTAATATGTGCTGCTTGGTAGAATAGTTCATTTCAACCTGTCAGTGGTTATCAGCAGACAGCTCTTCGATCCCCTGCGGTGCTCATTTTGTGTCTTTTGTTTTAGCCGGTCGACTGCGTTAGCCTTACCGCGCTTCCTCTCCCCCCCACGCTCTCTTTCTTGCTTTGTCTCTCGTTCATTTTCTCTCAATGAAAGTACAAACACAAAGTCAAGCTGTTAAGAACAGTGGTGTCTCTTGATGAAAACCCAGGGGAAATGTCCTGGGAATTGCTTTCATTTTGTTAAAGACTACGCCGCTCTTTTCTTTTGTTTTCAGCACGACCAGGCACAGCTGTTTGCTCAATTCAGCGCCGACTCTCTTACAAATGGATTTTCCTCCCGTGTTCTTTCCCGGCCTCTTCCTTCCTTACAGCTTTGCTGGGACTATGTGCTCAGCTGTAATTAGTTTGCACCCACTTATCAGATGAAATGGATTAAATGTGTTCAAACTACACTGATGTGGCTCCTGTAAAAACAGAAGGACACAAATTAGAGCTGTTTGAGTCCCTCACATACATTCGCATATAAAGTGGAGAGGAGATGGTGTCGCACTTATTTAGAAGATCTTGGTTTGGCCTGGGATAAGAGTCGTGTCTGATGTTGTGTCTTTGCTCTTCGTCTGTCTCCCAGCAGGCCAGACGAGCTGCTGTCCTCAGAATCTCCTCATCTGTTCTGTCAAGCTGGTTCAATCTTGGAAATACTCCTGTGCTCCACCACCAGCCTGCCCTCACTTCTACGACCTCCCACGAGCAAACCAGCGTATCCCCCCCGGACCAAACTGCCCACTATGCACAAGAAGGCCTGAACATTCATTTCACCCACCAGCCTCTTCTGGATCCAACCCCCATGTCCTCTCTCCCAGTGAGCTACCATCTGATGCTCAGGTTCTGCTTCTTGTGCTCACTAATAATTGTAAATTTGCACCGTTCAGCCTCTGCTTGGTTGTGTATCAGCCTCTTAGGCACCTCAACCAAGTGTTCAATTCAATTCAATTCAATTTTATTTATATAGCGCCAACTCACAACAAAAGTCGCCTCAAGGCGCTTCATAGATACAGAGAAAAACCCAACAATCATATGACCCCCTATGAGCAGCACTTTGGCGACAGTGGGAAGGAAAAACTCCCTTTTAACAGGAAGAAACCTCCAGCAGAACCAGGCTCAGGGAGGGGCGGCCATCTGCTGTGATTGGTTGAGGTGAGAGAAGGAAGACAGGATAAAGACATGCTGTGGAAGAGAGACAGAGGTTAATAACAGATATGATTCAATGCAGAGAGGTCTGTTAATTTCCTTTAACTTTAACTTGAATTTCTTCACAAATAATATTTTAATCATTAGAGGGTAAAAAAAATACACAATCGCACAAATGTCATTAAATAAGCAACTTTAATAACTGCTGATATTTACGATGACATTTACTCTCTCTCTGATCGATCTGAGTCAACTTCAAAAATGTCTTCTTCTAAACCATCAATTTGCCATTTAGAGCCCATTCCTACAAGACGGCTCAGACATTTCACCATTAATTAATTAATGCTTCAATTTTAAATATGATTCATTTAACACGCTACAAACTGCAGACCTTTAAGGTGGGAGTAATTAAAATCAAGAAACCCTAACTTGACCCAGCTGTCGTAGCAAATGAGAGATTTCTCAACGTTAAACTTTTCTCTGCTTCCTTCTTGAAAGAGCGTTTGTCAAACAGCTGATCATTTACAAAGGAATGGTTTGAGAGCTTCAGTCTGCTAAAGGATTCGATCATGGCACCACTGGAGGTTACCAATGACCTTATGGCCTCTGACAGTATAAATGTCGCAGGCCAGAACGTGGGAGTGGATCCAGAAGCAGACTCCATGGACGAGGCAAGCTGTTGCTTAACCCTTTAAGACCTACCATAGAACCAAGTCCACCAGAGCTTATGTTATATGTTTACATGCTGTGGAGCCATTTTTGGGAGCATGTCAAGTTGCTATACATCAATACAACCATTATAGCCCAGATTTTAATAATATGTCTGCATTAAGTGCATAGTAATTACATAAATTGCAAAAAAGTGCAATAAACTACAAAAAAATTGAAAATCGTTTTTGTTTTTTTAACATATATTTCTAGTTAGAGAAATTTAAGAGGCTTATCCCTCAAAACTGTAAATGCAAAAAAGTTGCACAAAATAGTTTCTAACAACAGGAAATTTATTTTGAGTGTCTTCAGAGTTTTATTTTTGAAATACACCAATTTTTATATACTGCAGGAAAAACGAAAATAAATATTATAATGCAAATTTGCAAAAAAGCAGCATATGCATCAAAATAAACTATTTCCAGCAGTGCAATATGAGTCCTAAGCATCCCAGAAACCACACAGAAAGTCATAAAGTCAAACATAACTTAAAAACACCAGTAAAGGCTCATGAGGCCCTGATGGTAAAAAACTACATTTCTGTGAAAATGACGTCACTTCCGGTTTCGGACAGGTCATGGTGGACATGCGATAGTTCACGCTGACGTCTATTCCAATGTAGGAAGTGTTATGAACAGCTGATCGGATCGGCAAAGCGTGTTTCTGGAATATTGTGTTTTTGTTGCTGCAAGCGCTTTTTATGCAGTTTTTGCAAAGCTATATGTGGAAGGAAACTGTGACCGAGGACAAGCTGATGGCATAAGATGTAAGTACAACTCCTCCGGTTTCATATGCAAAAAAAAATTATTGTGCTAGCTCACGTGGTTGCAGAGCTACCGGGATTTAAAAATAGTTGCGCAAAACGGAGCGTGCTGCTCTGACCGGCTTTAAAGGGTTAACAAGGTTTTATTGTGCACAGGGAAAATGCATACAAAGCGATGAGGGGAGTGAAGCAGGGGTCTCTGACAAAGAGGAGAGGGTGATTAGATCCAGAGTGGTGCAGGTGAGTAAGGTTAACAGGTGTTGGCTTACTTGCAGGTGGGAAGCAGGAAGTTTCGGTAACGGTAGCCGAGTGAGTGTTTGGCAGTATGGAGGAGTGTATGACAGCGTTAAGGTTTCAACCTTGAGATTCAGGAATCCAGGACTGAAGGCACACAGGTGAGTCAGAGGAGCAGTAACGTTTTTCCCAGAGAAGGATTTGCAAACAGGACTGAAGGATGTTACCAGGTGTGGCCAGCGCACTTCTCCAGGGGAACAAACTGCAGGCATACAAGGTCCTAAACAGTCACAGCCCATCTTATCGATAAGACCTCACAGCAGCGTATCCCTCCGTAGAGCACTCTGCTCTCAGACTGCTGGTTTACTTCTGGTTTTTAGGCTATTTAAAAGTAGATTCAGAGTTTTCAGCTTTCAGGCCTCTCCTTTGTGGAACCAGCTCCCAGTTTGTAATCAGGAGACATGCACCCTCTCTGCTTTTAAGACAAAGCTTTAAACTTTCCTCTTTCATAGAGCATATAGTTCGGACGAGATCAAATGTCCCCAAAACATCTCTTAGTTGTGTTACGATTGGATTAGGCTGCTGGGGACTTCCTGTGATGCAGTATTTCTTCTTCACTCATCTATTTTCGCTCTCTGTGCGTTTATACACCGCTGTGGTATTTAGTCATTAGCAGTTATTAAACTCTTTCTCTCTCTGCATCTCTGCGCGCTTCTCTTTCCACTCATCGCTGATCGTGGCGGATGGTTGCCCCTCCTCGAGCTTCGGTCTGTTTCTTCCTGTTCCTCCTATAAAGGTTTTACTTCCCATTGTCACCAAGTGCTTCCTCATAGGAGCTTTTGATTGTTGGGCTTTCCTTTTCATACTTTAAAGTCTTTACCTTACAATATAAAGCACCTTGAGGCGACTATTGTTGTGAACTACATAAATAAAACTGAACTGAACACTCATTGTGCTTTATGCTTTTGTCTTGGAAACAATAGCATTTCCACAAGTTATCAGATAATTAGCATTTGAAAAGCTGAACCCTTTTCAACTCTCCACTGCAAGCAATGCAAATCAGTGCTCCCACACATGCTATTGCAGTACACCCCATTCAAAGTGATTGATAAGCGAGACCACTGGAGCCTGAGACACACAAGTCTCACAGCAAACTTTGCTGCATTCCCCTTTTCAAATCTGGAGCTGGGAGATCGCTCTGTACTTCCCCAGTCTTTTCTTTTTGACCAGTGTGATCATTTTATTTTCTTTGTTTTAGCCAGCAAACATCACAAGTCCTAATTATTCACACAGTATTATGCAATGGCTGATAATCATGTATGCTGCATGCTTTTAGGCATATTTCAAATTTCAGAAGCAGTATTTGTTGTGTCTATATTTCTATGATAACTCAAAAACCCGAATGAAATATTCACCAAGGTAGTTCGCTGCCTGAACGTGGCAGCATGGAGACTGCTCTGTAATTGAGAGCACAGGGAATCCAAGTTAGTGCAACCTGACAGAAGTGTGTGGGTCCCACCAGCAGTCAGTGACTTGTTTATGTCGAAAAACTTGGTTGTTTCAACAAGCAATTTGTTTAAAGCACAGTGAACATTGGAAAATGTACAACAGCTCCCGAAGAGACATCTGGCTGGAAGCTACGTGGAGAAGTTTGACATCTGCAAAGAAACCAGAGGATCGTTTTTCACATTTGATGGCGCAGCTGTGTCGTTGGAACGATGAGACCAAAGTGGCCAAAACGCACAACGTTTGTGATGATACCAGCTGTCACACATGGTTACGAAGGAGTGATTTCTGCTTGTTTTGCTCATTTTTGCAAAGTCACAGCAGCTCAAGCTTGGCCAAAAATGAGTCATCCAACTGGACAATGACAAGGACACCATGATGAGGTCATACTGTCAATGATTACTTCAGGGTCCCAGAAAGTTGTGGGAATTCTGATGTTAAGGAGAAACTTTTTTGTTGCTCGTTTTGGCTCATGGAGTGCTCTTAGTTTTGGACTCCTGGGAAGACTTTGTTTTTCACATGACTGTATTGGTGTTTAACCCTTTAAAGCCGGTCGGAGCAGATACGCTCGATTTTGCATAACTATTTTTAAATCCCGGTAGCTCTGCAACCACGTAAGCTAACGCAATAATGTTTTTTGCATTGCGATCCGATCAGCTGTTCATAACACTTCCTACGTCCATCAGCACGAACTATCGCATGTCCGCCATGACCTGCCCGAAACCGAAAGTGACGTCATTTTGCGGAAATGTAGTTTTTTTCCATCAGGGCCTCATGAGCCTATACTGGTGTTTTTAAAAGTTATGTTTGACTTTATGACTTTCTGTGTCGTTTCTGGGATGCTTAGGACTCATATTGCTGCTGGAAATAGTTTATTTTGATGCATAAGCTGCTTTTTTACAAATTTGCAGTATAATATTTATTTTCGTTTTTCCTGCAGTGTATAAAAATTGGTGTATTTCAAAAATAAAACTATGAAGACACTCAAAATAAATTTCCTGTGGTGGGAAACTATTTTGTGCAACTTTTTTGTATTTACAGTTTTGAGGGATAAGCCTCTTAAATTTCTCTAACTAGAAAAATATGTTAAAAAACAAAAACGATTTTACATTTTTTTGTAGTTTATTGCACTTTTTTGCAATTTATGTAATTACTATGCACTTAATGCAGACATATTATTAAAATTTGGACTATAATGGTTGTATTGATGTATAGCAACTTGAAATTCTCCCAAAAATGGCTCCACAGCATGTAAACATATAATATAAGCTCTGGCGGACTTGGTTCTATGGTAGATCTTAAAGGGTTAAGGCACGTGACGGGGCATTTTCTGACACATTGTTCAGTCTGCGTGTTTGTGATTAGTTCTAGAGGGACTATCAAGTATAAAACTGTATTTGTACCCAGTGATTAGAGGCTGTACACTGTTTTACCCCTTTTCTCATAAGAAATGTATTTTATAATGTAACAGAGTTTCAGCACACAAGAGTAAACTATGATCTTTTCTCTCTCAAACATATCTATCTCCCTGATTGGGCAGAAGTAACATATAAACTGTATGCTTTGCTGTGCTGCTTTCCTTTCAGCCTCCCCGCAGACGAGATGAATTCCCACCTTCTCTCTTTCTGAATTGACAAATTGCTGATTTGGCTCGGCTTTAAAAAATTTCACAGACCATCAACTTGTCAGCCTCTTCAGTAATCACAGTTTTGGTTTGGTCGATGCTCATCAGGTCATCCGTGTTACTCCTTAGTCGAGCTTTTTTCTGGCCTGACAGGAGCCACACATCTACCATCTGCCTTGCTCCAATCAGGAGGACTTCAAAGGCTGCTTTAAGCAGCACCGGGGAGATGAAATATCCCAGTGCTGTTCACACTTACATCTGTTTCCATCCAGTTGTTAAATCTGTGAGTGAAGTGCCTTGTGATTACTGCCTTTATGCAGCTGGAACATTGTGAAACACATGAGCTTGTGCTGAAAAATCCCAGTGAGTATTCTTGGGAGAGTGTCATGTTTTTACCTGGCCAAACAATGTGATACTGCAGAGAGCAGCAAGAGGAAACATTGTTTCCACAGCCAACAGGGGTTCAGTCAGACTTTCTCTTACAAACCAAGAATTACTTTTAATCAGTTACTTGGAAGATGTGATGCAGGGCATGAACACAGGAAGCCTTAATGCTGATGTTTGAGTACAAAGACAAAACTCAAACTAAAATAGCAGCAGGAATAAAACCTGGAAAACACGTGGGGACAAACACAGGAGCTAAACAGATGCAGATGGATCAAATCCTAGACATCAGAATCAGAATACTTTATTAATCCCAAAGGAAATGATGTTCCAGCTGCTCCCAGACAGTAACAGACTAAACTATTTAAATAAAACAATCTGTTACAGAGGTTACAAATGTAAGAAACTGCACTCATATATACAAATCGCTCAGTTATAAATATCAAGAATATTGACAAAGAATATTACAGAGGTGAAATATATATGATTGACACTCCAACCTGTGAACTTTCTCATTTGCTATTTTACTGTAAGGAGTGAAAACCCCCAGAAAGAAGTGCAAGTCTGCTTTCACACGTCAACAAAGCTACAAGAGATAAAATCTGAGATACGCCTCCGTCAGTGCCCCAGGGCAGCTGTGGCTACAATGTAGCTGCCATCACCAGTGTGTGAATGTGTGAGTGACTGAATGTAGTGTAAAGCACTTTGGGGTCCTTAGGGACTGAGTAAAGCACTATACAAATACACGCCATTTACCATACAGACACGTCTGTTAGTGATTCGCAGAGTTAATGAAATTACATACGTCCCATGTCTCACACACACACACACACACACACAGAAATCTTAATCACATCTCTCCTTGCATGGCTGGAATCACAGACGCTGTCATTCTTCTAATAATAATAATAATTATTATTATTATTATTCTGAGCACCAGCAGGTGATTAATAAACTACGGAGCCCCGCAGGGGACATGGGAGGAAAAAAAATTAAGACGGGCTTTTGTGAGATCTCGCAAAACTAACTCGGGATCTCGCAAAAGTTGAATTCCAACAATGGCGGCAGCTACTTAGTTGTAATATTACTCTTTCTGGGTCACAAAATACACTTTTAAGATATTTTGAGGCGTGAATGTAGTTGTGTAAATGTCAGATACCTGCTCGGTATCATTACATATTTGCAAAAGTGCTCCGACGTTTTCGGAGATCTGACACCCACTAGCTCGAAGCTAACGGGAGGTCGAGACCTACTACAGCCGGGAGGAACACCGCTTTCCCGGCACATCGTTCCTCGACCTCCCGGTCGGCTTCGGGCTGGCGGCCTCCGAAGAATGCGGCTAAAACTTTTGCGAGATCCCGAGTTTGTTTTGCGAGATCTCGCAAATGTCTGTCTTAATTTTTTTTTTCTCCCATGTCCCCTGCGGAGCTCCGTAGTAAACAGTTTCATTGTTGTGTAGTTATGCTGTCCATGCAGACGCTGAACCTTCAGACTGACAAAGACATATGACTTCACTCATCATACAAAAGCAGCCTCCCAAACAAAGTCTTATTCCACACCACCCACTGAAATACTGGAGTGTTATTGAAATTTTCTTTCGCTACTTTTTCATCTAATTTTCCATTTTTGTCTTTCAAATGAGTTTAGATGAAATTATTATCTGTGCAGATATAAGACAAACACATAAAAACTTAAAGTTATGTTTATTTACAAACACTTTTTTTCTGAAGAACTAAAACTGATACAAATATAACAGATGTATCAACGTCCAGCCACAGAAAGCACCGCTTCAGGGTTCTTGGTGAAGCTGCTGTAACGTGAGAAACTTTAAATAGTGTGACGAGATCCATGTTTTCACTTTCAAAGATTTAACCTTATACATTATAATTATATTAATCATACATACACTGTAATACAGCTTTTTCCACTATGTGACTTGGTACTTGATCGACTGGCACAACAACAGCTGTGAAAGAAATGACAGATTTTTTCAGTCGATATCGAGCTGACTTTAAAGTATAAATGTACTTAACACAAATAATCAATATATTAAAAAATCAACTTCTGATCAATGGCACCAGTTTTAGGTGATCAGGGTGTTTGATAAAATGTCTTGCTGACCTTTTTTCAATGTGAATTTTCACTAATTTCTCTTCACATTTAGCAAAAGTATTCAAACATATAATGCACCATGGGAAGTTATGACAGTAGGTATGGATGCAAGAGCGCTGAAGTTTGAAATGCTCCATGCTAATGCTGATCGCTCACATGCGATCATGTAGCCTGATCGCCACTGATCCTGTGTGGGAGAAAGCCATGTGCTTCCACAACCTCAGAGAGGACAGTTCTCATATCCACTGACTTTACTATATATGGTTTCGTGCCCTATGAAGGGTTAAAGCAGCAGTTTGTTTGTTTTCAAGCAATTATAAACACGATATGCTAATGAGTGCAATTACTGTGCCTGTACAAACACCGGTACATTTGTTATCTATAACTACAGAGTAAATAAAAGGAAGCATTTTTAGATAATTCTCCTGCAACTTGTTAAATTGTCTCAGTGTATATCAGATGTTTGCCGTATCCAGCAGCCCTCTCTTCAGGATAGGTTTACTACAGGAGACCAACTCAGCAGTCTGATCAAGGACAACAAGAGGTTATTAAGTAAATCTACTCTACACAATTGTTACCTTCTGCTCAGCTCCCCCTCAGTCTCTGCTAGGGGGCCCCTGTGTGATATGGATTGTTTTCAAGTAACAGGCGGTGAAAATGGCCATCTCATTATTTTTAATGGGTGTTTGAGATGGGTTCCATTGCAGTGGCGGGCTGTCATTTAGATGCCTGGGCAGCGAGTGGGATGAAAAGGAAAAAATGGATGAGGTGTGTGGGGAAGAAACTCCTTCGCTGTGGTGTAGTTGTGCTCCAACTATTTCTGCAGCTGCAAGAATGTCTTAATATGTGTTTACCTCGATCAGAGCAGCGGTGACACACAGGCATCGGGGAGGGGGCGGACAAAGCGTGCGTGAAAAGGAGGCAGTAGAAACGGTCTTGTTCCTATTGTCCGCCAAACGCGCGTTTGCATCTGGCCGTAACCTTGGCCGTCACAGCACATGGTAATTGTGATAATTTTTCAATCAGCATTAGTAAGTTGGCTAGCGAGCACATCTTTAAACCCCCCTCCCGTCACAGCAACACTGTGATTAGGTACACATATGTTGTATAACGCTGGCGCTGCCAGCAGGCTTTACAAAATGGAATTTTTTCACAGTGTTTTCCATCTAGATGAGTTTTAATTAAGTTTCCTCGCTGTGATCCCCAGCGGCTGCTCTAATCAGACCACGGGAGCGTTGCCTCTTGCTTGCTTGCATTGTAAGGTATCCCACAGCATCTGTCGGACCCCCTGCCTCACTGTAACACCCCAGTATCTGCTGTATACTGGGAGAGACACAAAAACACATGCACTGGGGCAAGCGCTTCGATACACCAAAAGACAATCAGTGGGTGGTTGTCACATCATTGATTAAGATTGGTGAGGTTATTAGGATATGCACAGATGCTCTCCGATGAAGGCTAGGCTAAAGCGTGCCGGACTGCTAATTTGTAAAAGTTTTGCATTTTTATATATTTTTATGTAATCATTTTTCAATGTGTTCCAAGTTGAGATAGCAGGACAATCGACCTCTGATATGTTTTATTTAAGAGTTTGTAAGGTTGAATTTTTTTTTTAATCACCAAAAATCTGATGAAAAGAAGAAAAAGGGAAGTAAAGAAAGGATTAAGCTTTCCATTCTTTTCTGCCTGCAGTCATTAGTGTGCCTTAATTTCTAGCTCACACTGTATACGTAGCAACACAAGCAAACTGATTTCATTATTGGGCTTCCAATTACATTAACAGAAGTCTGCCCTATGATAATTTTAGAGCTCTATCCTGGTCTCAGTGGAAGTTCAAACAATCTTTAAAAACTAAATGTAAACTGTATTTTTCAGACCATAAGGTGCACCGGATTATAAGGTGCATCAAGCGAAACAAAACAGTCAGATCAGTCAAACTTTACTCAACTCATTCTTCTTGCTTCCTCCACTTCCGTACCATTGATTCATTAATGTTGAATTCTATCACAGCTGCTCTATTCCCATGTTGTTGCTGTATATGAATGACTAGGGTTGCCAACTCCCTGAGAAATGAATAAGGGACACCTCGTGGCCAGGGCCAAGCGACCCAGTTGTCTTCACCCTTCCCAGTGTGGTGAATTTTTTAGCAACGATACACAAAATTCACGGTTCGGTTCGATACTTTGGTGTCACGGTTCAATATTTTTTCGATACAAAAAATGTTCATGCCTTTTTAATTTGTCATTTATTAAAATTATAAATATATATTTTAACCCAAAAGTACAGTTTTTAAATTGAATGTTGCTGAAACAACAAAATAAAAAAAATAAATCTATCTGATGGAGAAATCCCTCATCTTTGGAAAAGAGAGTTTATTACAGAGAAATGTCTCTTTCCAAAATAAAAGCTATACTATACGCTTCTTCTGGGCTATATTCTCAGCAGCATATTAAACATATCAGGTCCCCATAAGGAGAATCATGTGCTAACGGCTGTCTAAATGACTCGGCTAAAGTTTGTAGCATGCGTGCTTGTTGTTTTTGTCTGCTTCCACTTGTCTTTGCACTAGGATGATGTCGGAGTAAATGTGCAGTCATATTCGTTGTGTTCCCACTAGTGCTGTCAGTGTTAATCTGAAATGACGTTAACGCCACAACACGGCAAATCTCCGTTAATGAGCTACCGCGGATCGCCCCATGTGTGGGGCTGGACGGCTAACACGTTAACGAGCTAACTGCGCTAACACACTAGTTCCCACCAATGTAATTGAGCATTGCGTGGCACATCCAACATACTGTTTTACTTTAGTCCATGATGCGCTTACCTTCAGGGTCATACGTCACATGAAGACCAAAATAGTTCCAAACGTCAGATCTGAATGAGGGTGGGGGAGGTTCAATTTGCCATGTTGCAACGAGCTTAGCTTCTGTCTTGCTAGCTTGCGCTGCGCTCAGTGGATCTGCACTCGACAGTGCAGCCTAGGCGGAGTAGTCGAACGCAGATCCACTGAGCGCTCAACACAGACAGCATCATCAGAAGAAAAGTTGATGAAATAAATAAAAAAATTTGTATTGTTCGATACATATGCATACCGAACCGAAAGCACTGTATGGAACGGTTCAATATCGATACGAGTATCGTTGCACCCCTAGTAATTAGGCGATCAAAATATTTGCAACTGGAGGTTGCTGACCAATCTTTAGGGCTGTATGATGTATGTCACACACAGGGTGTGTAGTTCATCACTGTTTTATGTTGGAATCAGAACAACAGTATAACTGATGGACCAGTCATGGAGAGTTTCAATCCTTCTGTTTCAAGTTGTTGTTGCTGATCCACGCTCATAAGTTTTATAAGTACTTAACAGTATTTGGGTTTTACTCTTTAATATTGTGAGATCTCGACCCCATCATGTAAAGTGCCCTAAGATGACTTTTGCTGTGATTTGGTGCAAAAAAAAATTAATAAATTGAACTGTGCACAAAACCAATTAAGTCGTTGTGTGTTTATGTATTTGTATGTGTTTCTTCATGTTTGTGAAAGGCTCAGTGAGTTTGGGATTTGTGCAGTCGTCAGAAAGAATGATTTGAGCAGGGCCAAACCAACATGCTGCTTTACTTTCAATTACATGGCTGTTTTGTTTGGAATTTTCAAAGTGAGAAAATGAAAGTTGGAATTGGAAGTGTTCAGTTTCTAGAAGAAAGAGCATTGTCTTTTCATAATTATGCTCTTTCTCCACATTCAAAAGGATTAAATGAAAAATCCAATTGGAGTCGGTCGGTAGGTTTGACGCCTTATCTTTGCTCACTTCTCCGTGTGCGAATTTGCTGGTTCATATCTTCTGTGTTCTCACTTTATTTATGGGCTGGATCTAAATTAATTAATCCCTCACCACCCTTTGCTTTGGCATTCAACGTGGAACAATAGACAGCAATGGAAATTAAAGCGTGATTAAAATTAGTCGCATTAGGTATCACTGTTTCTAGCACTACTAGTAATATTGACATACTACAGGCCTGTGTGTGTCTGTGTGTGTGCATGAGAGACAGAGTGGGTGTAGGTTCAATGTTCTCCTGTTGAGTAGGAGGAAAATAGATTGTTCCTTTTAAAATGTGAGACTGCTGCTTGTTTCTGTTGTCTGAAAACAACAAACCTTTGTTTATCTGTGCTTCTCCCCATGTGGCATCATTAGCAGCAGAGTAAGGTGATAAGATGAGATGACGAGGTCTGACTTTAAATCACATCAGTTTAAGAACAAATCCACAGAGATCTCAAGAAACTCTTTTAGATTTCACCTGCTGTGCGGAGCAACACGAGCCGAACCCTGACGCACACGGCAACACGTGCACTGACACAAACACACACACCAACACGTGCACAAACACACACGCCAACACATGCACTCGCACAAACACTGACACACGCACCAACACATGCACTGACACACGCACCAACACATGCACTCGCACAAACACACACGCCAGCACATGCACTGACACACGCACCAACACATGCACTCGCACAAACACACACGCCAGCACATGCACTTGCACAAACACTGACGCACACGCCAACACATGCACTGACATACGCACCAACACATGCACTCGCACAAACCCTGACACAAACACCAACACATGCACTCGCACAAACACACACGCCAGCACATGCACTCTCACAAACACACACGCCAGCACATGCACTCGCACAAACACATACGCCAGCACATGCACTCGCACAAACACTGACGCACACCCACAAATGTTTGCAATAAATGCAGGATACAAAGACATGATTTTCTTATAATAACAACAGTTACCATTAGGTTGTACTTGTCACTATCGTGCAGCAGTGTGGATGAACATTGGGTTGATTGGGTAGTACTGTGCAGAAGTCTTAAGCAGCCTCATTTCATTTCATTTCTTTACATTTTGCTTCCAAATGGCCAGACATCCTCGTAATTTGTCTAAAGTGGTTCTGAACAACAGGTGTCGAGACTTTCTGAAGATCTTTTAAATTTTCAGAGGACTGTGTTTTTTGTTTGTTGAGCCACTTAATCCTGACCTATGGGTTATTCAAGCGTGAAAAAAGGCATCTGACTCAGACAGCTTAGCAAAGGTTACATTTTAAATAGTATCTTCAGGCACTTTGTGCTAGCAGCCTGTTGCAAAAACACATGAGTTTATCACATTTATTTATGTGAATCTATGAAAAATATCAAAGATGTCAAAGACTGACGGATGTAAAATTGTTTTGTTGCATCAACAAGGTGATTAGCAAAGAGCTATTAAACGAGCCACATCTCAGCATGTTGTGCAGCGTGTTTTTAAACAATCTGAGAAAACTGGAGAAGAGGACACCCTGTCCAGGGTGTAGTCTGTCTCTTGTCCCATGACAGCTGGAATATGCCCAATGCCGGTGTCCTGCAGGTTTTAGATGTGTCCTTAATCCAACACAGCTGATTTAAATGGCTAAATGACCTCCTCAACATGTGTTGAAGTTCTCCAGAGGTTTGGGAATGAACTAATCGTTTTATTCAGGTGTGTTGACCCAGGGTGAGATCTAAAACCTGCAGGACACCGGCCTTCAAGGCCTGGAGTTCCCCACCCCTGGATTAATGGATAGAAGACAAAAGAACAATTTTTAAGTTTGCATGTTTCAAAGACAGTTATGCAGATATTTCCAATTTTCCTAAAAAGAAAATTAAGGAAAAAGGAATGGCTCAGGACTTTTTCTTGTTTGGAGTATGCTCTGCTGAAGGATTTAGAAGTGTCTTTTTGCAAGTCTAGTAATATTTTGGTATTTGGTTGTGAACTTAAAAAATACAGATTTATGGAAGAGACCTGGGCCCTGTTTCCCAAAAGCATGTTATGATGCAAAATCTGGGAATCAATCAAGTGAAACTGTATGTTGCGTTTTACCCACTAGGACGTGACCACTTTTATTCACTTTTATCACCAATTAATGTTAATGATTATTTTAATTGTATTTCAGGACATTCTTCATAGAAACGTTCTTTCAAACTGCAGTAAAGCAGTTTTTCTTAACATACACACAAAAATAACTCCCTAAAATGACATGTACATGCATGCAGCATGGTTCACAATAATTTGACCTTCAGTGTTGTGATGCACCGAGCTGAAAAGCATTTTTCTTTATTTGACCCAAAAAAAGGATAAATGTCGAGCTCATAAAGGACACAAAGAAACAAGACTGAACACAGACAAACCAACTGACCCAAACAGGAAATGAAACATAAAGGTGACACAACAGGGGTAGCCACACACAACACAATCACGAACCACGACAGAACAACACAGTCCAGTTTGTTAATAAACTGAACACCAAAAAGAAAAAATCAAAAGAAATACTAAACTTTGAATTTAGATATTTAGTTTAATACAAAGGCTAGTTTGACTAAAAAAAGGACTTCCTGTTCCCCGTTCAGCGGGAACTGGTGGTGCAGTCCAATCACCTCCACTGGAAACTCCCGGGGACGATGGCAGGAAAGGAACCGTAAAACAAACAAGGATTAGTCACAAACACAAATCAAAAGTAAGAAATGAATCGAGGTAAATACGTAGAGTAAATGTGTGTGTTTGCAAATAGAAAAGTACATAAGACGAGTGTGACCATCACAAGTATCATAGGAAATAGAAAAACTTCACCGATTTCATGTTCTCGAAAATCCTGCTCCTCACATACAAGGTCTTAAATAATCAGGCCCCATCTTATCTTAATGACCTTGTAGTACCATATTACCCTATTAGAGCACTTCGCTCTCGCTCTGCAGGCCTACTTGTTGTTCCTAGAGTATTTAAAAGTAGAATGGGAGGCAGAGCCTTCAGTTTTCAGGCCCCTCTTCTGTGGAACCAGCTTCCAGTTTGGATTCGGGAGACAGACACTATCTCTACTTTTAAGATTAGGCTTAAAACTTTCCTTTTTGCTAAAGCATATAGTTAGGGCTGGACCAGGTGACCCTGAATCCTCCCTTAGTTATGCTGCAATAGATGTAGGCTGCCGGGGGATTCCCATGATGCATTGAGTTTTTCCTTTCCAGTCACCTTTCTCACTCACTATGTGTTAATAGACCTCTCTGTATTGAATCATATCTGTTATTAATCTCTGTCTCTCTTCCACAGCATGTCTTTTATCCTGTCTTCCTTCTCTCACCCCAACCGGTCGCAGCAGATGGCCGCCCCTCCCTGAGCCTGGTTCTGCCGGAGGTTTCTTCCTGTTAAAAGGGAGTTTTTCCTTCCCACTGTCGCCAAAGTGCTTGCTCATAGGGGGTCATATGATTGTTGGGCTTTTCTCTGTATCTATGAAGCGCCTTGAGGCGACATTTGTTGTGATTTGGCGCTATATAAATAAAATTGAATTGAATTGAATTGATGTAGAGAAACCATTGGTGCGTTGGTGCCGTGGATGCTGTTTTCTGATGCTCCTCTAAAGGGTTTTCATAACTGATTATCATGGCCATGTGTCATTAAAAGGAGCTTTTTAAATTCACATGTAAAATATTGTAGTTATTGATAAAGTAAGAGATCAAACATTATCAGTGTTCAGGGTTAAAACTGAACCTGTCGAGCAAAAACCGATGGTACCGATAGTGCTCAGACGCTCTACAAGTTTCCCATTTTAATTATAGCACCAGCGACCACGGCGTACACACAGTAAGGCGCCTGATTATCATAACAATACCACACAAGTGCTACAGGAGATTATTTGGGCCTCGTTCTACTAATTTATGTTGTGTGTTGAAGTGAAGCTTCCCCTGGGACGTGCTGCTAGTGATGGTTAGAGTATTACGGGCACTCCTGATGCACAGGACAGCATATGAATACATTTTTACATATTCCCATGTTGAGTGTTGTTCCAGTGATGTTTCCAAACCTGCAACCTTTATCTCGTGTTTTCATATTCAGTTCATATTCTCAGTTATCAATCATAAATCAAACAGTTTATGTGTACTAAGTACGTTTTACAACTTCACAGACAGCGAGCTTTTTATACATGATATTCTTTTGTATATTTTTAATATACTAATACTTCTATACTAATATACTAAAGTAATTATAATAAAAATAATAATAAATTTTATTTATAGGCGCCTTTCAGACCCTCAAGGTCAAGGACTCAAGGACCGGTCCCGGTCCGTGAGTCGTTTGGTACCGGGCCGTGAGAGTTGAGGCTCAGGTGTGAAATGTATGGTTTTCAGGGTTTTTATCGGTTTTCAGCGTTATTTTGTTATTGTTTTTATCGTTTACTCGGTTTTCCTTGGTCTTTTCACGTGTGTTATGAATAAATCTTCTTTTTTTCGGTACCGGTACTAGTTTTATTTTGTTGTATTTATCCGCGACACCTTAAAGGCCGGTCCGTGAAAATATTGTCAGGCATAAATCGGTCCGTGGCGCAAAAAAGGTTGGAGACCGCTGCTCAAGGTCACCTTACAGTAGCACGTAAACAATACCATAAAAAACATAAGAAAAATGTATATATAGAAAACATGGTAGATAAAATTTAGACATAAACAGTCATAAAAGTATAAAAGCAAATATAAAAACTGAGCAAGGTAAAAATGGCCTAAGACAGATCAGGTGTATGTAATTCTAAACAGATGGGTTTTGAGTAGTGATTTAAAGGTGGTGAGACAGTGTGTGGTCCGTAGAGCAAGTGGAAGTGCAGCCAAAGTCTCGGGGCAGAACAACTAAAGGCTCTGAGTCCAATGGTAGTCAGGCGAGCAGGTGGAACTGACAGAGGGGAAGCTGAAGAAGAGCGTAGTGTACGAAGGGGCGAGTATGTGTGGAGAAGATCGGATAGATATGGAGGAGCGAGGTTATGAAGCGCTTTGAAAGTGAGAAGCAGGATCTTCAAATTGACACGGAGGTGAACTGGGAGCCAATGGAGCTGTTTAAGAACAGCTGTTATCCGATTATTAAGTGATGACGTGACGAATCCTACTTCCGGGCCTAAAGTAGTCTGCGTTTAATATGGCTTTTGTGTTGTTAACATGTTTAATGCTTTGTATTTTCTTCTATTTAATCTCAAAAAGCTCCTAAAACAGTCAGTGATCACTGTTGACCTCCCTCGGCTTTTATTACTGCTAATCATTTATTTAAGCTCAGTTTTTAAAACCTTAGGATGTAACTACAGCCCAGCCCATGCAGCAGTATATGAATGACTAACCTCGTATTGTGGATGGATTATCTCAGTTGTTCTCCTGGCTGAAGTTTGGTCCTTTTACAGCATCCTGCCATGTGATTACATTTGTTCCTGACCACCAAGAACACTCACGTTAACTTTTATCGAGTGGAAAAAAAGTTAGCTTGTTTATGTTATGCTAACATAGCTGTGTCGCTAGCAGTCACGTAGCACATCATTATATACCAGCTAGCCAAACTTCAGTAACCCTACAAACGTCACTGCTGTTTAGTTTTATGTCTGAATTTATGTTGGAAGTGATAGCAGAGCTGTGCGTTTGAATTTGTTTCCAAAACCCCGCAGTCAGGACATGCTATATTGTATTTAGATAGAAGCTAGCGAGCTAACTTCCTGCTAACTCCGTTAAATGTCATAAATTCCGTTTTCATGGATGCCTGGATGTTAAACTCAATTGTTACACCTGGTAGAGCAGAACGCTGATCATTTTATTAAAGATGAAAGAGTTTAGACAGTTTTTCAACTCTCAGTAATGCCATAGTGATCGTTTGATATATGGACCTGCAGCGGAGTTTAGGTCCAGACACGGCTAGTGACGTCAGACTTAACGACCGGATATGTTCAGTGGATCTAGTTATGAAAATAATACGAGCAGCTGTATTTTGAACCAACTGCAGCTTATGGAGGGATTTATGAGCATAACATAACACCATAAACATAAACCATAGAGAAGAGAATTAAAGTAATCCAGACGAGATGTGACAAGAGCATCGACAAGTATGGCGGTACTGTGTGGTGTGAGTGAGGGACGTATATTTTTAATATACAAATATACAATTTTTTAAAATATTTTTGTATATTTTTAATATATAAAATGGGAAGGATAGGAAGCGTACAAATAAAAGAGAAAAAAAATAGAAGTTTTCACCGATTGAACTTTTGCTAAGCTTCATGTTTTGCCGCATGCAGTTTGAGTCTTTTCACTCCCAGCCAAAATAATTAGTGGATTACAGGGTCATGCTTGTCAACAGTGAATAGAACCATACTGCTCGCAAATGATGTTGGGGATTCCTAATTCTCTAATCACCTTAGAAACAGGAGCACTATCGATACAGCGGCACTGAAAATAATGCTGCAGTGCTTTTGCTAATGTCTGTGTGCATAAAACACATAAAATAGCCATCATATTTTTATTGCCCGTGCCAAAGAGAGGGAGGACATTTGGGATAGCGGCCATCATGCGTTTTATAGCCAAATATATAAACATTAAAACAAAAGGACTCATAATTTGTGTTAAAAAGAAAATCAGTGTTTTCTACAGTCTAAATTGGGATGAACTCAAACAGAAAGGTATTTTTCTGTTTTGCAATAACAGCACGAGTCATTTTTGTCAGTATTTTAAAAGATTATTTTAAATGGCACGCGTACAAATCTGTAATGACAATTGCAGTTAAACGAGGAAATGAGAGAGGCACAAAGACTCAGAAGAAGCTCAGGGAGAGCAGAAGCGAGGGAGGACTGCAGCTATGGATGAATAAGGATGATAAAGGACCGTTGCCCAGCCAAAGTTTATCCCCAGGGCTTGTAGCATGGCTCTGTTGCTCCAGTCTGAAGGCCCCTTTAGGAGGTTAGGGTCAGGCAGCAGCCCAAATCGATGCGCTGAGAAGGGACTGTGGGGCTCCATGCTAATACCTGTTCCATGATAATACCGCCTGCTGAATCCCTGCTGGGCAATGTCATCCATCACCCTGCTGATGCCACCAGCACAGACAGAGGCGGCGGAAGCAGGAGACGCAGAATTGTAAAGATAGATAGATGGCTTAGAAATTCTCCAGCGTCTTTGCTGTATATCCCAGAGCTGATTTTAATAAAAGTGGTAATAGGGCAGGAGGAACTCCCTGCAATGTGTCTCTGGCCATTCAGACAAAGAGATAAATGCCAGGTCTCGCAGGTCTCGTGGGACAGAAAGATGTTAATCCATATATTACTTTCCTCAGCCTCAGCGTCACAGCGCTGATACATCATAGTAGTTATTGACTGGCCCCTGTCTCGACAAAGACTGCTAAATGAGATATTTCACCCTCAAGAGAAAAGCTCACTGCATTCATTTTGTGGGCCTACTGTCTGGCCAGTGTTGTTTCACTTCAAGTATAATTTAGTTTCATGCAGCGTCTGCTGGGCCTGAAGTTCTGCTCCATCACCAGCGCAGAATTTCTTAACATTTTTATCTTCATTTATTTTCCCGAGACTCACAGTGGAAACGTCATAGTTTTAGCTCTTTCGAGGATGTCAATGTTCACATCGTGGACAGAGAGGACAGATGGTTTGAAAGAGGAGTGAAAGAAGCATCTATGTCCACTGTGAGCGACCATCTTTGAACAGAGGCGGGGCTTACGACACCAACTGTCTGCCATCTATAATCCAGTTTTGAGTTCCCTCCCCAGACGCCTTAACGCCCACTCACATCCTGGGCCATCTGACCTCAGGAATTCGCATGATAAGGTGGGGCCAGGTTTCACAATGAGCTCACCTGAAACTCTGGCTGATTGGGACCCACACCCAGTTTCACACCTTGGCTCAGGCGATTAGAGGATCATCAGGGGGTCCTTTTGTCCCTCTGTGGGGGGAAACTCCCACTAGGTTTAAATCTGGGACTCTCCACCATTTGACCTTAGAACTGAAGAAGCTTCTCGGATGAAGGTGAAACATCTTCAAGCAACTTAAAGAAGTCCAGACGCTTTTCTTTGCAAGCTCCTTTGACTACGATGACCTGGATGACTGAGAACCTTCACAGACACCAACTGTCTGCCATCTATAATCCAGTTCTGAGATCCTTCCCAGACGCCTTAACGCCCACTCACATCCTGGACCATCTGACCTCAGGAAATCACATGGTAGGGTGGGGCCAGGTTTCACAGTGAGTTCACCCGAAACCCTGGCTGATTGTGACCCACACCTGTTTTCACACCTTGGCTCGTGTCATTAGGAGGTCCATTGTCGCTCTTGGGGAGGGGGGACACTCCCAATGGGGCTTAAATCTGGAACTCTCCACCGTTTGACCCCAGAACCGAAGAAGCTTCTTGGATGAAACGTCTTCAAGAAACTTAAAGAAGTCCAGACGCTTTTCTTTCCAAGCTCCTTAGACTACGAGGACCTGGATGACTGAGAACCTTCACAGGCATATTTATAATTTATCCCTCATATATCAAGCAAAGTCACATCTGACACCATTTTAAAAACTTTTTTAGATACTTTGCTGTACTTTTTGAAATGTTCCTATGATGTTTTCCTGTAGAATCAGATGACAGTTCAAAGTCAAAGTAACTTTATTGTCATCTCTGCTATATACAGTATACAGAGAGAGACGAGACAACGAGGCTCCAGTTTCATTCAGTGCAAAAGACAAACAATAAAGATAAGAAGAAAAATAGAAGAAAAAAAATATGATTTCCATAAATGAAACCTAAAAAAGGTGAGAGCGTCAGGTGTGTTTGGTCCAACCTGCTTATCTGTACCACAACAGTCTGGTACGGGAACTGCTCTGCCTCGGACCGGAAGGCGTTGTAAAGGGTCGTGAAAACCACCCAGCGCATCGCCCGAGCACCACTTCCTGCCATAAAGGACATCTACAGGAAGCGGTGTCTGAAAAGGGCTGGGAAAATCATCAAAGACCCCAGTCAGCCATCACATGGACTCTTCACCCTCCTGCCCTCTGGGAGGCGCTACAGGAGCCTCCGGACTAAGACCACCAGGTACCGGAACAGCTTCTTCCCCACAGCTGTCAGACTCCTGAACTCTGCCTCCTGACATCTGACCCACATTAACCTCATGGACTGAACATACACACACCCACAACCACCTACACACACAATGGACAACCGTACCCTCAAACACACAATAATAACATGGACTGAACCACCACTCACAACCACCAGCACTTTATAGCCTCTGTAGAAATTATCCACATATCTCACTGATCTTAACTGCACTACTGTATAGTTCTGTGTAAATAATCATTCTGTACATACGATAATTTTTAATCCTACAACTGTTTATAACCTGCATAGTTCACATTTCTGTATAACTGTATATCTCAGATTTCTGTATAGTTTTTTATTTCATATTTATATCCTGTTCATAGCCTGTACATACTTATAGTTATAGAATATTCATAACATACTTCATACCGTGTACATTTTTTATTTATTTATTAACCTTTATTTAACCAGGAAGATCCCATTGAGATTAAAAACCTCTTTTTCAAGGGAGACCTGGCCAAGATAGGCAGCAGCAGATGTCTCACAGTTACAGAAATTACTCAAACACAGGCAGCAACAACACACATGCGACAATAAGTGAAAGAATACAAATAAAATAAAATAAAATTCAATAAAATTCAAATAAAAATAAAAAAGTCAGTTAAAATGACAATCAATCTAATTGAAACAGTTGCATGTTATGGACTTGGCCTCAAGGATTTGTAGTTTAGATTTAAAAGCACTTAATGAAATGAATTCAGTCATTTTCCATTCCTTCTGCAGTTTGTTCCAATTTATGTTATGTTAATGTTCCACATTATAACATACCATAATAGACCCATTTCTGTAATATACTTACATATCTTTATTATTGCTAATATGTATTGTAATATATCTATATCATGGCTAAAGCACTTCTGGATGGATGCAAACTGCATTTTGTTGCCCTGTACCTGTGCATGTGCAATGACAATAAAGTTGAATTCTATTCTAATTCTATTCTATTATCACCTAATTTTGAATTTTGAATTTTTCCCAGTTTTGAAGTAAAAACACCGTCTGCGTTTTTTCCACACAGGTTATCTCAGAAAGCAGGAAAACCAAGTGACATGACGGCTCATTTGTTGGATCAAAAATGATTCACACAGTAGAAACTCATTTCAGCAACAACTACTGAAACAACTATTAGAAGTAAAAATATTAATCTCTACCTTAACGCGTCTCAGCAGGTGTGCAGATCAAAAAGATTGCAAAAGCAAACCACAAAAACACAAAAAACTGCGCTGCTGCCGACCCGCATTGTTTTACCTTTTCAAGTCTGTGTCCTCTGTGTCGCCATCTCCACTGTGATGCATTGAAATGAACGAACAAGCATTAACACAGCAGGTCTGTCTGAACGTCTGTTGAGTAACGAGCCCTTTAAAGCAGATATTTTGACATGTCACTGTAGGGAAGGCATCGGTGTAATTAATGAAATTAATGACATGGCCTTCTGATGCCATTACTTTTAATGTGATTAGTAACAAAGTGGTTCTTTCCTGCTGTGACAAGTCAAGTTATTGGCTTTAATGGCCAGTTAATCATCAACAGTTCGACCATAATTCATGAGCAGCGATACATTTTGTGTTTTCCATCATCCGGATCATAAAGATTTGATCCTGTTTGTTTTTTTTTCTCAGATTCAGACAAAACTAATAATACTCATCAGGTCGCGGCACCACCTGCTTCATTACTCCCTTTGTATCATAAAGGTTAACTCCTTGTAATAAGTCTATTCGGCTGTAACACATTAGCAATTCAAAGTGTGTATTTTGAGTGAAGTAAGTCTATAACCTTTGGGTGAATTTCTTTACTTTGTTCATAGAGAGATAAGAGGATGCTGTAGGCGTCGGTATATTTACAGTCGCTATCTCCTCATAGTGAAGTGGTTTAACTGTTGCCTCTCTTATCACTAGTGTCCTCTTTCATGAATACACTGAACATTTAAACTGATCCGATGTGCCCATCTTATCGCTTCCTCCATCACACTCTATCTTTTTCTCCTTCTTCCTTTCCTTTGCAGAGACAAGGACGTTTCAGGAACGTCACTCCTTAGTGTTTGTTTCCTGTGAAAAGGTTTTTCCCCTCCTGCGTTTGTTCTATTTATACTTTATTTTAGGTCATGTTCAAAGGTGTCACTGCGAGAAGATAAATATAGTCAAGGCTATCAGTGGAGGCCAGTGAGAAGCGTGAGGGAGAGAGGCTATAAAGGCAAACATTCATTCTCATTAGCTCACAGCTGAATTACAGAGCCAATTGACTTCCTATGTCTCTCAACTGCACCGCTTGTCAGCGAGTCGCTCTAAAGGCACTGAAGACTTTGTCTCTTTTCTTACAGATGTTCCCTTTCAGCCTATACAGGCGTGCACATTCACATATTCTGTTGCAGCTCAACATCCCAGGTAGCAGAGCCACTTCAAGAGCGACGTGGATTTTTCATTCGTTATTACTCTCTCTTGAGAAAGGGGAGACATTGATAAGAGAGAGCGATGATGCAGTTGCTGTGATGGATCTGGAAATGATTATCATGATGATGGCCACGAAATTTTGCAGGAAATCTTTTGCTTTTATGTCTGTGGTGCTGTGGAGAAAGTGGAGGCTGGAATAGCCGACTATCAGGACTCATCATGTTGGAATAAAAAGCTTAGCAATCATGGACTGTATGTGTAATACTTACAGTATTTTGTGCCATTGTCTGGTTGGATGATATGTCATTCCTCTCTTCCTATAGGTCTGGTAAACATGAAAGGTAATGACATCACTGTTATAGAAATTCTTCTGGTATGAGAAATATTTCAGAAACACTTCAGGAAATCTGGGATTGATGTTTGTTTCATTGTTGCTAGGCTGCGATTAATTAGTCACATTGGAGAGTAACTGGCTCCTCCATCACTTCCACATATCAATTAATCATACCAACAAAGAAGACTGATGTGGGCCTGGTTACTATATCATATGGCACTGCTTCTTTCTCACGTCCTCGTGGAAAAATCTGGCTCAGTATGATTATCAGTAAATTATCTGGGTTGTCGAGTGTGTTACTTTGCTAATCTGTCAAAAACAGGACAATGTGTTTGTTTTAGGCAGTCGTCCTGTCTGTTCTTTGGTAAAAATGCTGCAGCATTTTGCACTGACACATATTACACACTTAACCCTTTAAAACCTACCATAGAACCAAGTCCGCCAGAGCTTATATTATATTTTTACATGCTGTGGAGCCATTTTTGGGAGCATTTCAAGTTGCTATACATCAATACAACCATTACAGCAAAAATTTTAATAATATGTCTGCATTAAGTGCATAGTAATTACATAAATTGCAAAAAAAGTGCAATAAACTACAAAAAAATTGAAAATCGTTTTTGTTTTTTTAACATATATTTCTAGTTAGAGAAATTTAAGAGGCTTATCCCTCAAAACTGTAAATACAAAAAAAGTTGCACAAAATAGTTTCCCACCACAGGAAATTTATTTTGAGTGTCTTCATCGTTTTATTTTTGAAATACACCAATTTTTATATACTGCAGGAAAAACGAACCAATTTTTAAAGTATTATACTGCAAATTTGCAAAAAAGCAGCATATGCATCAAAATAAACTATTTCCAGCAGTGCAATATGAGTCCTAAGCATCCCAGAAACCACACAGAAAGTCATAAAGTCAAAGATAACTTTTAAAAACACCAGTATAGGCTCATGAAGCCCTGATGGTAAAAAACTACATTTCTGCGAAAATGACGTCACTTCCGGTTTCGGGCAGGTCATGGCGGACATGCGATAGTTCGCGCTGATGGATGTAGGAAGTGTTATGAACAGCTGATCGGATCAGCAAAGCGTGTTTCTGGAATATTATGTTTTTGTTGCTGCAAGTGCTTTTTATGCAGTTTTTGCAAAGCTATATGTGGAAGGAAACTGTGACCGAGGACAAGCTGATGGCATAAGATGTAAGTACAACTCCTCCGGTTTCATATGCAAAAAAAATTATTGCGCTAGCTCACGTGGTTGCAGAGCTACCGGGATTTAAAAATAGTTACGCAAAACAGAGCGTGCTGCTCTGACCGGCTTTAAAGGGTTAAACATTTCTGCAAACCAAGTAGGTTGGACTGGCAATATCACTCTGATGTCCAAGCAGGTCAACAGCTTCCAAACTCACTAGATTTCCAGCAGATTCTGCATCCTAAGGGCTCCAACTGGCAACGAAGAGAAACCAAGGCATCCACTCACAAATGCTGTGGTCACAGAGACCCCACGATGCCCCCAGAAGGGGCATTTTGGAAAACAGCTTTGGGATGGCAAAGCTGTTTTTCCAAGTGTGAAGAGGCTGCGAGGGAGTATAAGACATATGGTTCTGTGTTGATAGAAAATTAGAATTGTGTCGTTAAAAAAACACAAAGATTTGCATTTGAAGAACACGTGGATGCACACACATGGTGATGGCTCCATCACAGCACGTTATACTGGCTTACATTTATCCCCTATTAACATACACTAATGTCAACCATAGCTGCTGCTTAGCACTTTCACCTTGACCCAAATCTCACACACACACACACACTGTGATTAGAAAAGGGAATAGATTTACACACACAATTATGCAGACTTTTAAATGCTGGTGTGAGCTGACACCAAAGCTTATCTGTCTCCCGAGCCGGGCAGGGATGAGAAAATATTGAATTCACTTGCACAGTATCTGCATTAACGTGTCAGAAATATGTAAGTGCTAACACCTTTAATAGCTTTTAATATTCAGTAAAAAGTGCTGTAATTTGAAAATCTGTCTCTGACTAATGTATCCAGCGTGTGTGATCGGCGTACCTGCCACTGTCTCACGATTAGCTCCACCTGTCAGCGGCAGGCTAAAGCGTGTGACCGTTTTATCACCTGTTAAACAATCTCAGTAACGTTTATTCTTCTGTATGCTTACAATCCCAGCCTGTCAATCAAAGCTCTGGTTTACATTTTCTTTTCCTCGCTGCGACTCACTATAACCAGTAAAGTGAACTCTAATCACTCAGTCTTCTATTTTCTATTTGAAAGTCACCCAGAAGACTTTTTTCTGCGATATAGATTCTGCTTCGTGTCCACTGATGCAGAGAATTTGAATTATTCATTTTATTACAGTTCAGTACCTGATTAGGCCTCTTGGGACAACGAGGGGGTGAAAACGCTGCTTGATTATCATCTTTGTGACACTATTGATTTTATTGTACCTGGTGGGGTGAGAGATTTCCACTGTGGATCGTTCTTACTGGTTCGTGTAATCAGTTGACTTTATGTTATTCAAGCATAGCTTTGGCAAATGTAACCACGCTGTTTAATAATGCCAGAGTAGCTTCATTTATTCATATTATCATTCACAGATGACACGTGATGGAAATCCGTGTGCTGTTTTATAAGCACACGTGTACACATACTGTGCCCTAAAGCCACATTAGTGTTCATTTAGTGTTTCTGGCCATCAGTGTTGGTCAAGTTACTTGAAAAAAGTAATCAGTAACTAATTACTGATTACTTCCCCCAAAAAGTAATCCCGTTACTTTACTGATTACTTATTTTCAAAAGTAATTAATTACTTAGTTACTTTTTAAAAACACGATTTACAACCTGAATAGGTGATAAAGCGATAGATCTTTCAGCCCAATTCTACTTTTTCTGCATAATCATCATACAAAATGTAATCAAATGGAAAAGTCTCTTTTTAAAACTTGTTTTATTAGTTTTAATCTTTTAACTTTATGCATCAAGCAAAAATTTAATTATCTGCAACATTCTCTGACTGGAAGAAATTAGTTTAACATTTAAACCTATTTTCTGCACATTCCAGCACATAAAATAAAATATTTTTTGTGTTTACACTCAGTCTTTCAAATAGATGCAAGTAAAACACAGCAGAAAATAAATAAAGTCAAAGACTAGCGGTCCTGTTGCTCTATTTTCACCTGTAAAGCAGGAGTGGGGTAGGCGGAGGTTTACCCTGGTGCAGGTGTGCTGCGGTCAGTGGAAGAATCCGCGAGTTTCTCTGTGAGTTTCCCATTACGTCGTAGCTACTCGGTGCTTGCTCGGAAGTTTAGGGGTTTTTTCGCTGTAAAAAGAAGTTTTCTTCCCACGCACAACGGACACTAATGTTTTTGTCACTTTTTATGGAATCAAACTCAAAGTAAGGTCAGTACTTCCACGCTTTAAACGCTGCACGCTCATACTCTCTCTGCACTCGATATATGATCCATTGTTGATCTGCACACAGCTGTTGCCACGAACGTCGCACTCGCTTACGTCACTGTCATGAGACATTCTCGCAAAAAAAATCACGGTTTTAGTAACGCAGTAACGCAGCGTTCCTACGGGAAAGTAACGGTAATCTAATTACCGTTTTTGCAATAGTAATCCCTTACTTTACTTGTTACTTGAAAAAAGTAATCGGATTACAGTAACTTGACGCCCTTTTTGCGTCCTTCAATAGTCGAAATGCAGTACTGCATCAGCTTTTAGAGCACTTTGCAGAAAACCAGAGTCCGCTATAGTTTGAAATGAGGTTGATGAGAGAGAAGGGGGGGGGGGGGGGGTGCACAGCATATGAACTGTACGGGCAACCGACTCTGACAGCGGGACATTTGACATCACTTTGGTATTCCATCAAACTCAACTAAAACCCAAAATAAAAAAGGAGAAACTGCAACCATACTGTCATTTATGTGCAGCTGTGCTTGTACTCACACAAGCTGTGGACACATGACAGAGGACAGAGACTAAGGTCAAATTCATGGGCTGCTTCCTCCTGAGGACGCATTTGTAGACCGATTACGTCACAGCGACGCGCCGAAGGCTGTCCAAATTCGTAGACTCCTCCGAATGCAGCCGACAAATGCGTCCTCCTTTTCCCCTGTGATGGCATCAGCCACACAGGGGAAAATTAGTCCATTTTTTACTTTATTAGTTTGCTTTGTAGACTTCTTCATTAATCATTTGGTTAAACCTAACACTGATAATATGAGGCGCGCACATAATAACATTGTGTGGTTTTTCTAAAATGTTTTGTTATATTAATTATGTTTCTCTTTCTTTGAGTTACCTGGGTTTGGACGGTGGCTGTTTCCTGTCTGGGCAAAAGGCGTGGCTGAGGACTCTGGGAACAACATGCCTGCTCAGCAGGACCAACCATGGGCTTACCAGGAGCAGGGGTGTTTTTAGGTTTAGTTGGGTTAATCTGTGCTTAGTTAATATTAGTGTGTTTTTGTTTTCCCCCCTATTGTGTTCAAATGGTTTGGCCAAATCATTATAAAAGCTACCCTCATGTGTCTTTGTAATTAGGTCAGTTTGTGAGTTAAGTTGTGTCTCACTTTGTTTTGTTTAAGGTTCTGGAAATTCCTTTTTGTAGAGTTATATTTAGTTGACCTCTTTTATGGGCCTGCTAAGTATCTTTTTGAATTTTGTTAATTTTGAACTTTTTGAGGGTTAAAATAAAGAAAACCCTTTTTGAAGATATTTTTTGCCTGTGTCCTCTTTGCTTTGGCTGCTTGGTCCCTCACATCCCCGAATTTGAAGGATGGTTCGTGGCCTACCATATCCCAGAATTCATAGCGCGGCCCAGCCAAACTCCAGTTTCCAACAATGGCGGCCGCTACTAAGTTTTAAAATTACTCATACTAATCTTTCTGGGTCACAAAATAAACTTTTAACATATTTTCAGGTGAGAAAGTAGCTGTGTAAACATCAAATATCTGCTCGGTTTATCAAGATATCGCATATTTGCAAAAGCGCTTCGACGTTTCCGGAGACGTCTGTTAGCCACCAGCTCGATAGCTCGCCGGGAGCTCGAGGGTCACTGAAGCCGCCGAGAACGGCACAACTCCCGGCACATCATTTTCAGATCACCGCGGACTTTCGCTACTCGGGTTAAACGTAATATATAAGTCACTTAGACAACCTAAAAATGTTATTGTTTTAGTGTTTTGTTTGTTCGTGAGTAAATCAGCTTGGCTGAGATTAAAGTTATTAGATTAGATAAAATAAAACTTTATTAATCCCCCGGGTGGGTTCCTCCTTGGTTTTCACACAGCTGACTAAACGTCAAATAGAAAACGGATTAAACAGAAGTGTGAGACGGTCGAGAATTTACTCCAGTGTCCTGTTTTATTTTAGATAGCAAGGAGCAGACGGCCGAGTTTATTAAACTCCACCGAGACAGCGGTGACGCTAATCAGAAGGCTAGACCCCTCCCATTTCCCCAGCCGTTTACTTCCGGCCTACCCGACCTTCTGAGGACCCGGCCCACGTAGACCGCGAAGGCCGGGTCCTCAGGAGGATGCAGCCCATGAATTTGGACACGAAGACCAGATAAATTTAACAAAGTAACAGTCAGTGCTAGATGATTAAAGCCTGTGAACACTGGGCCACATTTACAGAAATGCTCAAATGTGTGTCTGAGTGCATCGAGCACAAAGCCGGAGACAAACAGGAGGCAGTGAACTCGCCACACACCAGGTCAGTGGACTGTGAGCGCAGAATATCTTTAACACTTTGCTTTGCAGTTTTTGAGCGAGGTCATGCTTTAAGACTCTATATGGACAAAGCGCTGGGCCACCTACACATAAACACCTACAGGAGCTGCTGGGCCATGGAAATCATGACGCTCCCAGAGGACAGTTTTTGTGCTGATGGCAGAGCCAAAGGATGTTTGGAACTGTGTAATTACTGAGTCAGCAGAGTGTTAGTGACTTATGTGCTTCAGCACTCGGCGACCCCACTCTTATGTGCTTGAATGTTTCCACTTAGAGCTGAATATCCCGGAGCAAAGAAATCTTATTATCGTATCACGCTCAAACTCAGAGAGCTCTCTGTTGTTTGCAGACTGCACGGCCAGGTGCTTGATTTCATACACCTGTGGCAACAGGACAGGAACACCTGAACAAGCTTGGCCCAATGTTGGGCACCCCCCCACAGTGTGACCTACATAGACCCACTCCAAGGTCAGCGTCCTCGTCAGTCATGCTGATTCTGCTGTGATTGAACAGCCTGAGCTGCGATAACTTGTTGGAGATGTTTTTCACGACCAAACCGTGTTACATAATTTATCATATAGTATCAGCTAGTAAAGTTCAAAACTTGTAGTTTAAAAATTCTTCTTACTGCATGAGCAGAATTTTGCTAAAGTGAGCTTTTTGCATCATTTTGAACAACGCAGGTGGTTTGAGAGACCACATGTGACAAATAAGGCATTTGTTGTGGCGAATCCACTTATCCAAAAAAATGGATCGGACATCAGTTGTAGAAACGATAGTCTTTATATAAGGCTTCAAAAAGGGGAATGTACAACAAATAAACTTCTCGACATCAGAGCAACATATAATGGCTTCCCGAAACTTTCTTTGCTAGCAAAAAAAACCCAGAGTAACTTTCGTCTACCACAAAGGATTCTGGGAAACGCAGTTTTCTAATGAAAATACCTGTTAACCCTTTAAGACAGGGGTGTCAAACTCAAATACACAGTGGGCCAAAATTCAAAACTGGAACAAAGTCTCGGGCTAACATTAATATTTATTGAAAAAAAAATCTTCCTCCAGATATAAGAATTAATCTTTTCTTATGGACTCAAATAAGTTTTGCTGGAAAACTGAATATGGAACAAGCAAAGCTTAATACTAAACAATATATATATTAGCTGTATAATACCAGTAGGCCAGCTCTGATAGTAATTTGGTATGGCTTCGCGGGCCAAATGTAATTAGGCTGCGGGCGAAATTTGGCCCGCGGGCCACAGTTTGACACCTATGCTTTAAGACCTACCATAGAACCAAGTTCACCAGAGCTGATATTATATTTTTACATGCTGTGGAGCCATTTTTGGGAGCATTTCAAGTTGATATACATCAATACAACCATTATAGCCCAGATTTTAATAATATGTCTGCATTAAGTGCATAGTAATTACATAAATTGCAAAAAAAGTGCAATAAACTACAAAAAATTTGAAAATCGTTTTTGTTTTTTAACATATATTTCTAGTTAGAGAAATTTAAGAGGCTTATCCCTCAAAACTGTAAATACAAAAAAGTTGCACAAAATAGTTTCCCACTATGAGTGTCTTCATAGTTTTATTTTTGAAATACACCAATTTTTATACACTGCAGGAAAAACAAAAATAAATATTATAATGCAAATTTGCAATAAAGCAGCATATGCATCAAAATAAACTATTTCCAGCAGTGCAATATGAGTCCTAAGCATCCCAGAAACCACACAGAAAGTCATAAAGTCAAACATAACTTTTAAAAACACCAGTATAAGCTCATGAGGCCCTGATGGTAAAAAACTACATTTCCGCAAAAATGACGTCACTTCCGGTTTCAGGCAGGTCATGGCGGACATGCAAAAGTTCGCGCTGACGTCTATTCCAACGTAGGAAGTGTTATGAACAGCTGATCGGATCGGCAAAGCGTGTTTCTGGAATATTATGTTTTTGTTGCTGCAAGTGCTTTTTATGCAGTTTTTGCAAAGCTATATGTGGAAGGAAACTGTGACCGAGGACAAGCTGATGGCATAAGATGTAAGTACAACTCCTCCGGTTTCATATGCAAAAAAATTATTGCGCTAGCTTACGTGGTTGCAGAGCTACCGGGATTTAAAAATAGTTACGCAAAACAGAGCGTGCCCGCTCCGACCGGTTTTAAAGGGTTAAATGCTCCCCTTTAGCAAAAAATTAAATCTATAATTAACAGCTCTCACTAAACATGTGACTAACACTTAAATCACTTACAAAATAACCAAAATGCTGTTATCAAACAATAAACTGCAATAAAGTTACAACAGCATTAGTCCTAATCAGGTGTATTATAAGAGCTGCTTTTATAATTAGAGATGCTGTGACCTACCAGTAATTATATCAGCACATCCACACAGACTTAATAATAATTAACTAGTTCTTAAACTTTAAGCGCGGTGGGTTAGCGCACCTATGAAGTAAAAAACAGTTTCATTTGCTGGTTCGATCAGTCCTGTCTACACATCGGGGATAATATAATCTAATTTATTAATGGAGTCGTGTAATGTCCATAAATACTCTCGCTCAATCTGGAGAAGCTTATTTATAGATCCTGCTGCTGTTTGGTGCTATAGTTATAAACCCAGAATAAAGACTTATAAAGACAGCTGCAGGCAACTCCTTTCATCTCCTTGTCAGAACTCTTTATTTTTATTACCGGTGAGTCTCGTTAATTCGACCGGTCACTTTCTTCACTGTGGTAAAAACCATCACAGACCTTTCAGACATTTCAGTCTGGAAGAGGTGCAGAATGTAAAGTGACTGAAGAGAAATTCAAAGTCCACAAAAGGTGTTTCGCTGCCACGTTTGCCTCCATCAGCTGGAGTAAAAACGTTGATGGCACATGACGACCATCTCCTGTCTGTGCTCAGTTTTACAGATGATCTGAAACAGTCTGACAGTCAGCATTAGCAGAAAAACACTTAACATATATAAATGTTTTATGATAAAGGAGCAGCTTTGAAGCTGAAAATGAGACAGACTATTGGGCTACCTTGTCATTTGTTGAGCGATCAGCGCGACTGAAATGTGACTTGGCATTGTGTGTTGAATAGCTCGACAGATTTACATACAAGTGAATTAAAAGGAGCAGAATCGGGAAAGCTCTGCTCCTTATGATGGTCCAGTTTGCAGGTTGTTCTGGCCCAGTTTAACCAGTGGCTCTACCAGGTCATAAATGTGTAATAGGGCGATCGTGGCTCAAGAGTTGGGAGTTCGTCTTGTAATCGGAAGGTTGCCGGTTCGAGCCCCGGCTCGGACAGTCTCGTCGTTGTGTCCTTGGGCAAGACACTTCACCTACCGCCTACTGGTGATGGCCAGAGGGGCCGATGGCGCGATATGTGACTGAATAGTGGAACTGTAAAGCGCTTTGAGGGCCCCGAAAAGCGCTTTACAAATGCGATCCATTATTATTCATTGTCAAAGGAGCTTGCAAAGAAAAGCGTCTGCACTTCTTTAAGTTACTTGAAGACGTTTCACCTCTCATCCTTTATTCTTAAGATGCAGATGGACAGCTGAGTCTTGTCCTGTGGAGACTCAGCTGTCCATCTGCATCTAAAGGTCAAAGGTCACTCTTTCGAGGATGTCAACGTTCACATTTTGGACAGAGAGGACAGATGGTTTGAAAGAGGAGTGAAAGAAGCATCTATGTCCACTGTGAGCGACCATCTTTGAACAGAGGGCGGGGCTTACGACACCAACTGTCTGCCATCTATAATCCAGTTTTGAGTTCCCTCCCCAGACGCCTTAACGCCCACTCACACCCTGGGCCATCTGACCTCAGGAAATCACCTGATAAGGTGGGGCCAGGTTTCACAATGAGCTCACCTGAAACTCTGGCTGATTGGGACCCACACCCAGTTTCACACCTTGGCTCAGGCGATTAGAGGATCATCAGGGGGTCCTTTTGTCCCTCTGTGGGGGGAAACTCCCACTAGGTTTAAATCTGGGACTCTCCACCATTTGACCTTAGAACTGAAGAAGCTTCTCGGATGAAGGTGAAACGTCTTCAAGTAACTTAAAGAAGTCCAGACGCTTTTCTTTGCAAGCTCCTTAGACTACGATGACCTGGATGACTGAGAACCTTCACAGACATTATTATTGATTATTAATATTTCTCCAGTGAAAACGTGTTTGATCATTGATTTGAGCTTTGTCTCTTTTTAAAGTAGTCAAAGTGAACCCAGCTGTGTGAGGCTTTTGGCAGATGTCTCTACAAACATGCACCAATAATTACTTTTTTAGCTTTAGCATTAACTTTACTAACAATAAGTCTTATTTGTACTTGACACAGAGTTGGCAGAAACTCGCTGTGTGAAGAATGTTTAATTACTTGTAAACAGCAATTAAAAATGAGAGAGTAACTCTCTCAGAGTGACCTTGATGAAAACTGTGTTAATGTTGTTTTTTAATAAAAACTCTTATTCCACAATGACTAAAAAAAATAGATAAATAAAAGCTTTAACATTTCTTCCAGCTTTTTGCAATATACTTTCACGACATTGCCAAGGAATCAAGGAATTATGGAGCTTCATTCTCTTGTTTTTCTCTTTTTCCTCTTTTATTTATCCTCCATATTCCTTCAGGGATGACAGCTAAGTATTTGCAATGAAGGCTTCTCAAAAAGAACTAAGCAAAACATGACAATAACTCTCTATAATACGATAAGTAGCTTAGCTAACCACTTTGCTGACACACAACCTCGAAACTGGTCTCCCAAATCTGCGGCTTCAACTTCAGGGCTTCTTGTGTCAAATCAAACTCTGGCATTAACAGGCAGAGGTTTGATATTAAAGCCCGCGGGTGATGGAAGATTGGGTTTGAAAAATGTTTGCAATTAATGTGTGCAAAAGCATAGTTAGTGTTGCCTTGTAATTCAGTCCAGTGCTTAATTTAATACACTGGGGCTGGTTTCAGTGTTGGTGTTGGCAATCGAACTTTAGGTTCATCGGGCTGTGGATAGCACAGCTACTAATCAACACGTTGGCCTGTGGCAGTGTGGCTGTGCACACACCAACCATTAAGTACGGTGACTCATTTAAACCAAAGACAGAGCAGCTCATGAACACACACGATTGTTCGCTGCCTGATTTTACATGATTCAGTGTGTACGACTAGGGATCATTTATTATATTTCATATCGCAGCTCGAGTATGCTGAGAAGACGGTGCAATCCTATGTTTTCCACGACTGGCATTGGCTGGTCATCCAGAGCGATAAAATGAGTCGAGCCTCTGTTATTTTAACTGCCCGTGGATTTTCTCTTGACATTTTTCTTCGCTTTTCCAAAACCTGAGTTAAAGTTGGCTGTTCCACACTGCTGACATTTTGTTTAGCCTAGCTACAGCAGCCTCCAGTTTCTCTTTTTTATCTGGAGCTGCCAGTCTGACTCGTCTAACCCTGTGCCTGTTTAGCGCGGGATGTCCCCCTAGTGGCCAATCTAAAAAACTACAACAGAAATGACAAGCCACCCTCTGACTAATGAAATAAGTTGGTATCGGTTCATGGTATCGATTAACTTTTACGAGTATGAGTACACACACATTTTACAGTATCGGCCCCGATACCCGATACCAGTATCGGTATCGGTGCATCCCTAGCCAGTACATTTGAAGCATCAGAAATTAATGCCCGATCTTAGAATATCCAGGCGTCACTATTTAATTTTTATTTAGCAAAACACACACATTTTACAGTATCGGCCCGATACCCGATACCAGTATCAGTATCGGTGCATCCCTATGTCAACACGTTCTCACTCCCAAAGCGTCACATTTTACGCTAGGTGACAAATCGTCAACATATTACGTTTTCGGCTACCCACCACGTTCCTAAATGACGACCTCGGAAAAATTAGGAAGTTTGAGAACCATATGGACTCAATCTACACATGTTCGCTCTTTTTCTTCAAATCGCTTAGAAACACGCTATTTAACATAATTAAAGTCTTGGTTAAGGTCAGGAAAAAGGTTATGGTTAGGGCTAGAATACAGGGCTGGAACGTCTATTACCGCGGGAGCATCATTGCACTGGATTTCGGCCATAACCCGCTGCGTACCATAAGGTCTCCTTTCGCGTTCCTCAGGAACGCCGCGGGACGTGACAAAACGTCGGCATGTTACGCCTCGGGAGTGAGAACGGGCTCTACAAACATGTTCAAATGTAGCTCGCTGTGTTATCTGATGTATATTGTGACCAAATTATGTGATGCATTTGAATCCAGTGCTTTTTAAAAAATTTTAATCCTGAACTAGAAAATCATTTCCCCTCATTAAAAAAATAAGAACACTTTAGGAAATAATAGCCGGCATTCACAAAGCACAGGGATGGCAACGGTACGCAAAATGCTCTGATTCTCAGCCCTGTCACTTTTGAATTTCCTGATTTGATAGCTGCACTGTGGCTTATTTCTAAATTACTGCCACAATGTTAACATTCATTTCCTCCGTGGGAACCCGATCCACTGGTGCATGAAGTCAACAGGCACTGATTGGACTGAACAAAGTGCAAAGCAGAAGACAGAGCGCGAGTGCGGCAGCGGCCCGGCCGCCGAGGAGTTCAGCAGTTTCTGAAAAAAGCAAATTGCCTGAATCAGACCATGACCACGCTGTGTGGATAATTCACTTAGTGTAGTGTGAACCAGGAATGCAGATCATTACAAAAATATATAATTAGATTCAATACAGCATATAATTGTAAACTTTTCAATTAAATAATAATAAAAATGTTTGGGGCAGGCTGGGTTTTAATAACACATTACAAACTTTTTGCCAGTGCAGGTGCAGCTCGTCTGTATATTAAAGTGAATGCAGCACATATCATTTTATTTTAAAATTAAACAGCTTCCTTTGTTTGATGGTCTCAGCTATAAGAAACTTCTTTTCCTTTCACAGTTCTTCAAATAGAGTATCGTCAGTGACATTTTCTACTTTCCTCCCGCAGGAACTGGATTGATTGAAACGCTGGACTGCCAAAGTCATATTCACAGCCAGCGCTTCCTCAGGCTCCAGCTATCATCTTTTATTTAATGTGTCAATACACGGTAAGCGAATGATCACACAGTGCTGGCAATAACCTGCTTTACTGTATGTTTCTGCTGTCTGAGGACTGCACGTACGTTTAGTCGGGCACATACGTTTTAAACAGTGACTTTAAATCCTGTGATGATGCTGCAGAGGCTGAATTACAAACAATCGAGATGAATTCTTTCATGACAAACTAAAATACTTTGGACCAACTTCAAATACTATGACAACTACATTATTTCACTTTTCATTAAACAATGTGATTGATGTCACCTGGCCATGAAAGTGCTTTTCAGAGAATTGCCTTTGAAACTGAGGCCTATTGTATAAAAACGTTCTAAACAGTTAATGCAATATTACTGTCAAACCCCTTGAATTAAAGCTGAAAGTCTGCACTTCACTCACATATTGATTGTGTGATTTGAAATCCACAGAGCTGCTCCACAGAAGCAAAATTACAAAAAATGTGTCACTGTGCAAAAACTCACAGATCTGTGAAACTGAGATATGATTTTGATAAGCAGTGAAGAAACCGAGGCAGGAACTGCAGCCTGGGCTGCTGGATATTACACACAGGGTACGCTGATATAAGCTAACAATGATCAACCTTGAGCATCTGTAGCTGTCTACACTCAGTGTAATTTTATGCAGTGTTGGGGAGTAACGGAATACATGTACCGCCGTTACGTATTTAAAATACAAAATATGAGTAACTGTATTCCGTTACAGTTACCGTTTAAAAAGGTGGTATTTAGAATACAGTTACTTTGTTGAAATAAATGGATTACACGGCGGTACTTCCCTGTTTCATATTGTGGCGGGTCAGGGCTGTTTGGGTTTTGTTTGACAGCTACGTTCTGTTGTTCCAGGCGGCAGCGTTGCGGTTGCCATGGTTACAGGGTGACGCTCTCTCTCTGCGTGTTTCCTGGGTGAGAGAGGCCTTTTTGTTGTTGAGCCCAGCTGTAAGTAAGCTATTAAGACTCGACTGTACACCGTGTTCATGTTTTCCTCTGAAACAATAAGTTCTGTTGGAGCAGCCTTTCAACGCCTCTCTCTGTCTCTGCTAGCAAAGTTGACCCAGACAACAAAGTAAAGCTAGTTTTCAGCCGACATGAACCCACCGTATTAGCCAGAGGTCCCTTTACTACGGTTCGGAGCCGCGAACCTTCAGTAACAGTAATAAATCACAGCAATAGTACATTCATGTAGTTGTAAACAGCATGATAATATATTAAGTAATCCAAAGTATTCAGAATACGTTACTCTCATTGAGTAACGTAACGGAATACGTTACAGAATACATTTTGGGGCATGTAATCTGTAATCTGTAATGGAATACATTTTAAAAGTAACCTTCCCAACACTGATTTTATGTAACCAGCTAAACACAATGGAAATGTTTTGGTGATGTCTCGTTGTTGGGAATGATCATAAGTACAAACTGATACATAAATGTGTGACCGTTGTCATTCGTGACAACAGCTGTGTGCAGATCAACAATGGATCATATATCGAGTGCAGAGAGAGTATGAGCGTGCAGCGTTTAAAGCGTGGAAGTACTGACCTTACTTTGAGTTTGATTCCATAAAAAGTGACAAAAACATTAGTGTCCGTTGTGCGTGGGAAGAAAACTTCTTTTTACAGCGAAAAAAACCCCTAAACTTCCGAGCAAGCACCGAGTAGCTACGACGTAATGGGAAACTCACAGAGAAACTCGCGGATTCTTCCACTGACCGCTGCACACCTGCACCAGGGTAAACCTCCGCCTACCCCACTCCTGCTTTACAGGTGAAAATAGAGCAACAGGACCGCTAGTCTTTGACTTTATTTATTTTCTGCTGTGTTTTACTTGTATCTATTTGAAAGACTGAGTGTAAACACACAAAATATTTTATTTTATGTGCTGGAATGTGCAGAAAATAGGTTTAAATGTTAAACTAATTTCTTCCAGTCAGAGAATGTTGCAGATAATTAAATTTTTGCTTGATGCATAAAGTTAAAAGATTAAAACTAATAAAACAAGTTTTAAAAAGAGACTTTTCCATTTGATTACATTTTGTATGATGATTATGCAGAAAAAGTAGAATTGGGCTGAAAGATCTATCACTTTATCACCTATTCAGGTTGGAAATCGTGTTTTTAAAAAGTAACTAAGTAACTAAGTAACTAATTACTTTTGAAAATAAGTAATCAGTAAAGTAACGGGATTACTTTTTGGGGGAAGTAATCAGTAATTAGTTACTGATTACTTTTTTCAAGTAACTTGACCAACACTGCTGGTACATCTGTATATATGTAGCACATCTGTGTATCTGCCTGTCTGTATAGCAATACAGATCATCTGTATATCTGCACAAATGAATACAACACTATATCTGTACATTTGTCTGTAGCACATCTGTATATTTGTTCTCTGTATAGCAATATTAACATCTGTATACTTAACGTATTTGTACATAACTATTCCTACCTTCTTTTCTACCCCTGTCTGTATATAATCTGCTCCTATTGCAATTCTAATCAGTTGCAAACTGTATTTCGTTACCCTGCATTCATGCATGATTAATGACAATAAAGTTGAATCCTAATCCCAGTGTTGTTAAAACCAAAACAATGATGTTGTTGTTGAACAGGTAGTGAGTAAGTGCCAAACTTCAAGTCAACGCTTAGTGACGCAGCCAAAGAAACAAAGTAACAAGAAGGACGAAGACTCGAACCCTCTCTGACTAACGACCTCCCTCTCTGTTTGGTTATCACTTTTTCTGTGACCTCAGTAGAAAATGTTGCGAGGTCATGGGAAGGTGTGGAGGAAAAGTGAAGAGTGGTGAGCAGAGAATCCGACTACATCAGATTTCTTAACAAACGTGAGAGAGGATGTCAGCGGTGTCGGGCGATCAAATCATTTCTTCTTTTTCCTGCTATTTTGAGTAAAAATCCACTCAATGCATCACGTATCCCCACAGAGCTGAACTAAAAATGAATTCATGACAACCCTCAAAGCTGGCAATATAAAAACAGACATTAGTCTTGTAAACAACATTATACAGAACCTTAAATGCACTGTGATCAATAAATACAGCTCATAATGTTGATTTAGAGCGCTTCATTCTTCAGGCAGGTCGATACCTTAACAAGAAGCTGATTTTATTAGAGCACAGTAATGTTCATAGGTCCACCGCGGCTTTAACAGCCTGCTGTTGAATATTCACAACTGATCAGCAACACTCTCACATCAAACATTCACATGGGCCAGTTTGTTATGGTGATCGTTTTCCTGAAATTCCAGCTGATGCATTCCCATCAAGGATGGCATTAGCGCCCCTTCCTTTGCTAAAGGAAGCAATAAAGGAAGGAATGAAGCACTTTCCCTTGGTAAGTGAAGGATTCACACAGTTCTCACTAAACTCAGTTGGATATCTTCCAAACCAAAGCTGAATGTTTGAGCACTAAGCTTTCTTGGCTTTGCCACGAGTCATTTCAAAATAAAAGAATCAAATTATGCTGAATCCGGTTAATGGCAAAGAACACTTAGCCGAGGGCTTGATGTGGGCTTTAGGGCTCTACACCAGCGGTCCCCAACCGTTTTTGCGCCACAGACCAGTTTATGCCCGACAATATTTTCACGGACCGGCCTTTAAAGTGTCGCGGATAAATACAACAAAATAAAACTAGTACCGGTACCGAAAAAAAGAAGATTTATTCATAACACACGTGAAAAGACCCAGGAAAACTGAGTTAACGATAAAAACGATAACAAAATAACACTGAAAACCGATAAAAACCCTGAAAACTATACATTTCACACCTGAGCCTCAACTCTCGCGGCCCGGTACCAAACGACTCACAGACCGGTACTGGTCCGAGGCCCGGGGGTTGGGAACCGCTGCTCTACAGACTGTTCAAGCAAGAAACCAAAAGGTCAGAGGACATAACACAGTGAGTTAAAACAAAAGCACATGAAAGTGTTTATAACTAACAGTTAAGAATATCATATTTAAACAAGAACCACTCAGAGAGTGGAAAGCAGTATTTACCTTTAAAGTAATAGGACTATATTCTGTATATTATTATTACTGTATAATTTTTTCTTTACTTTAATAAGTTTGTAGTGCAGCGAAAAGATGTTTACCCTGATTACACAAACATTAGAGAAGGTAATGGTGATTTTTAAATAACTGGACAGGAACAATAAAAGATTATTAAATATTCTATTACTCCTGACAGTACTTTCTTTACAGATATGTAACTTTTTGGGGCTAATTTGAAGGAAAAGCAGATGTGAATTGTAAAAATGAGATTAGAAGTCTGGATGCAAACGATAATGTGATTTAATATCACAGGCAGCAGGATTTTCAGTTTTATTTTGAGCATGATAATTACAGTCTGTATTATTTCCCATGTACCTGCTGTCATAACAAATGACGACAGTATGAAACGGTCTATAATACCTCTGTGAAATATTATTAGTTCAATCTATTGACATTCAAGGAGAGGTCAGAGGTCAAATGTGACATGATACGGTGCTTTCTATGTTAACAATACACATCACAGTTGCGAGAATCATAGTTTCTAAGCCCCGCCCCCTTGATCATGCGCCGTTTATTTGTTTTTTGTTTTGCTTTTATTTGTTTTATTATTTATTATTTTAATTTATTAGAATCTATTTGAATCTATTGTTTTATTGATATCTTTTTCTCTTTTTCTCTTTATTTGACACATAAAATGTGTCAAAAAGGGGGATTTTGGGTTTAATTTGAAATAAGGAGCTTTATGATCATTTTATGACTTTTTGGGTGTTTGATCATTTAGCTACAGTGAAACTTACGCATGAGTAATCGCTTATATTCTTACGCTTAACTGATTGAAAATGTTTGTTTTCTCTTTGATCTCTTTTTATTAGAATAAGCAGTTAAAATCATTTTCTTATACATATTGCAACGTGTGCTCATAAAGAGTTGTTAAGCACTCAGCCCTACGAAGCCCAAAAGCTTCGTTCAGCGCGACTGTCTGAACTGATTTATTGCAGGGATGGCGTGGAGTGAATGGATGCATAACATGCTTACATACACAAACATCACATAGATTTATTTTCTAGGGTAAAGGTGGAGCACATTTTGCTTTGTCTTTGCTTAGCAACTAGTGATGCAGAAGGTGTTAAAGATAAGCCATGAGTAAGTCAACAGGAAACGTGTGGGGGTGAAACTTTTGCACGTTTATGTATCTGCTTGAAGCAAAAAGGGGCGTAAACCCTGATAGACAAACATTTTGGAGTGTGCTTTCTAGCGGAGAGTTATGCTGATAGGTAATGGTGTATTTCTTACCCTGGGTGGGTTTAATAAAATTAAAAGTGTTGCTCACACACATAAAGAGCATTGAGATTAAGGAAAGATTAAGGAAAGTTAATATAAAGGATAGAGCCCAGAACATGATATTTTGAACCAACTTTGAATAATTAAGGGAACAATAGATGAACACAGTAGATTATCGAGGCGTAGCAGAGAGAGACGTTTTGTTTTCTATCCTTTACAGGAGAAGATTCCAGGACCACAGCGACCACAGGGGTGGCGAGAATCCTGGAAGCCCGAGACCGAACAGAACCAACCAGAGAAAGGGGAACCCAGAAAAGAAGCACAGAGAACCATAGCTCCAGAAAATATGTTGTTCCAGATATGCTCTACCCGTTAAAGGGGGCGAAGAAACCAGGACTAAGTTTTAAAGATGAAACGGGTTAACTCTATAAAGGATGTTTCCAAAGGTTGACAAAATAATCGAGGACCTTTCACCAAAAAAAGCTAATGGTATCTGTTTGGAGGTTACAGTGAGCACTGAGGGAAGTCAGGAGTGGGTTTAAACGGGGATTCTGGGTAAAAAAGGGGGTGTAGGAAGTAGATTTAGGACATTTCACAGGTGCTGTCTTAGAGTTTGACTTATTTGTTGTGGATAGACGTAATTATGACAAAATAATAAGTGTAGTGGCAATTCCTTTTGTTTGACAAACCAAACATCCCACAATTAAAAGTCCACAAGCCACTGCTGCACTGAGATACTATTTCATACGCAGGCAAAAGAAGTCCACTGTCCAAACTTGAAAGTTGCGTTTTTATGGTTTATTTTATCCAGTTTGGCAATAACAAGATCTATTTTTTTGTTACTTCCTGCTGCTTCTCCTGCTCTGGTAAAAAACCATAGGCCCACCCCAGTGCATGCTGGTCCTCTACCAGTCTCTTTATTTATAGAAACAAAATGGCCCTACAGCTCTTCCTGACTAATTTAACAAAGTAACATCAAACAAACATTGAAACAAAATATTAACCGACAAATAAACTTGTAAATAAACCCCAAAATATAAGTAAACTAACAACAAACTTTAACTAATTTCAAAATAATAAAAAATAAGAACAAATAGCTCCAACAATAAGAAAACATTAAAAACATACAACCCGTTGAGGGGACAGACAGGGTTGGGCAATTGAAAGGTTTCATTTTGTTTAGCATAATCACTTTTGTTATATTTTAGCTTTTTACATGTAAGTAAACTTAATGGGATAAATTAGGAATTATGTCGTAAAGGGGGAGAACTGTCATGTGATTAATATATTCTTAGTGCTTATTTTCTTTATTATATTGTTTTATGTACTTTAGTAATGAAGGTTTGTAAAGCAAGGCCACTTTTGACTCACAAACTAAGCTCTCAGCCAGACTGAAAAACAGGAAGTTAGTGTAGAAATATACAAGTATATTAATAAATACAGGAAGCCAGACAGAAAAGAGGAACTTGTGCCATATAAGGAGTTGTTGAAACTGTGTGACGTGTGAAGTACCACAATAACACCTATGTGAGACACATTTTATGATGTGCAGGGCTCTTTCTTCCAGACGATGATTGAATAAAGAATCATAAATGTTTTGACCACTATGAATCGGGTTTCTCTGTTCTATCACGGGGATCAAAGAATCGGGTTCTAATAACGGTGACCTTGGGTTTTTTAAAGGCGCCCTCAAATAAAATGTATAATTATTATTATTACTACCATTCATTCATGCATTTCGCTCATTCCCGCAGCTACCTAAGAGAAACATTAACACTCTGTCCCATCATTTCAGATTCCCACAGAGAAACCCTGTTAACACCCTCAGTAATACATTTTGCCTTCACTTCACTCCCGCGTCGGTGAATCCGCTCCTTCGGCCCGACCTGATGGGTTACTGGCTGCTGCTTCGGTTCCAGCCAGAGACACAAATCCCCTTTGTGGGCGTGTCAGGAAGGACATGCGGTGTAAAACCAAGCATGCAGAGGTAGCTTTTATTTAAACACTGACAAGAGAACAAGTCGAAACAGATGCATCTACGTACAAATGTAAAATAAATGAACTCTTTGGTCTATTGGCTCCTGGTCTTACCCTTTTGTTATTATTTCTTGGTATTATCAATCATTTGTTGATGTTTCCCAGATGCTGGATGCTTTCATCTCAGTGCAATCTGTGGATATGTGTGATGCCCACACTCATATTTTTCCACATCCAGCAGAGACAAATTCCCTTAAAACGAGAGATGTTTTCCTTCTTCAGTCCTGATTTAAGTAGTACTAGTTGCAACCATGTGATCTGAATTAGCAATGCTAACAAGTTGTATCATTGTTTACAGGTCAGTGAGTGCAGGGCATGCAGTTTACTCTCTGAACAATGCTAATGGAGAGAGCTCAGAGCAGGGGTGGGCAGTCCATTTTCCCAAGATCTGAACCAACACGCTGAACTCAGTTCTACTTAATTTTATTTATTTATAAACTGCTTTTACTTCTATTTTCCTGTTCAGTGAGAGAAATGTATTAATGTAATGCATTAAAGTCCAATTCAGCCTCTGGGGTGACAGTGGACAGGTGCTCGTCACTGTAAGAACATCAGTGTGTGATGTGATAAACTTCACGACTGAGAGAGTTTGTTCACAGATAAAGGGAGAGCCTAAGAGAACCAACGTCTTCTTCTTATGTGTTGAAAATGCTCGTCTTCTACAGAAGAATAGAAATCCAACAGACTACAGCCATCAGTGGATCAAAACTGAATGTTACAAGATCAACAACATGGTCATTTTTAGCACTCATAATGTGACGGGAAATTACCATTTTCAGTTCTGAGTTAATTTCACAAACTTTATCTTGCATCCGCTTCCAAAATCCACCATTTTTCCCTTTGGACAGCCATTGGTTGCAACATCTGCCAATTTGTCCCATTTCATCCCGAGCCTTTCCAAGCATGTACTTACCTGCATGAACAAATCACTCACTGCTGTAGTCCCTATAATTCATTGCTGCCAGCTCCTCTGTCATTTCAAACATTTTCATTATCCCACGTAAAAGATGAGTAACTGAGCCGCGTCACGCACATCACAACTCTCGCCCAGAGAAAAAGTTTCCTGCGATGTCCTTGATCCATCTTGTTGTGGTTTGCACAGTGCATCAGATGCTTCTTTTTTCCTGGGGGCATGTTGGCACAGCAGAGTGGACCAAACACGTGGATAATCAGAAAATAACCGACTGTGTTTTCTCTTTATGTTTGATCTTGTAACAGCGATTCAAACGCTAGTTCTTACACAAACTAAGCACCATTTCCTGCTGCAATCTTCTTATTAATGTTAGCTTACAAGCTACAAGATCTCATAAACGTTGCTTCCAGTGCATTTGGGAGGGAATCTGCATTTTCCTTTGACCTCACGTGGGTCTGTCAGGGACGGTTGGGGGGTTTTTGGTGGGCCGTAAAATGCCGCGGCATGCTTTAGGGTGTATTTAAGTATGACCATTGTTTGGGCTACAACATTATATAATAATGCATGATTGTAATCTAGTTCCACAACACTGCCCATAAACATCAACAGCCACACCCCTACTTGCTTTAAATTCAGAAGATTTCCACTTTAAGGTTATGTCTGTTGTTCCAAGAAAGTTATATACTGGCTCCTGACACTCGGCCTACTTTCATCTCCGTAATATTAACCGTCTTCGTCCCTCACTCACACCACACAGTACCGCCATACTTGTCGATGCTCTTGTCACATCTCGTCTGGATTACTGTAATTCTCTTCTCTATGGTTTACCTCATAAATCCCTCCATAAACTGCAGTTGGTTCAAAATACAGCTGCTCGTATTATTTTCAGAACTAGATCCACTGAACATATCCGATCGTTCAGTCTGACGTCACTAGCCGTGTCTGGGCCTAAACTCCGCTGCAGGTCCATATATCAAACGATCACTGTGGCATTACTGAGAGTTGAAAAACTGTCTAAAGTCTTTCATCTTTAATAAAAGGATCAGCGTTCTGCTCTACCAGGTGTAACAATTGAGTTTAACATCCAGGCATCCATGAAAACGGAATTTATGACATTTAATGGAGTTAGCAGGAAGTTAGCAGGAAGTTAGCTCGCTAGCTTCCATCTAAATACAATATAGCATGTCCTGACTGCGGGGTTTTGGAAACAAATTAAAACATACAGCTCTGTTATCACTTCCAACATAAATGAAGACAGAAAACTAAACAGCAGTGACGTTTGTAGGGTTACTGAAGTTTGGCTAGCTGGTATATAATGATGTGCTACGTGACCGCTAGCGACACAGCTATGTTAGCATAATATAAACAAGCTAACTTTTTTTCCTAACAGCTTAAACAGCTCCATTGGCTCCCAATTCACCTCCGTGTCAATTTCAAGATCCTGCTTCTCACTTTCAAAGCGCTTCATAACTTTGCTCCTCCATATCTATCCGATCTTCTCCACACATACTCGCCCCTTCGTACACTCCTCTCTTCTTCAGCTTCCCCTCTGTCAGTTCCACCTGCTCGCCTGACTACCATTGGACTCAGAGCCTTTAGTTGTTCTGCCCTGAGACTTTGGATGCACTTCCACTTGCTCTACGGACCACACACTGTGTCACCACCTTTAAATCACTACTCAAAACCCATCTGTTTAGAATTACATACACCTGATCTGTCTTAGGCCATTTTCACCTTGCTCAGTTTTTATATTTGCTTTCATACTTTTATGACTGTTTATGTCTAAATTTTATCTACCATGTTTGCTATATATACATTTTTCTTATGTTTTTTATGGTATTGTTTACGTGCTATTGTAAGGTGACCTTGAGGGTCTGAAAGGTGCCTATAAATAAAATGTATTATTATTATTACTTGTGCATCTCAAAGTATAAACCGGATCTTCATGTAGAGCATAATAACTGACCTTCAAAATTGCACCTTTTAAATGATGTTGGCTACAGTATTTATTTTCCTGACAACATTTTACTTCTACTCCGTCTATTTTTACACAAATTTCTGTACTTTCTGCTTCTTACATTTTGTATACTGGCTTGTTACTCTTGCTTCAGAGGGGTAACTGAAGGGGGTGTGACTACAAGAAAATAACTATTATAATATGATGTGTTAAATTTGTTTAGATCAGAGGGATAAGGAAGGATTTGTCTGTGTTGTAGTTTGGCTTAGCTGTAGCCTGAGAGTGTAATTGTTTAGAGAGAAAGGAATTTATGGACACTGGGGGTCTGCTGCCATATAAGGAGACAGGAAGCTACAGTTGGGGGTTGCTGATGCCGATGGTTGTACCTTTAATAAAACTCATAATTGTTATAAACTTAGAAGTAGGTTTGTAGGAGACTCTGCTTATCTGTAAATGTAAGACGACAAGAGGCCCAGTGGATGCAGAGTCTCAGTGTTTGTAATATGTTAACTCTGTTTTCTATGTGTAGAGGAAGTTGGTGTAGCTTGGGTGAGGAGATCACTTTTATGAAGTCACATACACAGAGACACACACACACAGTCCTTAAACTGTTACACTCACACATCCACACGCACATTCACTCACGTGCACTCACATAGACATGCGGGTACGCGCACACACAGGCACTCACGTGCTCGTGCAGACACACACAGACACAGAGTTTGCAGCACACCATGGGGGTTTTATGATGGGGTCACTTCTACAAAACTGTGTTTCACAGACAAAGGAGTGAAGATCTGCAGAGGGACACCGGCCTTGCACGTCTCCCCTTCTAGAAGATGCTTAAATGAAGATGAATAAAGGTTTTGTGAAAATGACTACTGAGTTCCGTCTCTGGATGCCCGAGGAATAAAAAGAACCGGCGTGAAACTGATTTCGTAACACGGGTTAAGTGGGGTGGAGTGCAGGGTACTGGACAAGGTGGTGTGCCGTGTGATTTTTCTAATACGTGCCGTGGCTGAGGTTGGGAAACACTGCACTACACTACCATCATTCCCTTTTTTTGGGCGGTGATTTTCATTTTGACATGTTCTTCTTGGCTGTTTGTCTGTGCGTATATATGTGGTAAATGGCCTGTATTTGTATAGCGCTTTACACATCCACCCAGTCATCCACCCATCCACACACTGGTGATGGCAGCTACATTGTAGCCACAGCCACCCTGGGGCGCACTGACAGAGGCGAGGCTGCCGGACACTGGCGCCACCAGGCCCTCTGACCACCACCAGTAGGCAATGGGTGAAGTGTCTTGCCCAAGGACACAACGACCAAGACTGTCCGAGCCGGGGCTCGAACCGGCAACCTTCCGATTACAAGACAAACTCCCAACTCTTGAGCCACGATCGCCCCGGCCGAAAGCAAAATACCAGTGTTGGTATTTATAAGGTATTTCTTGAAGAGGGCAGTACAGTGTTTCAGTGGTTAGGGATGTTAACTCACAGCAAGAAGAGTCTGAGTCTGAATCCAGCATCCTGCTGGGACCTTTCTGTGTGAGGTTTGCACCTTCTCAGAACAGAGAACAGAGGCGAAGCAGCACAGCTTGCAGGTACTCTGGCTTCCTCTCACAGTCCAAAGACTTGGTTAGGTTAACTGGCAATTCTAAATTGGTTATATCTGTGAATGTGAGTGTGAATGCTTGTGTGTCTCTCAGTGTTAGCCCAGTGATAGACCGGTGACACATGCACTACCCTGCTTTTTACCCTATAAGCCTGCCCCTATGAGGATAGGCTACAGCGCCCCCGTGACCCTGAGTTGGGACGAGTGGATACATTGTATCACAAAAGTTACATAATTATATTTTGAGGAATTTGTTACAACTTGGCTGCATGTAACATCACATGACACAGTTACTACTACTGATGTTGGAAGTGTAGCAGTTTGTGTTTTATTAGAGCTGAACATGGGTGCAAATTTACAGGCTTTATGTTTTAATATTCACCTACAGGGATTTTATTGCCTGTATGAGGATAAAATATTCATCCCTCTCTTTTGTTAATCCAATTTTTTTTTATCTCTAATTCAAATTGACTTTACTCAAACAACTTAACTACAAAGCCTTTGTAAATGGGGCTAATCGACTTTGATGAGCTACATGTACAAATACAGTTCTCAGCAGTGAACAGTTACATAGACAGAGATACTTTTACAAATCACAAAACTTATACCTGTCAGAAACACTCTTCAAAATGTTTCTGTTCCTCATTTTTCCCACAGAAGCTGAAAAACAACGTCTTGTGCTGCTTTGTGAGGGATGCATTCTCAAAACAGAGCAACTGTTCTTCACTTTTTACAGTTATCGATAGTAATGCCTGACTGCTCAGCATGCGTCACGAGTGACTCAGATTCATATATTATGCAATTTAAAAGCAGAGGGAGGGACAGGCACCTGCAGAGGTAGAACTAGATGCCTCGCACTCACAGACAGGAGGTGGTTAAATCTCTTCATGGATGTGGTATTGAAATCTACCAACCTTGTTTTTGTTAAATGATTCTCACTTCATCAGGAGTGATGCAGTGCTCTGAAGTGTTACAGTAATTACTGAAATGGATGTAAAGCTGCCTTAGTGTACGTTTTTCCAGGGAGTGAACGTGTAAAATCCATCTGCTGAAATTTATAGTCAACAGTAGAAAAATCACAGCCTTCAAGACTGCAAAGCAACATTAGTCCAACAGTGAAAACAACTTGGTAAGCGAGGGAGTGCTGATACCTCCTTTTTTCTACCCAAGGATGACTTAATAAAAGATTTCAGCCTCATCAGTCAATCTTAGTACACATATTTAAGGTATAAAAATGAAGAAAACCCTCATGCTAATCATACATCTCATATCATGCTGTAAAACCTTGTAAAGGTCACGCTGAAATATATAACGTTAATGGAGTTCTTCATGTTGACAACGCTAACAACACTGGCTCTGTCACGAGAGGTGTGGAGCAGGAGAGGAGGGGCCAGTATGGAAACTCCAGGAGGCGAAAAGTGTACTCCAAAATTGCTGAGACCCAATCTAACTAAACTGAAAACTGACAGGCAGGCTGGCACACAGTAGAGGACAAACATGAGGGTAGATCGCGACGCAGACAGAGGAAAAAACAGAGGAAGCAATCAGGGAATGGGAGACTGGAGCAGTGTTGCCAACTTAGCGACTTTGTTGCTATATTTAGCGAGTTTTCAGACCCTTAGTGACTTTTTTTTTCTAAAAAGCGACTAGCGACAAATCTGGCGACTTTTTCTGGTGTTACTGGAGACTTATTTATGACGACTTTTTGACGTGAAAGCGCGTATTGCTTTCACTCTCAACAGGCAGCGGTGCTGCCGTGGGCACCTCAGCCGTGCCAAAGCGCTCCCAGGCGGAGGATAGTCCTCCCCCAGCTGCTATCAGGGCAGGAGACGTTCACACCTGTGCGTAGCTGCTGCTCCGCACTGACTGTAAAGCAGTCAGTTCTTCTTTTACTCTTATGCTGTTTTGTGGATCACGAGGTTTAAAACTACTTATAAACACTCACACACAAAGTAACTCCACCAGAGTGCCTATTTCGGGTCACTTTTGCCGGTCCAAGCCCGGATTAAGGAGCAGGGTTGGAATTGTGACATTAAAAAACAATAATTGCTAAAAGAAATTTAATTTGTAGTTCTAAATAAACTCTAAATGCATTTAGGATGTTTTTTACTCACTTTATGTCTCTTCCACGATGTTATTTCTCTCTCCAACAACGTAGGTTACAATTATATTAGCATGACCAATTATGCAAATTAGGCGATGGCGTCATTTAGCGACTTCTTAGGACAGCCAATAGCGATTTTCCTTACTGAGGAGTTGGCAACACTGGACCGGAGGGAAACACAGCTGGGACAAATCAGGGCCAACGAGACAAGGGAAGCAAAATCAGATTCATTAACATGAGACACGGACTTTCAAAGTAAAACAGAACACAGACTTGATAAGGGGAGACAGAACCAGTGTTGGGTAAGTTACTTTAAATTAGTAACGTAGTTACATTATTAGTTACTTCTATCAAAAGTAACTCAGTTACTTCAAGTAATGTGTAATGTACTTCAATGTGTTTTTTCCCTAACTGGATACCCAGCAAGCATGCCAGTCTGCTAGCTTACTTGAATGTTAGCACTATCCTGCCACACGTGCACTGTGCCACCTACCAACAGAAAGGAAAAAATAATGCGCATATTTCCACGAGAGAAATCCCACGCCATCGACTGCTGCCATGATTCTAGCCTACGTCACAGCGTCACGTGCGATTTTTACATCCAACAGGAAAACTGCAGTCGTGGTGCTTTCATTGTACTCAGAACTCAGAAATTCTGCCTTTCGAGTAGGAAGACGAAGGTAACTCCAGACTGCAGATGAGCTGCGTTCAGGGCTGGACTGGGACAAAAAAATCGGCCCGGGCATTTTGACTAGAGACCGGCCGCCATTATAGGAAAAACCATAAAGCCTTTGAATGAAAACAAGCGCTGTTGTCAAAGTGATGTTCACGGTCTTGTTGGTATATGCATCAATCTAATAAACTTCAACCTACACCATCCTCCCTATTCTGGTATTCTAAACAGTACTTAGCTGAAACACAAAGACTGCTTGGTCCAGTTAACTTCCTGAACTATCTACAACACATGGTGGAAACCTGAAATTAAGACAGAGAAGACTAGAGGTGAGACATGATCATTACTGACTATTAACACTGATAAATGACAGATTTAGTGATATTTTCATAAACTATTTATTTACCACATCAATAAACAGCATGGCAGGGCAAAATATGTTTTCTAACATGGCAACCTTTAAAAAGTGAAAAGAGACAGAAAGACAGGTGAGAAAGAATAAAACTTAATTGACTTTTTGATGGCATTTTACACACAGTACTGGTGCAGAATCTAGAAAATGTGGAAAAATACTGGCATCATGCACAGTACTTACTTCTGAAGAAAAATATGATGGGACCCTCAAAATTTTTTTACTATGTACAATAATGTATTTCTATACATTTTACATCAGATGAAAACGTTTGTTATAAGATTTTTTAAAAAGCGAAACATTTGAAATGAGAATAAGAAAGAAAAGTATTTCTTTGTGCCCCCCTCTCCCTGTTAATGCCCTCCCTGCCCCCCTGGCAAAACTGCTAGATCTGCCCCTGCACAGTTACCAGCTGTCAGTTACTTAGAAAAGCATCCTGGTGTTATTTCTCAGAAACAGTTCATAACTTCAACTCATTTGTGTCACCTAAAAGGTAAACCTGTTTCTCCATCACCTGTTCAGCTCTGGCTGCATATGTGTTTAGTAGTAATTTCTTGTTGTAGAGGGCTAGCAAAACAACCGTTTTCGAGGGCATTGCCATATTGGAATCCCGACTTCTCTGACGAGGCTAACCAGAACGCCATTTACTCGAGTGTGACATCATTCCCAGGTCCGTATTCCGAGTTAAGTCGAACACAACACACGAAGTAACGAATAACGAGCCTCTCTAAATCCCAGTAACGACTAACGCGTTCCTGATTTTAGCATAATAACTAGTTACCATGCTTGTTACCACAATAATAACGTAGTTACTGTAACACGTTACTTAATAACGCGTTAGTCCCAACGCTGGATAGAACAACCATGGAACAGAGACAGAAACCAGAAGACAGAACTCTAAGAAAACAATAGACTGGAAATGATAAGTAACGGCAGAATCGAAGTTTGATAATAATATAAAACTCAAAACTCTGGCTGACGACCCAGGCACCCTAAAGCTGGGCGATTTTTTCAGTCGAGCGATTCAGCTCCTGCTCAAACTGTACGATTGACTCACAGAGGTTAGAAGTTCGTAGGTCACGATGCAGGTCTCACACTATACGACCCGATGCTCTGTGCGACCTGAGTGCTCACACTGTGCGTCCATAAAATGAAGGTTATAACAGAAAATCTGTCGCTCGCTCTCCCTCTCTGTCTTTCACTCACACAGACATGCACACCACCGCCATCAACTTTCCTAAATTGCTAATGAAAAACATGATCAGGCAGCTGATTGAGCAGCAATGTCCATCCAACTATTTTCACGGTTGTTGTGGTCGTGATCATTTTGTGAGGCCACATCGAAAAGGCTCGGATGAGCTTTCCAAAGTTCTACAAGTTGTGCCTCCATCGCTTGTGTCCAGATCACACGCTGCGATTGATGATCGGGAGCTGGTCGTGAGGTGTTAATCGCTTCTCGTTACCCCACGTATACTACACGATGCACGATGAAGGCCAAAATCGGGCCGATCACCAAAACGGTCGCACGACTCAAAAATCGGCTCAAAATGGACTAAAAATTGCACAGTGTGAGCCCAGCGCTACGAATCCTGGGATAGGTTGGGACACGAAGGATACACTCGACCCATCCTTCAAATCCAGGGAAAGGACGACACATTTGGAGCAGCCTTCGAATTGGGACAGCGTTCGTCGCCTGGTTGTGACATAATTGGCCTTCAAATGTGGCCTCCGAAGGATGGCCTATGCATCGGGACGCAGCTATGGTGTGTTAACATACACTAGCAGAGGTGCTGTGTTCACTTTGGTACATTCAAAGTTGACACCACTCCTTGGTTGCTAAAACCTCCAAAATCTAAAGAATGTAAAACAGCTTAAAGATGAATCCTCTGAGGCAACACGATATTAGCTTTAATGCAATTATTGGCCCCAAAGCCATGAAAACAAAAACAACTTTAGCTCCTGCACCTGAGATGAATATAAACTGTCTATTTCTTATTTGAACAATATACTTTCCTATGCTAAGTTTACATAAGGTGTGGGCTTTGCTGATAAAAGTTGGTTTGTATTCATGGACATTTTTTTTAACCATAAAGAGGCAATGTCTGTTCTTATTATCGAAACCTTTCAATACTGCAATACAACACAGAAAAGGAGAGAAAGTCACATTAGAAACCTTGAAATATATCAAAGACAAACTAAAAGAACGATAAGGAAGAGCTTTTGTATTTATGTGGACTTTATAAAATGGATATTTAAATTAGAGACGTTATTAACAGTTAAACACACATTTAAAGACATTTGCATAAGCAAACCTTGATCCTGTTCAGTCACTGACAAAGATGAGATACTTGACCTCAAATACGAGGAAAATTAAGGCACATTCAGCTGTAATAGATGTGATATTAATCTGTAGAAGAGGTAAATGCATCGTTATTATTCAAAGTTATTACTGCTCCTGTGAGCAAAAAGACTTTCTGGATAATTATCCTTCAGCTTGCTGCGATTTTGCCATTTCTTCATTGTTCTTCAGTGTTTGCTGTCCCTTTACATTTCTCCACAGGGTTTCAGTGGGATTTAATTTGTGCTTTTCAAAGAGCCTCCCAGCCAACTTCTTCTTCCTTCTCAGCCATTCCTTTGGGTATTTGCTGGTGTAGTTGGGATCCTACTGAAAAGTTGCGTAGCTTTGTTGCGTAACTTCAGCTTTTGCACAGATTGTCTCACATTATTTTCAAGCAGTTGAATTGTGAAGTGCAAGCTGCATGGCCGCAGAGAAAGTGGAGCAAACGCAAACCATAACATTTCTAGAATAATGCTGCAAAGTAGGGAATGATCTTCTAATTCTCAAAAGATTATTTTGGTCTGTATCAAACACTTACTGCTGCAGATTAAATTTGTGCTATCTCAGAAGAGAGACATACACTTTGAAATAAAAAGTACAAGTTATCTGCAGATCCCACGATAAAGCTCTGGGCTTCTTAGGGACTGATGACTGTTCGCTACAGCAAACAGTCTTCAAACAGTTGTTCTGTCTTAGTGGCCTTGGCTGCTTCACTCTGAATCGTATTGTATCTTTTCTATAAATATTATGCATATTCTCTATATCTATTGCTTTTATATGTACTGCTGTGTAGCAGTACATATAAATACTAGGGGTGCAACGATACACAAAATTCACGGTTCGGTTCGGTTCGATACTTTGGTGTCACGGTTCGATATTTTTTTGATACAAAAAAAATATTCATGCCTTTTTAATTTGTCATTTATTAAAATTATAAATATATATTTTAACTCAAAAGTACAGTTTTTAAATTTAATGTTGCTGAAACAACAAAGTAATAAAATAATAAATCTATCTGATGGAGAAATCCCTCATCTTTGGAAAAGAGAGTTTATTACAGAGAAATGTCTCTTTCCAAAATAAAAGCTATACTATACGCTTCTTCTGGGCTATATTCTCAGCAGCATATTAAACATATCAGGTCCCCATAAGGAGAATCATGTGCTAACGGCTGTCTAAATGACTCGGCTAAAGTTTGTAGCATGAGTGCTTGTTGTTTTTGTCTGCTTCCACTTGTCTTTGCACTAGGATGATGTCGGAGTAAATGTGCAGTCATATTCGTTGTGTTCCCACTAGTGCTGTCAGCGTTAATCTGAAATGACGTTAACGCCACAACACGGCAAATCTCCGTTAACAAGCTACCGCTGATCGCCCCGTGCGTGGGGCTGGACGGCCAACACGTTAACAAGCTAACTGCGCTAACGCACTAGTTCCCACCCATGTAATTGAGCATTGTGTGGCACATCCGACATACTGTTTTACTTTTGTCCATGACGCGCTTACCTTCAGGGTCATACGTCACATGAAAACCAAAATAGTTCCAAACGCCAGATCTGAATGAGGGTGGGGGAGGTTCAATTTGCCATGTTGCAACAAGCTTAGCTTCTGTCTCGCTAGCTTGCCCTGCGCTCAGTGAATCTGCATTTGACTACTCCGCCTAGGCTGCACTGTCGAGCGCAGATCCACTGAGCGCTCAACACAGACAGCATCGTCAGAAGGAAAGTTGATAAAATAAATTAAAAATTTTGTATTGTTCGATACATATGCGTACCGAACCGAAAGCACTGTATCGAACGGTTCAATATCGATACGAGTATCGTTGCACCCCTAATATATACATATACATATGTAGCAATAAACCCATCTTACTGCAAATACAAGTTCTGCAATAAAAACAGCATCTGTATTCTGTATTCCTACATCTGTCTCCTTCACGAGGAACTAGTGCAATTCCCTGTACCTATATTGAGAGTGCACACCATCTCTGCAGCTGGAACAAAATGCTCCTTAAATGATATAGAAAAAGCTTTTACACACGTACTAGCGTTTGCATCTGAACACTTACAATACAAGTTCCACAAAGCTGAGCTTGAGCCTGTGCAGATGCTCCAGCAGCATCACAGCAGCACAATAACACCTTGTGCGCTGTTAGATGGCCCTTCTGGAACAATCAACCTTGCATCCATGATGTTAGTTGTGCCACTGCAGTCTTTAGTTCATATTTACAGTTACACTTACTTTAGGAACGTTAAATGTCAAACTCACCCCAACCGGTCGCAGCAGATGGCCCCGCCCCTCCCTGACCAAAGTGCTGTTGGAGGTTTCTTCCTGTTAAAAGGGAGTTTTTCCTTCCCACTGTCACCAAAGATGATTGATTTGGCGCTGTATAAATTGAAATTGAACCGAGTTAAATTAAAAGCACTGGTCGACCCGGGTTAGGATGTCTGATTCTCTGGGTGCCAGTTGATTGTTGAGCACCTGGGACCCCGTTCTCGACTGGTACCACGGTGGCCTGTCTTCCTTCTCTCACCCCAACCGGTCGCAGCAGATGGCCCCGCCCCTCAATGAGCCTGGTTCTGCTGGAGGTTTCTTCCTGTTAAAAGGGAGTTTTTCCTTCCCACTGTCGCCAAAGTGCTGCTCATAGGGGGTCATATGATTGTTGGGTTTTTCTCTGTATCTATGAAGCGCCTTGAGGCGATTTTTGTTGTGATTTGGCGCTATATAAATAAAATTGAAGTGAATTGAATTGAATTGAATTGGCCGGCCTCTAGCGGTGTCGGTCCATAAAAATGAAGGTTATGATCCTCTGGGACTCTGGGCACATCATGTAGGGCCTCTCTTCTTCTCCTGCTAGGATTGGCGTGCAGTTGTTGCTGAAACGTGTGGCCTCAGGTCTTTGGTAGTCTCAGAGGCTGCAGACGGCATGATTGTCCTGGTTCCATCTCTGTCTGCCTCTGGCTCCTGGGTGACATTATTTTGGCTTCCCACCCTCGTTTGGAAAAGCAGAATGGGTTTTGTACCACACTGCATTTAGATCACAATTCTGATTCCAAACGGACAGGATTTTTATTTTAAATAGTTAAATGTCCTACGTCACTTCACAAAAGATCCTGTGGTAATACGTTTCATTGGGTTAAGAATAAGAAACAGCTTTTGCCAAATGGGACGCATAGCCAGTGATTGTTGACCATTTACTAAGAAAAATGTAGTTTGTTGATGAATAACCCAGGCGGTGACTGATCATGTATCCACATAGAAAGAAAAGCTTGGATTTGAAAAGAATAAGAAACCGGAAAACAAAACAAAAGCAAAACGAGCTTCTTATTACAAACCTGTGATCAGAAACATTACAGATAAAAGCTGTAGGGAAGCACCCTCATCTCAGTGCAGATCAAGGTCAGTGTAGTCTTGTTCTCTATGTGCCTCCTTTATCTGGAGGGTGTAGTACAGCTTGACTCGTATATCCATGCCCTTGATAGTGGCATCCTTCTGTGTCAAGGCTGATAACACAGCAGTGAATATATTTAAAGAACATATTTGGTGCACATTTACACGGAGATAATAGAAAGCTGTTATTATTCTTTGTATGAATATCATTGCTATTATTTTGTGTTTCACGTTCAGATTTTAAAAATTGGCAAAAACAAAGAGTCACTGAGTGCTACTGTCAGGAAACCATGAGAGGGCATAAATGTTTTAATCTGTTTGAATGCATACGCAAGATGTGGATGATTTGAGTGCCACAGTTTGAACTTGACTGTGGGTATATGTGTCACCGCTGTTAAGGTTCGAGGTGACATGGGCATCAGATTAAAGTGGGTACGCTACATTATCAGAGCGAGGAGCGAAGGAAAATACCAGCTGATGGATGGGGCAAATAATAAAGTGACCCTGTGGGCCGGCTCGAATATATTGGTACTGTAATTACCACCAATATCTGTCAATGGCCCATTCAGCATTTGTCACAGGTTCAGGGCGTTACTTAACCTTGCTAAGCCAAAGTAGAATGAGAGTGAAATGATAATCAAGCAGTCATTACAGACGAGGATCTTGTGTTAATCGGCGCTAAATGATCATCTAGGAGGGAATAAATGAGTCTGAATTGCTGAGTGGGAGATGGCGGTGAAGGATATTAGTACCATTATTACTGGATGGTATGGTTGCTATTGGCATTCTAGAATGAAACGTATAGATCCTACACATGCAACGCTATTAAGCAGCAACCTTGGAATTTGGACGCGAAATGAAAACAACCAATGGATGGTTTTGTTTTTAAAACGAGGAGGCAGAGGAAAAGTCACGTTGACTTCACTCCATATGAATCTCATTGTTTGTTTTTCAGCTATTCAACTTCCTGGTTGTCCTTCACCTCGTCCCTCATTGTCAAATCACGAGTCTCAAGAAAAAATACCTGCTTTTCACCGCACGAGTGTGCGACACGAAAATAAAACGTGGCACACGAATCCGTCAACCTCCAGCTAATGAGCATATGGAGCATATGTGCCAACGCATCACACGCAGTATTCTGCATATGGCTGTAAATTAAGGCTGTAAGTAAGTAGCTGCAATGTTTTGTTTTGCTAAATGAACGCCTCGCCCATCATTTTCTCGACTTCTCAACACAAGCAGCATTTTGTGATAATGTGCAGATACGCACCGGCGTATGCGTAGCTTCAAGACGGTTTCCCGTGAACAAGGCGGATTTTATTAAAACGTGTGACTGTAAAGTTGTGAGCAGGCTGTTTGCTATAAAGTGTTAGGACAAGATAACAACAGGAAATGAGTTTTTGTAGTGTAGTCTGTTATTTTGACTTGCTTAGCAGCAGAGATGGGCAGTAACTCTAATCCGATTACTTTTTTCAAGTAACGAGTAAAGTAAGGGATTACTATTGCAAAAACGGTAATTAGATTACCGTTACTTTCCCGTAGGAACGCTGCGTTACTGCGTTACTGCGTTACTAAAACCGTGATTTTTTTGCGAGAATGTCTCATGACAGTGACGTAAGCGAGTGCGACGTTCGTGACAACAGCTGTGTGCAGATCAACAATGGATCATATATCGAGTGCAGAGAGAGTATGAGCGTGCAGCGTTTAAAGCGTGGAAGTACTGACCTTACTTTGAGTTTGATTCCATAAAAAGTGACAAAAACATTAGTGTCCGTTGTGCGTGGGAAGAAAACTTCTTTTTACACCGAAAAAACCCCTAAACTTCCGAACAAGCACCGAGTAGCTACGACGTAATGGGAAACTCACAGAGAAACTCGCGGATTCTTCCACTGACCGCTGCACACCTGCACCAGGGTAACCCTCCGCCTACCCCACTCCTGCTTTACAGGTGAAAATAGAGCAACAGGACCGCTAGTCTTTGACTTTATTTATTTTCTGCTGTGTTTTACTTGCATCTATTTGAAAGACTGAGTGTAAACACAAAAAATATTTTATTTTATGAGCTGGAATGTGCAGAAAATAGGTTTAAATGTTAAACTAATTTCTTCCAGTCAGAGAATGTTGCAGATAATTAAATTTTTGCTTGATGCATAAAGTTAAAAGATTAAAACTAATAAAACAAGTTTTAAAAAGAGACTTTTCCATTTGATTACATTTTGTATGATGATTATGCAGAAAAAGTAGAATTGGGCTGAAAGATCTATCACTTTATCACCTATTCAGGTTGTAAATCGTGTTTTTAAAAAGTAACTAAGTAACTGAGTAATTAATTACTTTTGAAAATAAGTAATCAGTAAAGTAACTGGATTACTTTTTGGGGGAAGTAATCACTGATTACTTTTTTCAAGTAACTTGACCAACACTGCTTAGCAGTAAAGTGGAGCTGCAGTGACAGCTGGACACAGCCGAGTCCTGTCAGTTTAGAGCACAGACACTGAAACATATGTAAGTTACATTTTCTTTACCACCTGAACCATTTTGCTAAGATATCATTATGATTATGTACATCGCAAAAAACCTGAAAAAAAATTAATATAACACAGGAACAACACATTAAGATTTTTTCTACAGCAAAGTCATCCAGTAATTACTTCTAATGGTCCCATTTTGCCAGAATGGAAACTATTACAGTCTCTGTATGTGCAAGAGACCTGTAATTTACAACATTAAACTATACGTAAACGCACATTTTAAAAGCATGCTGGCTGAGTCGATGCTTTTGCAAGTTCCCATCTCTTCCTAAAGTCACGTTTTTGAGTCTGAAAAGGCTCAATAGAAGGCAGTTTAGCTCAAATAATAGTTCCTCTTTATAAGAATAATCGCTGATCAACACAGACAGGTTGCCTGTGAAATGTTCACATGTATATGTCGCAGTGAGAGATCAGAGATTTCATTGTAAAAGCAGATTTTCTAAAAATATATAAAATAATCAGAGTGACAAAGTGACTCGCGACTAATAAAGCGAGACGCCGGGTTTGTTAGGCCTCACTGTTTGTTAAAATAAGAGCTGACAGCTACGCCTTTAGGACGCATACATCAGTGAAGACATTACACTGTGTCGTGTCTCTTTGTCGCTGGAAACTCAAAGAGTGTAAAAATCTAAAAGTGCGAATGAATAAAACTTTGTGTTTTGATTTAAGGATTTAACATCCAAGTGACGCTGAGGTTTCGTTGCAGCGCTAAAGAGATAAAATGGCCATCATTATCTCCTCAGCATCGCTCCAGCTGGTGTCAGCGTACATCAGAGGAAACGTACCCTTTTAACCTCTCAGGATAACAGTCACTTTGTTGGCTTAGTGTTCAGCACCTGTCAAAAAATGAATAAAGAGCAATAGAGGAAGAGCATAGACTTACTTGCTGTGTCTGCTTCTGTGAGTCCCTCTATTTGCTTATTCTCAGTAAGAGTCTTCAAGATAGAGATTTACAGGCTTCAGATGCTAAACTGTACTATATCATATACAGTGTTTCATAGCCAATATTCAGCATGCTGTAAACTGGTGATGACTTTTAATAACAGCTTATTTATCAACCACTGTTGTCTGTATAAAACACCAATGTTAGTCGTCACTAGGGATGGGTATCGAGAACCGGAATTTTTTGCCATTTTTGCAAACGATTCCCTTATCGATTCCAGTCGCCCCGAATGACGTCCCCACGTTGCGGAGCGTCATTTACCTGGCAGGAAACACGGCGCCTAAGCGGCTCAAACGCTCAAAACTTTGGTTATACTTTACGAGAACGGATGACAACAGGGCAACTTGCAATACTTGAAAAGTAGATATTTCATTTAAGGGAGGAAACACTACGAATATGCAAAAGCATTTGCTCACAAACACGCGATGACCTTAAATGAATGTCGTGTTTTTAATTCCGCTCCGGACTCGTGAATCTCAACCCAGCAGCAGCGGTAACGTTTGCACGTCCTCTCCCGTTAATGCGGCAGGTAAATAATCAACTAACAGTGCAGATTATGTTAGCGTTACTGTGCATTTAGGTGACCATGATGAGACAGAGTCTGGCTCAGATGCTGGCAGTTCTCGCTGCAGTCTACCGTAGCGTCTCCTTTCAGGCAGGATAGACGAATGTCAGCGAGCAGAGACTCAGTTTGTGGTCAAAGGCTTGCAGCCGTTTGTCACAGCAGATGATTTTCAGTAAGTGAATGTGTTTAATTGTAGGCAGGGACATTACTGGATATTCTTGTGTTATTGCTACAGAAGAATATTTATTTTATTATTTTACATTCACAATTTTTTCCCTGGGGATCCTGTGACGCCCCATTGAAGAGCTGTAGGCTGTGGATCTCTTAAGATCTCACTGTTGGGTTTGTAAGGCCATGTTACTCCTACATTTCTATCTTGTTCAAAGAGAAGATATAAAACAAAGTTCTAAGCTAATCAAACTTAGTGTTCTCCTTTTTAAAAAGAATCGATAAAGAATCGAAAATGGAATCGGAATCATGAAAATCTTATCAATACCCATCCCTAGTCGTCACAGTTACAAACACTCAGTTAGACACATTCTATCCATTTTTCATTGTCAGCTCATGAAACAGAAGCAAAAACATACGTACACCAAACTGTCTGACAGTGACATTAAGGGTTCCTTTCCTCTGCACTGAGTCCTTTTGAGTGTTGCCACTATGGATCATCTGCCTCCATCTCACCCCATCTGTAGCATCCTCTTCTGTCACTCTGTAAACCTTCTCTGTGGTCTTCCTCTTTTGCCTGCCAGCTCCATCAAACCATCTCAACCCCCTTGCCTCTCCAGCTTTATCTCCAAACCGCACAACCTGAGCTGCCTCTCTGAATCACTCTTTTCCTGATCCTGTTCATCCTAGTCGCTCCCATTAAAACTCATCTTCAGCTTTACCACCTTTAGCACTGCCTCCTGTCTTTTTGTCAATACTGCTGACTACGAACCACATGATAGGAGGTCTCACTAGTCTTATAAAGCTTCCCTTCCACTCTTCTTCCTGTCTTCCTGTCACAAATCACCCGGCTCACCTCCACCTGTTCCACCCCTGCCTACACGCTCTTCTTCTCCTGTGCATTGTCCGTCGCTTGGGATGGTTGACCCCAGGAATTTCAGCTCATCCACCTTCACCACACCCATCTCCTTCTTGCCTCTACCTTCATTCCTCTTTTCTCCAGAGCATACCTCCACCTCTGCACCACCTCCCTACTCCCACTACAAACGAAAATGTTGTCAGCACATGTGCTCGTCCACAGAGACTCCTGCCTGACCTCATCTGCCAACCTATCCATCACGAGCGCAAACAAAAGCTCTGCAAACAGAACTGATTCCTGATAATCTCCACCTTGAACCATTCTGTCGCTCGTCCTGCACCACCCTCACATACCTCTATACTACTCCTGACTACTGCTACCATATGAGCTTGTCTATACTTTTCCATCAACACTTTCTTAGCATTGAGCCATACTGCTGCTCGCTGCATTATGTTCCCGAACCAACCACAAGTTGAACCTGCAATCTTCCCATTTACAGTCACAGGTATTCACTGACATTTGCTATTTCACTGTAAGAGTGCAGAATGTAACAGGGATCATAAGAAGAGTAGTTTAATACACAGCTGACACCACAGGCAGCAAAATCACTTTTTGCAGTGACTAAGCTGTTTGCACTGTATTACTTCTCTGTAGCATCAAACGCCAGGACTAGGGATGCAACGATACCAATTTTTTCAAACCGATACGATACCGATACTTGGATCTGAGTACTTGCCGATACAGAGTACAAAAACCGATACTTCTACCACACATATTTTATTCTCTGCCGATAATAAATAAAATCTTAATAAAAATGACCACAAAAAAATTTCAAGTGAAAAATAAGCACTTCTGTTAAATTATTGCAGAGTCTCCACATTGTAATTTAACAAAATATCACTGAACTATTGGCACTGTCTCGAGCTTTCAGAATAATAAATAAACACTTCTGTTTATTTATTATATTTCATATCGCAGCTCGAGTATGCTGAGAAGATGGTGCAATCCTACGTTTTACACGACCGGCATTGGCTGGTCATCCAGAGCGATAAAATGAGTAGAGCCTCTGTTATTTTAACTGCCCGTGGATTTTCTCTTGACATTTTTCTTCGCTTTTCCAAAACCTGAGTTAAAGTTGGCTGTTCCACACTGCTGACATTTTGTTTAGCCTAGCTACAGCAGCCTCCAGTTTTTATCTGGAGCCGCCAGTCTCACTCGCCTAACCCTGTGCTTGTTTAGCGGGGGATGGCCCCCTAGTGGCCAATCTAAAAAACTACAACAGAAATGACAAGCCACCCTCTGATTAATGAAATAAGTTGGTATCGGTTCATGGTATCGGTTAACTTTTACGAGTATGAGTACACACACATTTTACAGTATCGGCCCCGATACCCGATACCAGTATCGGTATCGGTGCATCCCTAGCCAGTACATTTGAAGCATCAGAAATTAATGCCCGATCTTAGAATATCCAATTCAGGCGTCGCTATTTAATTTTTATTTAGCAAAATCTGTTGAGTTGTTGCCCTGATTCTTTCCTTTGACCCCAAAACCCCCAAAAAGCAAAGAAAAATGAGAGTGGTACACGCAGCACATTACCAGGAATTTCACTAAGACTGGAAAAGTAAATGAGCTCTTCCACATATCCTACAGGTCAACCACAGTACACAGATTTCATACGATGGATTTTAATAATGAAGATCTTCTCTGTATAAATCTGCACTTACACTCTTTTGCTTTTGCAAGAAGATTATCAGATCTTTTTAAAATTAGTTATTTTTAAGATGAAGCGGTGTCCATCCATGTTCATAAATGAGCGCACTTTAAGTCAATAATTAGTAATTACACCACAGGCTTCAGCCACTGCACAGAGACCTCCATCTTCAGAAGTTTTCTGATGACTCTGCGGTGGTTGGATGCATCAGCAGGGATGATGAGACAGAGCACCGGGCTGTGGTCGACTCCTTTGTCACGTGGTGTGAGCAGAATCATCTGCAGCTCAACGTGGCAAAGACCAAGGAAGGAAACACTTGACCCCTGTTTCAATCCAGGGGGTCAGTGTTGACATTATGGAGGACTATAAATACCTTGGAGTACACATCGACAATAAACTGGACTGGGCTAAAAACACCACAGCACTTTACAGAAAGGCCAGAGTCGTCTCTATTTTTTGAGGCGACTGAGGTCCTTCAACATCTGCAAGCAAATGCTCAGGATTTTCTACGAGTCTGTTGTGGTCAGTGCGATCCTCTATGCTGTTGCATGCTGGGGGAGCAGGCTGAGGGTCGCAGATGCCAACAGACTCGATGAACTGATCTGTAAGGCCAGTAATGTTGTGGGGATGGAGCTGGACTCCCTCAAGGTGGTGTCGGAGAGGCGGATGCTCTCCAAGATGAAGACAATGTTGGATAACACCTCCCATCCACTCCATGACATGCTGGTCAGTCACAGGAGCTCGTTCAGTGAAAGACAGATTACCAAAAAGCACCACTGAACGACACAGGAAGTCATTCCTGCCTGTGGCTCCCTGTACAACTCATCCACTTAACACACTGTTTACTGCAACAGCTGCACATGTTTCTTTTCCAGCTATTTATTAATGAGTGACTTTGTATATATATATATATATATGTATATATTGTACTATTCTTAGTTAGTGTATTGTCTGTCTTGTTAATGTTGGTTTATAATGAAGCACTGTAACAAAAAAATAATTTCCCGCAGGGATCAATAAAGTATTCTGATTCTGATTCTAGTAATTCTGACCCTAAAATAAAAACAGGCTAACTTTCATTTTTTGTTGAACGAGCTAACAGCGTGCTCTCCAAAGGAGTAAAAAAAAGATTTTCAGGAAAAACACAATTTCCAAAATAACATTGTGGGAATTTCAGTAACGGCTTTATTAAATTAGTGCAAAAGACAGACATAACTCATTCAAAATGTCATCTTTTTCTTTACGGTGGTCTTCCAAACGGACCCACACACGCTAAGTTCTTTAGATGAGCGCAAGAGAAAAAAGCAGAACTATCCAGCGAAACCACAGCCTTTGTTTTCGTACACGTCTTCTTGTGTCTTGTAATGAGAGACAGAGGGCGAACAGGAGAGGACTGGAGACAGAATCGAACCTAAACACGACTCCTGATTCTGCAATTAATCACAGATTTTAAAATAAGGAACAAAAAAAATAAAGAAATGAAAAGAAGATGTTACAATAAAATAGTCAACACATCAACAGCATTAGAAATAGTGCCTAAAATCACAGAAAATGTTTCCTCTTTTTTTTATTTAACCACTGTGTGGGCGACCGAAGAACTTGCAATCAAAGTACATAAGTTAATCAATAGTATATATTTATACAATGGTAAAAAATAAAATATTTATAATAGTACTTTTTTGTTTTTAAGGTTTACACCGTTACTATAAAGATAGACTGTTTTCCACTCCATGACAACTAATGCAATAAAAACAGAAGCAAATCGAAGAAACGACTCCAGAGAGTTTCTGACTTTGAAGGCTTATGGCTACCACCTCGTCCTAAAAGACAACAACCACTGCAGACAAAGGAAACAGGCTTTGTTCTGTCTGCTTAAAGAGTGAAACAAGATCAAACACAGTCTGTGACCAGAAAAGAAAGAAACACATCAAAAAGTCAATGCTCTTCCCCGACCAGGACAGTAGCTCAGCTTTTGCAATGTCTCCTGGTCCAGTGAGAGACGGAGAGAGGTCAATAGATAGACGAGGAGGCAGGAGAGGAGTCGCTGATAGATATCGGAGCGATTTTTCTATTCGTGGGTGGGTGAGGAAAAACAAGGGGAAAGAAAACAGAGAGAGCAATGGTCGGGAAAGAGGGTGAAAACAAAAGCGTAGAGGTTTAAGGTGTGGTTCGACATGAATTGGATTTCTTTATCTTTTGTTTTTGTTACAATATCAATATACATGTTGTTTCAAGTATCTCCTACGGATGTGGCATGCTGCCACGAATGCTCCCAACACCCAGTGTTTGGCTGCCAGAGCGGGAGAGAGGTGCCAAAGTGGAAAACAATGGAAACTGTAGAAAGAAATGGAATAATCAATAGTGGATGAAGTACAGGAGGGAGATGATCGAGGAGAAGAGAGAAGACTGATACAGGAAAGGACAGATGCAACGAGAAAAGCACACATGAGGAGAAGTGAGTTAAAAAAGCCAGCAAACAAAAAAACCACAGTGGTGTTGTACAGCGCTGGGCCGATGGGGATTTCAGTATTTTCTTGTTTGATTTGTCGTGCCTCTTCTCGTTCCTTCTTCTTCCTCTTATTTGTCTTCTTTTTCTTCTCTCCTAAGCCCGGGTTGCGTGGGGGGAGATAAGTCGTTGCTTTTCGGTGTTGCAAAAAATGACTACAGGAGGTTTCAGCAGGATCTACAGGCCTGGTGGGAGAAGGGATGAACGGGAGGGGGAAATAAGGCAGAGAGAGGAAGGGAAACAGAGAGGAGATACGGTAAAAGTCAAGGTCATCGCCGAACCAGATCAGCTGCAATCAATTACACAGGACAGGTGATGCTATCGCATTATTAAAAATTCAATAAGAAAAGACGAGAGAAGTTCGAGCTATTCGCTCTTAGGCGCCTTTAGGCACCATCAACCACGTTATTGTCTTTAATGTGAACGTCCACACTAAAGCGGTGTCAGCGTGTAGCTTCTTTAGCATTCTGGACAGGTCGATCAATACGAGCAGCTCTCCCTAACGTGAGAGCACAGACTCGTACACCGAGCTTTTGATTTGCCTTGAAGAGGCTGCTGCTAAGATTAATTGGGCACTGATGTGCATCTGTACAATACTTAAAAGTTTACTTCAGATCGAGTACTAAGGACTGCCCCGAGGCCAAAAATATGATGTTTGACCGCAGCCATCATGGTGGGAACCTCAAAGGTCATATGTTGGGATTGGGGGGGTGTAGTCGGGTCCATTTTCTAGTAATGTGACAGCTTGTCTCATCAGTCTGGCACAACTGCTTTCAGTGAGGTAGTTTCAAATTTGATACAGCGACGCATATAGTCACATAAATACACACCGCGAGCACACGCACGCACACAGACGCACACTGCAGCATGAAATGTGAAAGTTTATTGATTGCCTCTCTGGCAGCCATCTCCGCATAGTCTGCCTTCTATTTCTGATATGTCTGGAGACGGCTGAGGCTTGGACAGAAACCCTTACTCCTGTTTGCCATTTTCATTATCCCGCCGCCTCTTTTTCTTCCATTACCTCCATTTTTATCTCTTCTCTGATATCATGAGATTATATGTTGGATACGGCACAATTCGGACAGTCTTAGTTACACACCCGTGCTTTTTGAGGCCATTCATCAGCACTTTATTGAATTAAATGGAATTACGAGTTAATAATACTAAACATAACTTTTACTGTTAACACCTGCTCCACTAATCCACATTATTTGGTGTTAATTCATACGAATCCACGCTAAGAAGGGGGATTCAACACGTTCTCACTCCCAAAGCGTAACATTTTACGCTAGGTGACAAATCGTCAACATATTACGTTTTCGGCTACCCACCACATTCCTAAATGACGACCTCGGAAAAAATGAGGAAATATGAGAACCGTATGGACTCAATCTACACATGTTCGCTCTTTTTCTTCAAATCACTTAGAAACACGCTATTTAACATCATTAAAGTCCTGGTTATGATCAGGAAAAGGGTTATGGTTAGGGCTAGGGATAAGGTTAGGTTTAGGGCTGGAATACAGGGCTGGAACGTCTATTACCGCGGGAGCGTCATTGCACTGGATTTCAGCCATAACCTGCCACGTACCATAAGAACGCCAAAGGTCTCCTTTTGCGTTCCTCAGGAACGCCGCGGGACGTGACAAAACGTCGCCATGTTACGCCTCAGGAGTGAGAACGGGCTGGGGGATTCTCAGGTTCTTTATGTGAATGTGCACTGTCGACAGAGATAAGCAGCTAATTGGTCCCCGTACAGTCGAGGAAGTAAAATAGAGCATAATCAGTTTACTGTATATTATATACAAAGGAAACCAAAACATCGACAGCGCTCCAGAGGAATCTCACATCACTGCACCTTACTGTAATTCTTCAAAACAGACTTTTTCACTGTTTTTATTACTTAATTGATCGGATCATAAGAACTTGCATCATTTCTTGTCCCATGTTCGGTTAAATCTTCTAAAACCTACAACTGGATGGAACTATCACACTTGACTATCTGAGAGAGGCCTGGCAGAGTGACCTTGGTACGAGAATTACAGACAATCAATGGACAAAAGCCCAGGAAAATGTAAACTCTTCCTCTGTTTGTATTCATCATGGACTCTTACAGTTTAAAGTGCTACATAGACTCCATTTATCAAAGTTGAAATTGTCAAAAATGTTCCCCAATGTAAACTCGTCCTGCGAAAGATGTAAACAGCAACCTGCTTCACTGGCGCATATGTTTTGGAATTGTCCCTGTATAGCAACATACTGGAATAATGTCTTTCATATCTTATCTAAACTTCTAAAAAAAACACTTAAACCAGACCCAATCTGTGCTTTATTTGTGAAGCCGGTTGTTGTAGACCTATCAGCCACCCAAAATAATGTGACACGTTTTGTGACGCTGCTGGCACGCCGCTTGATTCTACTAAATTGGAAACAAAAGGTGCCTCCTACCACATCAGCGTTAATACAAGATGTATTGAGACACTTGCAGCTGGAAAGAATTAAACTCCTACTAAAGGGGAGGTTGGAGGAATTCCATTCAACCTGGCAACCTTTTATAGATCTCTTCAATACTGTACAGATATAAATGATCACTGAGCCTCATTGGTGGTTCGATAAATAGCATCCTCTGTCCAACGTTCTTTCGTTGTTTGTTGTTGCTTTTTTTTGTTTTGTTTTTACTTTGTTTAATTTTTATTGTATATATGTAATCATTTATATTTGAATCTTAGTTGCCTTTATGATAAAGAACACTGGAAAACCAAATAAAGAGAAAAAAAAAAAACTTGTAAAACCTTAAAATGCAGTCTGCAGAATGAAGGAGAACCTGGTTCCAGCAGCCGTCTGATACTTTGTATCTTTGTGCTCTTACCTTTTTAAGCTTATGCTATGTTTTTTTTAATAACAGCTCAGTATACAGCACTTTCCTTACTTAACAGGCTTACCTGTAAACCTTGCATTTTACTGCTAATCTAGCAAAATGCATGCAACAAAATGTGTATAAAACAACAAATTTGTAGGTGGCAATTTGTCATAGCTAGTTTTTCTTTCTAAAGTGTTTACTGTTGCATTATTCTTTATGGATTTCCATTGTCAGCACATGAGTGGGTGCGTGAGTTACGGTCACAGCTCTTGTGTGCTTTGTATAATAAGTTGGCAGTCAGTATCAGTCAAAAAAAACAATGCATTTGACATGGCAGCATGCCTTTCAGTCATTTCTCTGTGTAAGCACTCCCTTATCTGTACCTCTCTTTCTGTCTCTTTGTGACATTATGAAGCTATCTTGAGGAAAGTGAGCTATAATTGTCCCTAACACTGTAAAATGAAACAGTATCATTCCAAAGCATGGAGTTCTGAGTTAGCTGAATATAAAAGGCGTTTATTTATTTAGCACTTGAAGGTACTCGAAACTCAAATACTAGGTTTGCAAGCCTAATGAGAGTCTGACAGCATTGTTCTTCGTCTAACAAAGACAAGTAGATGCAAGCCTTGACATTCAACTAAATTCAGTTTTATTTATACAGCACCAAATCCCAACAACAGTCGCCTCAAGGCGCTTTATATTGGAAGGTAAAGACCGAACAATAATAGAAAGAAAGCAGAGAAAGGCCCAACGATCACATGACCCCCTATGAGCAAGTTCTTTATGTTATATTTACGTTACATTAAATTTCTTTATTCACACTGTTTACTGCGAAGTGTCAAACATGGATGCACATATAGATGTGCTGTGAATATAAGACAGTGTTAAGAGTATAAGTGATATAACAGTACTTTTCACTTCCCCATTTATTTATGTTCACATTCATATTCTTTAGTTCCCCTTTCATTCATTCATGGACCTTCCATGTGTACGGACATGTGCAGGTATATATGTCTGTATATCTATACATATGTATATTTAGTGTGTATCAAGGTTATTATCGTTAACGAAAACTAACGAAATAACGAAAACTAGAAGTGAAAAAACATTTTCGTTAACGGAAATAAAAATAAAAACAAAAAAAGGAAAACTAACTAAAACTGGAATGAGTGTTCACAAAACGAACTAAAATTAACTGAATTTATAGCAAAAATGTGTTTAGTTTTCATTGATGTGTGCGTGTCATACAAGAGTCAAGGGTGAAAATGAAGTTTAGTTTACAGATTTTTTTCTTCCTGTCTAATTATGCCAGCAGGTGGCAGTACGTTAGTCGAGTCGTCTGTGTTGCTGCTCCGTCCACGCGCAGAATCGTGTCAGGAAAAGTCGGAAGAAAGCTAAAGCAAGTGTCTTGTAGTGGAAACAGACAAATTATGAGGGACATTTCTAAAGGGAAAAAATCCCACAAACCTTAAAGTGCACTTGAAAAGCTCACACAAGAAGGCTAACCTAGCTTACCTTGAGAAGGTAAGGGAGCACACTCAACCCTCATCCCCAGAAAACAGAAGCTAACCCCAGGCAAGGCAGCGTGATGCATCCCGAGACAACAGGACGGGGATATCTACACAACTGTGTGAGTCAATTACCTTCAAAAAGTTTATCAATTCACTTGAACCAAAATTACGAACACCCGGTGCTGCGAGAGTTAATAGTCTCATTGGGGCCAAGATATACATTTTATAGTTGCCTGGTATCAATGGTTGTTCATCTGCCTTTATTTATTTATTTAAAGAACCCATAGGTGGGAATGTGAGTTGTCTGTCTCTGCGTGTTAGCCCTGCGACAGACAGGCGACCTGTCCAGGGTGCAGTATGGTAGCTGGAATAGCAACATACCCAAGGATAAGCAGAATGACTGATATGATGAAACTGGGATTTTGTTACACTTAATTATTGCAAACACAACTAAAACTATAACTGAAACTAATCAAAACTAAACTGAAACTAAGGATTTTCACAAAAATAAAAACTAAACTAAACTAGCAAACAATTGGTAAAAACTAATTAAAACTGATATAAAATTGAAAATCTGAAGTCAAAACTAAATAAAAATAAAAACTAATGAAAATTGCAAAACTATTAAAACCCTGGTGTGTACATGTCTATAAATAGGAATAGTAGTGGTACAATAGCTATATCAAGCTATATAGTTTATGTCTTCCATATTTCCAACCATATCCATAATCACATACTGTGTATGCTACCATTGTATATAGTGTATTATCTTACTTTTATTCATTGATTGTACTTATTGTATTTTTGTATTTCCTTCTGATATCTGTATATATACCTGAGGTGAGGTGACGCAAAAATTTCCCCGTTGTGGGATCAATAAAGTCTTATCTTATTTCTCCAACCGCTGCCATAAAGTGAATCAGGTTTCATCTTACAGTAATAGAAAAAAGGAATACATTCCAGCTCACACCTTCTTTTACCAAGAATGATCTATTTAAATATCACAGCACATCACAGATGTTGACTTTGCCATTTTCACTCATGGTAAGTATCTGTGGGTAAAAGCAACAGCTTAATGTGCAAAGTACAAATTTAACAAGCTGCAGGAGGCGAGGAACAATCAGGACACTGGAGGGAGCAGCAACAGATTCCCCAGCCTGTCTAATTGCTGAAAGGAGACGAAGGTGACACTAGATTAACTCAGGTATGTCATGGTTACAAGCTGAACACAGAGGCACTGCAGCAGCAAGGAGTAAGAAGCATTATAAAGAAACTGTGTTAATAAGCCTTACCTACCTCTCCTGGTAGAGCAATAACTAAAGACTGGAAGACCAGACTGAGCAACCTAAAAATATAAAAGATTAACAGAACCATAAAAGTCTTCGTCAGGATGGAAAAGCCCACACAAGTCACCATCAAGTTACTACATAGGCCTGATTCCCCTCAGCCAGATCATTAACGAGGCTGGCTACACATACCCATTAGGCATCTCCTCTAAGATATCAAGCTGTATGCCAGGAGTGAATGACACAGTGATTGACTGATCCAAACCACACGGATCTACAAATGCAACATCGGAATATCATTCGGACTAGAGAAGTGCAGACGGATGATAACAAACAGAAGGAAGGTAGTGGGAACTGAGGAGACTGTACTACCAGAAGGCAACCCTGCACACATCAAAGATAAGCAACAGAGCTGTTTCTGAGTTTTATTTACCAAGATGGACATGTGCCTCGAGTACGAGAATTTTATGAAATTGGTTCCCAAGAAAAACGCTCATCACCTGCTCCATGTCAGCTCCCCTGATGCAAACAGGGAGCTGTCTCTTTGCCTCCTTATTGCTAAAATTAATAACAGTCAGCTGGGTCGTGTTGTTAAAAAAGATTAAGCAGATTAAAAGTTCTGTTTTAAGCGTTTGCACCGATTTATCCAAATGTTAAAGCCTGTAGGCGAGACTCAGTAGTTCAACAGTATCTTGCAATAATAGTTTGATTCTATGTAAAGTGTGAATAAAACTGTGCACAGTACTAAAGTCCTGGAATCTAAATGTGACACTACCGTAATTATTATTAACCTGTAAGGAAAGTAAGCTGTAAGATTTCTTTTCAGGGGCTGGTATTAATACAGAACTGTGGAAATCAAGCAGCTGGTGTTAAAATCTGCATTACCTCGTCTGTGTTATACATTTTTCTTGACTTTTGCTTCCAGTTTGGGGACTGAGAAGCTCCTACGTGTCCCTGCCATTTACCAGATGTACAAATGTAGCAATAAATCATTCATAATACATGAGGGCTGTCTGATGCAACAAATTCATAATCATTAACTATTAATGAAGCCTTTAAGCATGACTTGCTAATGATCAAGAAATTATTCAAACATCTTTAAAGCAAACACAGCAACGTTTTTGGTGTCCCAAAAATGTCAACATGTACAGTTTCCATGTTACTCTGTGTTTTCTAGTAGGGGTGGGCGATATACGATAGAAACAATATTTGGCCAACGATAGAGATTTTGACTATATCGCTTTATCGCGATAGCGCATGTTGATGATGTCATCAAGCTGCGCCTGTTTTGGTTGAAAGCATCTCAGCGGCTACAACAATTATCATCTGCAAAATATGGCGGGCGACAGTTATAGCAAAGAGATGAAGCACTTTTTAAATATGGGGAAAGCCAAAAACTGCGCTTCCTCCACTTCCGTAACATTGATTCATTAATGTTGAATTCTCTGCAGCTGCTCTATTCCCATGTTGTTGCAGTATATTAATAACTAACCTCGTATTGTGGATGAATAATCTCAGTTGTTCTCCTGACTAAAGTTTGGTCCGTGTATAGCATCCTGCTATGCGATTGCATTTGTCCCTGACCACCAGAATCCCTCACGTTAACTTTTATCGAGTGGAAAAAAAGTTGGCGTTCATCCTCCAGCTTCACTGTGCTAATGTTATGCTAACATAGCTTCACTGTGCTAATGTTATGCTAACATAGCTTCACTGTGCTAATGTTATGCTAACATAGCTTCACTGTGCTAATGTTATGCTAACATAGCTTCACTGTGCTAATGTTATGCTAACATAGCTTCACTGTGCTAATGTTATGCTAACATAGCTTCACTGTGCTAATGTTATGCTAACATAGCTGTGTCGCTAGCAATCACGTAGCACAACATTATATACCAGCTAGCCCAACTTCAGTAACCCTGCAAACGCCACTGCTGTTTAGTTTTCTGTCTTCATTTATGTTGGAAGTGGTAGCAGAGCTGTGCGTTTGAATTAGTTTCAAAAATCTCTGTCAGAACATGGTATGAAATGTTTAGGTGGAAGCTAGCGAGCTAACTTCCTGCTAACTTCTAACTCCGTTAAATTGAATAAATTCTGTTTTCATGGATGCCTGGATGTTAAACTTAATTGTTACACCCAATAAAGCAGCAACATTTTAAGTGTGCCTTATAGTGTGGAAAATATGGTATACAGAAGAAAATAATATATCGTGATATATATCGTTACCGCACATGCTTCAAATTATATTGCGATATGAATTTTAGGCCATATCGCCCAGCCCTATTTTCTAGTAGTATAAGTTACTTGTCATTATATATGAATACACTCTGATGGTATCAGAGCGCTCATTACAGTACAGTTCAGGCCTGTTGTCCTAAGAAACAGGGCACTAATGTGTCTTTTCATATCTTGGTTCAAAGATCTTCACAGCGTGATTCAGTGAAGGAAGAAACGACCCTTCAGCCATACGCATCTTTCTGGTGTGCGGCCTCTTTAAGTAAAGCTATGAAAAAGTCGTATTTATACAAGAGTAAATAAGCCCCTAAACATCCTGTCTCAGTAGCTGGGAGGGGATTAGTGTAGAGCTAGAGAAGGAAGACGAAAAGTGGCTGTCAGAGCAAAGCGAGGGATCAGAAAGGAGGAATAGTGTGGTCTAAACCCCCAGAAGGATGGAGGTAAATTAGTGGCATCTGGGCTGGGAGTTGTTTGTTGTGTTTAATGATAAATGCCTTGTTTTTACTCCACCCTCTCACTGTCTCTCTCTCTCGCCTATACCCTTGGAATTACATCATTACACTTGCTGAAAACACAGAGAAACAGAGAAAATCTGCAGTTCTCTGCAGTGCATTAATGCAGCTGAAGCTTGTAATCCTGGGAGGAAAAGAGTTTAGCATGCAGTTTGAGCTGGAAGTCCTTCCCAGGTTGACTCAGAGCAGGTACGATGAAATGCAGGATTGAGAAAGCAAAAAAATAACTTTGGCGCCCCTTCCACTACAAGTTTTCATTTTATCAAATCATTTCACATGATCCAAATAAGCAAAGTAAGTCACAACATATCAATCTTCAAAATCCAGCAAAGTCCACCACCACTAAACTACACTTGATTTATACCCTGTCCATATTGGCCAACTTACTGCTTCCAGCCTCACATCATCAACTTTGAACTGCAACAGTGAGGCTGCTGCAGGGAGATACTGCATGTTCTATGCAAGGCACAGTTCACATATCGACTGATAGGGGGCAGTGTGGTCATCTATAATAGTATTCCACCTGTGAGTTGTATTAAGCAAAGAAATACTACTTGTAATTCTAAAATTAGGACTCCTGCTTATGAGTCACTTTAGTTTTTGAGTGCATCTGTAGCCTGTGGGGAAAAAAACCTGAGTGACATCACTTCGTGTGCCCGTTTAGGAAATTCTCTGTCTTGTGAAGAATAGAGATTTAGCACCCTCCATCTAAACGTGCGTTTGCCATAATATATCTGCATGTATTTTCTCCTACAGCACTATAGAATAATACTGTAATTGTGTCCTACTTTCATGGTAATCTTTGTGAATTTGTGTATACGAAGTGATTTTTGTGCGAGTCTGTGGCACAGGGAACTACAAAGAAAGCTTTACAGTGGGAGGGAGTGGAAGTAGGCCCCCGCAAAGCCCTGGGATTTATCTACCAATCCTGCAAGTGCAAACAAAGGGTTGTTGAGCATTAGAAGACACAGTATATGTTGGCACACTGCAAATACAGACACACACTTGTACTCTGTATTCGTCCAGCGGGGTTATATATTATGTATTGGTGTGAAAACCAAGCCCAGTGATGCATTATTTGGCTGAGAGCTGATGTGGAAAGCAAGCTAGGACATGGTGGAGGGGAAGGATGGATGTAGGTGGGATAAGGTGAGATTGGAGTCCAGTTCTTTGCTATATTAAGTACATGCTTCACAACTCTTGGTCCAGTTAATGTAAAACACAAAGGTAAATCTGCCACAGAGGTGGTCAGATGATGCAGTTTTCTTTTCTCCGTCTTCTGCATTGATACTGTTTCTACCTACTGAATGCTTTACAGAGGATACTGAACTGAAGCACTGGTGAAGATTACAGTCATTTTCTCTTTTTTCTCCTTGAGCTCCACTCAAACACCAGATTGATAAATGACCCTCAGTCCAAACACAACTTCTTGCTTCTGTCTTTTTCTCCGTCTGCTGCTTCTTCTGACACATTTATTAGTAGATGTTTAGTGTAAAAAAAGTCATAAGAAGACTGAGCTAATGAATCTTATACATTTATTTTTATTTTCATAATTTCACTTATATTTGAGCTTCACTGTGCAGAATGACATCTGTGCATATTTCTTGCAATAACCTGATTAGTGTGACGTGGAAAGTTGACTCCTCATCATAGGAATAAAACAAGTTTTCTGCTGCCTGCTAGTTATTTGCATTGCATTTCATTAGGGAAACTGTCCAGCAGAGATGCTGTAGTCTGATTACTTTTTTCAAGTAACGAGTAAAGTAAGGGATTACTATTGCAAAAAGGGTAATTAGATTACTGTTACTTTCCCGTAGGAACGCTGCGTTACTGCGTTACTAAAACCGTGATTTTTTTTGCGAGAATGTCTCATGACAGTGACGTAAGCGAGCGCGACGTTCGTGACAACAGCTGTGTGCAGATCAACAATGGATCATATATCGAGTGCAGAGAGAGTATGAGCGTGCAGCGTTTAAAGCGTGGAAGTACTGACCTTACTTTGAGTTTGATTCCATAAAAAGTGACAAAAACATTAGTGTCCGTTGTGCGTGGGAAGAAAACTTCTTTTTACAGCGAAAAAACCCCTAAACTTCCGAGCAAACACCGAGTAGCTACGACGTAATGGGAAACTCACAGAGAAACTCGCGGATTCTTCCACTGACCGCTGCACACCTGCACCAGGGTAAACCTCCGCCTACCCCACTCCTGCTTTACAGGTGAAAATAGAGCAACAGGACCGCTAGTCTTTGACTTTATTTATTTTCTGCTGTGTTTTACTTGCATCTATTTGAAAGACTGAGTGTAAACACACAAATATTTTATTTTATGTTCTGGAATGTGCAGAAAATAGGTTTAAATGTTAAACTAATTTCTTCCAGTCAGAGAATGTTGCAGATAATTAAATGTTTGCTTGATGCATAAAGTTAAAAGATTAAAACTAATAAAACAAGTTTTAAAAAGAGACTTTTACATTTGATTACATTTTGTATGATTATGCAGAAAAAGTAGAATTGGGCTGAAAGATCTATCACTTTATCACCTATTCAGGTTGTAAATCGTGTTGTTAAAAAGTAACTAAGTAACTAAGTAATTAATTACCTTTGAAAATAAGTAATCAGTAAAGTAACTGGATTACTTTTTTGGGAAAGTAATCAGTAATTAGTTACTGATTACCTTTTCCAAGTAACTTGACCAACACTGCTGTCCAGTAGTGTTTCCATTGGATGCAGTAAAGATAGCACACAGGTACACTTCTCTTAATCATAGTTAAACATAGTTAAACATTTGTTAGGAAGCTGCATTTCCTAGAAGCTTCCTAACAAATCTACTGAGACACCGATGTTCATTTTATGTGTTGGCTGTTAGAGGTTACTCAGCCTTAAAACACGACTATAAGCCTTTAATAAAAGTCTAATAATAGTCTCCTCTACACATGCTGAGGAGACGGTCTCACATATTTATTATTTTGACAAATATAGAGTCTTAAAAAATTAAATAGATGATGAGCACAAGGTGTCCTTTAGCAGTCCTGCTTCATGCCTCGGAAACAGGAAGACAAAAATCTTGTTTTATAGAGACATTAGGAGGCTGGAAAGGTAGAAGATGGTGTATCGTAGCGCTGAAGGACAACTTGTGTGTTTGCAAGAGGCTTTGACATCTGATTGGGCCGCTCAAAAGAAAACACGAGCTTGAAAATCAAGAATGCCCAGTTAAGGGAAGCATTTGAATTATTCTGTGTCTCCTGTCTCGGCTTGCCATAAATAAAGTCCACAAATGTAGATAATGGGGTAAAAAAAAGAAATATGTCTGCCAATTCCCCCAGCATAAACATTTAATATAGATACTTCCCTGTTATGTTCACTGACATAACCGCACGTGCTTTACCTGAAGAAATGATTTGTGGATGCCAATTATTTTCTAGATTAAATATTTAGTAGACATGGTTGGGGATTGAGAGAGCAGAGCTACAGATACGAGGAAACAGAAGAATTAAGATGTTGTGCTGGCTGTGCATTCTGCATGCCTGTAGCCCAGCGAGCAAAAAACAAAGAGTTTAATCTGCACACTGCTTTCTTCTCCTTTCCCCATCCTTCCCCCTCTGGCTCTTTTCATTTTTCTTCCCCTCATCTCTGTCTTTCGGGGTCAGAGTTCAGCTTGGAGATAAGGGAATTGGAACAGGATACTCTCTGCCTCTCTGTCAGACTATCTGACTACACACTGCAGCGATCAGTCCCCTCTATCTGTCCCCCAGCACAGGTCTGTGTGATGAGCTTGAGCAGAAGTCATCTCTCTGAGCTCCCGCAGTGTGTGTGTGGAGATGTTCTGTGTCTGGATTGGTGAACCTCTGCTGCTGAGCTGTAATACTGTCTCAGATTCCCAGTAGAGATACAGACACACACACTTTTCTTGTTTCCTCTCCGTCTGTAATCTTCAACCTCCAGCTTCGGGGTAACTCCACCGTCTGCAGCGTGTTTTCTGACTACACGAACGCACTCCGGGCCAAACGAACGGATGCACACAGCCTCCGGAACGATCCAAGAATCCGTGTCCTGGAGAATCTATTTGGTTAATGAATGCCGCTGTCTATCACTGCATTATTTACAGTAGAGTAATGAAGGCTGCTGTCGTTCAGAGCAAAAAGGACATCTTGCAAAGACTCTCTTAACATCGTCTTTGGCATGTCAACCAATTAGAAGGCTTCGAGTTCAGACACAGGTTTGTGCTGCCATGGAAACCCCCCGTACCTGACTGCTCCAGCTGGGATAGTCTCAGGATCGCTGCCATAAAACTTTCCAAGAGGTGGCTGTTTGTCCTTGAACGCTGATGCAGCATCAGCTCGTGATTAGTGTGTCGCAGCGAAACCGCGACTAATGGCCTATCAGCACTGTCGTGCGGTGTGCTTATGCCGCTGCTCGCTACACGCCGTCATTTTAATTTAATACTTAACACGAGTTGAAGAAGTTGCAGGTAACTGAGTGCACGTAGCTGAATCTGAAGATGATGAAGAGTGGGCGCAGGCGCCACTTCAAACAATGCTTTCTGTAACACGTAACAGTTAGGAGTGAGTATTCAGAGAGAAGATGTGCATCCACAGATTGATCTATAGCCACGGGAAGATCACTGAGTCATGCTAGAAGCTAGAAGAAGAAGAGCAGAGATGCTGCCCACGAGCAAAGGATTATGGGGCTAAACAGAGAAGCACAAGACAAGTGGTGCAAAAAACTGTGGCAGAGGAGGCTGAAGGAAGAGAGTTTGACAGGAGTGACAGGAGATGAGAAAAAGGGAGGAAAGATGTGTTAAGATCAGCAGAAGAAGACAGAGAGAGCTGGGAGGACAAAGGGAAGCATGGCTGTGATTTGTCGCACGATCACAAGTAAAACATTTTACAGTCAAACACAAATTAGCAGAACAAAGATGGAATAATTACAGCTACCCATCTTTCAGCGCTGAAATGAAATCCCTTCTCTGTTCCTCCCATCCATCACATTATTTTTTTTTACACTCTCATTCCTCATCATCTCCTTCTCTCGCTTTACTCCGTCACCATCCCTCCTGCTGTAGACAGCCGCCGGCGTACAGCGAGCTCGCCTATAAACTACAGAGAACAAGCCCAGACTGAGCGGGAACGGGATCTGGGGCCTTAAAGATGCAAATGAGTTTTCTTCTCACCAAACTAGCTGTTGGATGTCCTCCATTACGAACGTGCTGTAAATGGAGAAGGCTGAATTATTCATACCATCACTTGGCTTAAATGAGATATTTAGAGTAAATTCAAGTTTGACTTCCTTGGGAGCGCCTTAGGCTTGTAGGCAGGAAATATAGAAACACAAAATGTACAAGACACACTTGTGCATCTTGAATTAAACGATGTATTCTTCCCAGGCAAAGAATTCAAATCCTTTTTCTTTACACGTGAACATAAGTGCAAAAACTGCTTTGCTCCTAAATAAAATGATGCTCGATGTTTGTCTGCATTGATTTTGTACCCGAGTTTGTTCTGGAATCAGCAGGAATTCACTTTTGAACTGAGGAGAAAATGAAAAACACACAAAAAACTGAGTTTTCTGTTGTTGTGGGAGTTGTTTGCGATGTACTTACAGAGTAAGGTGAGCAGGAGCGTTGCGAGCGGCACAAGAAACCTGGCACGGTGGGAGTGGGCCGAGCTGCAGTGCATCCGGTTCTTATTACAGATGCAAACCTGAACCTTGACCTCTGTATTATTGGACAAAGGGGGCACCCCTGAGTCCGTGATGAGCAGCGGGAGTTGGTAGTTGTCTTTCTTCAGACTGCGCAGAAGCCTGATTTGTGAGTGCGTCGCTGTGGAAGACAAAGAAAACATTGGATGGGCTTCAAAGCTATGTCCTTAGCTAGCTTAGCTCCTTTGCAAAGCACAACTAAACATGTGTGTGCAGCAAACACAAAGTAAGCAGGTGCAAAGGCATTCCTGACAACTGAAGCCATGGAAATTGCCACCGTTTAAGTTGCATCAGGTTCATTACATTTTGTTGCATCATACTTTAAAATTTCTCAAGAGACACGACAGAACACACTGAAACTGGTGCGCTTCCTGCTGAAATGTGTCACAATATGCATGCCGACACATTTTACCTGTCTGCCAGAGCTGAGAGCTCTAAAACAGGCAGATTGTGTTTACTTAGAAAATCTGTCATTTAACTCAGAGCTCAAAATAACGTTATAAATACTGAGGTCATTCTTCACACAAACCCCCTGCAGGTCGATATGTTTCGTCACACTCTGATCATGAATGACTATGTGAACATTCGGGTGGCTGTAAACAGCTCGAGGTCTTCCTCTGCACAGACGCAACAGGACGTGTTGCTCCCTGAAAGCTTCCTGGTAATAAATGACCTGTCACGAGTCCTGACTCAGTGTTTTTGCTTATTAATATTGTTTGTGTGAGTGTCTGGTTGTGTTTGAGTGATCTTTAGATCTTTGGTTTCGTTTCTTTGCCTCTCCTGTGCTACACCTTTCTTGTCTCAAACTCTCTGTGCTCGTGCTTCTCCTTCGCCTCCCTTGTAGCTAGGCGTGCAATCCTACTAAGATGGAGGGGTGCCCCTTTGCCCACCCAGACGCAATGGCTGAGGGACCTTATGTACGATCTGAGCTTTGAAAAGATCCGATATGCGATCAGTAATAACAGCGGTAAGTTTTACAAGGTGTGGGGGCGATTCCTGAAAGACTTTTCCAGCCTCAAGGTTGCGAACCTGACTTACTAAGTAAGTCCTCCCCCCCCCCCCCCCCCCTTCTTCTTCTTCTTTTTTTTTTATTTTTTATTTTTATTTTTTAAAAAAATGTTATTTTATTTGTTTATTTTTTCTAGTCATGTGTGTTTGTCTTATTTTTGTTTTTTGTTGTATTTGCAATGTTTTTTTTGTATTTTTTATTTTCATGTGTGTGTTTTTTTGTTTTGTTTTTTGTTTCTGTTGTTTATTTTATTTTTTCTTTTTGTTTTATTTTGTTTTATTTTATTTTTTTTCTTTTTGTTTTATTTTGTTTATTTTATTTTTGTTTTATTTTGTTTATTTTTTTTTTCTTTTTGTTTTATTTTGTTTATTTTATTTTTTTTCTTTTTCTTTTCTTTTCTTTTCTTTTCTTTTTGTTTTCTTTTGTTTTATTTATTTTTTTTCCTACCTGGCCTGAGGGATGGGGGTTCTAAGTGGTATGGGTAGGGGGTAAACTGATGTAAGCAATTACAAGACATGTGAGTGTGTCATTAATCTGTATTCTAATATTTCATTCTGTGTGTATCTGTTTTTCTTTGTTGCTTTAAATCAATAAAAATGTATTTGAGAAAAAAAACTCGTGCTCGTGCTTCTCCTGTGGGTTCCCCGTCAGCCGTGCCTCCTGGTCAAGTCTGCATCTCCGTGCTTGTCTTGTGTTTCCTGTTTTACTTTGGTAGTCTCACATCCTGTGATCAGTGTTTTGCTTTCCTCTCATCTCATTATGTTGGATTAGTCCCAGCTGTGTTTCCCATTCTTGTGTATTTAAGCGCTGTGTTCTCCCTTTGTCGCATCGAACCCTGACAATGCTGTTTTCTCTCCGTGTCACGAGCCAACTCCCAGTTCTCAGTTCCTGCTTTGTTTTCTAGAGTTTCTTGTTCCCAGTGTAGTTTTGTATTTGATGTTCGTTTTTCCAGCCAACAAGCCAGAAGATGTTTATTTCCTTGACTGAACAATGGTAGTTATAGTGGTGCAACATTCAAATCTCTCACAAGTACTCATTTGGGTTGTGGTTTGGTGACTGTGAGTGCCACAGCAGTGTGAGGAGGAAGAATTATTATTATTATGTTGCTTTTCTTTAGAGCTCTGACGTCTCATTCATCTTTTATCTAGTTTTTAGGGCATTGAAGGTTCGAATGCTTCCAATCAGGGCAGTAGTGAAGTTGTTGTTGTGGACTATGGAGCCAAAAAAACCCCGAGTCTAACCGTCATCTTAAAGTGTCTCTTGCTGCTACACTACTACATTACATTACTGCTACACATCCTGGAGGTAGGTGAGCCATGTGCCCTTGTCCTACATTCTTATGAGTCATTTCCATCACTCTGAGAAAAAGCAGGTAAATATAAAACTGAGGACTGAAATGTTCTAATGCTGAGCTCTGTCTTTATCACCACAGCTGACACGCCGCTGCGGTTTCCAATGGAAACGATATTAACTTGTATCTCTTAGAAGTTAGTTTGTGTCTAGTGTCGTCACTTCTAGGTCTGAAAAGCAAAGCCAGTATCGAGGCGCCATAAATCTACGTTCTGTTTCTTCTCTTGTTGGTTGGAAAAAGAAATCAAGTCAAATTAAATTCTATAAGAAAACTTTCTTGATGAGTTTATTGGTTCAGGTGATGGTTTTAAATCTCTCTGGATACAATGTGACGTTCATCTCGTCAGTTATATTCAGAGATGGGCAGTAACGCGTTACTGTAATGCGTTACTGTAATCCGATTACTTTTTTCAAGTAACGAGTAAAGTAAGGGATTACTATTGCAAAAACGGTAATTAGATTACCGTTACTTTCCCGTAGGAACGCTGCGTTACTGCGTTACTAAAATCATGATTTTTTTGCGAGAATGTCTCATGACAGTGACGTAAGCGAGTGCGACGTTCGTGACAACAGCTGTGTGCAGATCAACAATGGATCATATATCGAGTGCAGAGAGAGTATGAGCGTGCAGCGTTTAAAGCGTGGAAGTACTGACCTTACTTTGAGTTTGATTCCATAAAAAGTGACAAAAACATTAGTGTCCGTTGTGCGTGGGAAGAAAACTTCTTTTTACAGTGAAGAAAACCCCTAAACTTCCAAACAAGCACCGAGTAGCTACGACGTAATGGGAAACTCACAGAGAAACTCGCGGATTCTTCCACTGACCGCTGCACACCTGCACCAGGGTAAACCTCCGCCTACCCCACTCCTGCTTTACAGGTGAAAATAGAGCAACAGGACCGCTAGTCTTTGACTTTATTTATTTTCTGCTGTGTTTTACTTGCATCTATTTGAAAGACTGAGTGTAAACACACAAAATATTTTATTTTATGTGCTGGAATGTGCAGAAAATAGGTTTACATGTTAAACTAATTTCTTCCAGTCAGAGAATGTTGCATATAATTAAATTTTTGCTTGATGCATAAAGTTAAAAGATTAAAACTAATAAAACAAGTTTTAAAAAGAGACTTTTTCATTTGATTACATTTTGTATGATGATTATGCAGAAAAAGTAGAACTGGGCTGAAAGATCTATCACTTTATCACCTATTCAGGTTGTAAATCGTGTTTTTAAAAAGTAACTAAGTAATTAATTACTTTTGAAAATAAGTAATCAGTAAATTAACGGGATTACTTTTTTGGGGAAGTAATCAGTAATTAGTTACTGATTACTTTTTTCAAGTAACTTGACCAACACTGGTTTTATTTCTCATTAGAGAAAAAAGAATCAGAATTTATTTTTTGACAAAAACAAAAAACAAGACATCGGTTTTTTTTGGTCTACGTCTGTTGACTCATCACATCATAGCTTTGTCCATCTTTAATTATTAAATTAATTATTGTTCAATCATAAGATCAGCAGCCTGCCTTCTTTTTTTGCCCCCCTCCCACGTCCTAAATGAATCCAGGACCTTCCAGCCTTTAATTCTGAGAGTATTTTTTAAAAGAAGGAAGTTCGTGCACTTCCCACCTACTTTGCTTATGTGTCAGCTAATTATTAGCTATGAGGCATATAGAAGGATAAACAGTTTTAACACACGATGCTACGCCGCAGAGCGAAGAAAGGACGGGAAAGGGAGGGATCGGGCCAAAGTGTGGCTCTAAGCAGCACAGGTGGCGACTGACTGATATGTGTTTCCCCCCCTGGGATAACAGCAGCTGTGCACTTGCTGCAGCGACTGTTCATAATTTCAAACATACGAATCCATACTGACATCAGCCCTCGACACTTTCCACACACGCTGAACTTGCCGAAGAATATCGAAAAGACCATTAAAGAACTTCAAGGTTTGCAGACTGTCCGTGTGCTGGATTCAAGCAGAAAACGTATTTTAGTCTGTTAGCGTTTTGATCCTTGCTGACTGTCGACGGCCTTGATGATGAAGTTAACTTTCACAACTTTTACTGACTTCCATCAAAACACTTTAAAAGAGACATTTAAAGTGAGGAATACAGAAAGACGTTCCATAATTGCATTTGTCTGCGTGTTTTGTCACGACCCCTCCACATAAAAACCTCCAGCTGTTCTTACACTGAGAGGTACCGTCAGGGCCACGAGCTCTCCTGGTGCTGCGTGCACACAAACAGAAGCACACAGCTGAGACGAGCACAGCGCCAGTCGCTTTCACTGGGAATGGGTTCTTTCTCTGCTGGCCCTATCTGCCTCTTCCAGCGGTGCTGATTGAGGAGTGTCTGTACCCCCCTCTTCCGCTGTCAGTCACAGCTAATACCTCTGGGCAGGTTTTAGCTCTGGTCTGTCACTCAAACAAACACAGACAGCACTGTCGGTCATGCAACCCTGATTCAATGTCTTGGTTGTCTGTCTAGCCTCCTCTTCGCTTTCCTCGTCGTTTTTCTCCTCATCGTTATCATGTGATCTGTAGGAATCTCTCCAGTTATGACTGCTCCACTATTCTGGACAGTCCAAATCAACACTGTGTGACAGGGTATCAAATTGTACTCGGATGAATTGACCCTTAAACATTTTTGACATGAAACTGATTCCAGAGTTTCTGTAACGCTTCTCTCAGATTTTCCTTTAAACTTCTAGATTCCCCGGGCTCAGTGAAAAGTGCTTTAAACCTCCCGAGGAAGAGAAAAAGAGAAAAGTGACTGTCAGTCTGTTAAGGTCATGAGCTGGCTATGGGCTTGCTATGTGGAGTATGTTGACTCTCCCACTGTGTGAGTGGGGTTTCCTACAGTGCTCTGTCCTCCCACAGTCCAAAGACGTGCATATTAGAATAATAATGACTCTTGATTGGTAATAATTGTAGATGTAGGGCTACATAAAGAGGTGAGTATGGTTTCAAGTCAAAGGACTTTGCGTGGTAAGACCAGGAAAGAGGTATATAAATACTAATCCCTATCGTCATATTTTACTCTTAATATTTCATTAGGAGAACCATTTTTTTGTTATGTAAACTCAATTATGGTATCTGGGTAGTGCGCTCTCTTTCAAAAGCCTCAAACACTGCACTTCTATCAGATACTGCAGACTCAGCATATATAAACACAAAGTGTCATTTAGCATTGCTCCTTTGACACTGGTAGACGTAACTGCAGATGAGGATGCACAATGGTCCTATTTGAAAGAATCAAAGTCTGAATGAAGAGAAAGGAGATGTTTTGTCAGGAGTAGGGCTGCCACGATTACTTCGACTATCAAAATCGTCGACGACTGATTTAATAGTCGACGTGTCGTTTGAAGCTTTGTAAGATCCCAAAAGACGCAGGAATAAGTAGTAGGATTTAAGAGTGTAATAACGGACTGAAACAGAAGATGGCAGCACTGCATGTACAAGGATGCCAGCTGCCGTTAAACCCCGAAGAAGAAGAAGCTTTGTCCCAGAATTCATAGCGCAGCCCAGCTCAGTTTCCAACAATGGCGGCAGCTAGTTAGTTTTAATATTACTCTTATTATTCTTTCTGGGTCACAAAATAAACGTTTAACATATTTTCAGGCGAGAATGTAGCTGTGTAAACCTCAAATATCTGCTCAGTTTATCAAGACACCACATATTTTCAAAAGCGCTCTGACGTTTTCGGAGACGTCTGTTAGCCACTAGCTCGATAGCTAGCCGGGGGCTAGGCTAACTAGAGCCGCGAGAACACCGGACTCCCGCTAATCGTTTTCAAACCCACCGCTGTCTTTCGCTACTCAGGTTAAACATGATATATAAGTCACTTAGATAACTTAAAAATGTTATTGTTTGGCTTTTTTAGTATTTTATTTGTTCCTGAGTAAATCGGTTTGGCTGAGATTAAAGTTATAGTTTTTACACAGCTGAATAAACATCAAGCAGACAGCTGATTATCAGAAGTGTGAGATGCTCGAGAATTTACTCCGGTGTCCTGTTATATTTTAGATAGCAAGGAGTTTATTAAACTTCATGAAACAATCTGCAAATTTCATTAAAATTTAATAAACTATCATCTTGTCTTTATTTTTAGTTAGCACATACCTTAAACACTTAAAGCTTTAAGCTAATGATAGTTAGCTTAAATAATAATAATGCATCTGCTCTTATATACGTAAAACGTATGCTTTAAGCTGTACGTTTTCCGTCCAATGGATGCATGATCTGATTAGTCGACTAATCACAAAAATAATTGGTGACTAGTCGACTATCAAAATAATCGTTTGTGGCAACCCTAGTCAGGAGTGTGCCTCACTTCTTATTGTAAGTGTGTTGCATGTTTTGTTTTTTTTTACACTCACAAAATCACTTGGTAGATTTAGGAAAAGACTCTAACTGAGCATAATTAGATAACTTCATAACATCAACCCCAGACATTGAAAATGTATATTTACAGCCACCTTTTGAATGCAACAATGTGAGAGTACATCTGTAGTGAGCTGGTACACCTCTTTGTTAAACTGTACTTTTAATCCCTCGTCCACCTGGCCCACATATTGGGCTGATCATTTGCATTTTGATTGACTTTGCATAAAAAAGAGAAAGAACGTATCTCATAGAAAGTGTTTTTGCTTAAAAAGACCTCAGCTGATCTTTGCGGAGGTCAGACGAGAGGTGCTGCAGTGACTGAGGCGGCTGTAGCTCAGGAGGCAGAGCAGGTTGGTGTTCTCCTCCTAGTCTGCATGCAAATATGCTTGGGTAATATATTAACCCTATGTTGCTCTCTGATCCATCGCAGCGTGAATGTTAGTTAGTAAGCACCTAAAAGTCCATTTACTGTCTACATCTATAAGTCCTGCAGTTAAACATCTGATCAACAACCAAATATCATCTGAAAGGTTTCTGGTTTATTTCAGCATGGAATCCAAACATACGTGGATACTGCTCCACTTTGTGCTTTTCTATCAGTTATGGTTTGGCCTCCACAGATCCTGACAGAGAACAAAAGGCATCCAACATCCAGAGCTCTGGATTCTTGTTCTTTTAGAAGCTCAGAACTGTTTCCAAAGACTGCTTTGATAAATTACAACAGTTTGTTATACTGAACAATAACGGCGGTCACACCAAGCATTGACCATCAAGCTTGTGTGGATTGCACAACACAGGACATTATATTCTTCATTTCCAGTTAATACTTGTACAGCTGCTGTTATTGTGTATACATATATTTATATTTCTTCATACATTCTTATATATTTCTATACTGTGTATTGTGTATTTTGTTGTACAGTTATTTTATTTTCAACTTTAATTTATATATTTTATCTTATTCTTTCCCAGTTAAATTTACCCTTCATTCTAATTTGTGTTGCACAGTTATCTCATTTTTAACTTTAATTTTTATATTTTATTTTATTTTATTCCTTCCTAGTTAAATTTACCCCTTTTTAATTTTCATATTATTTCCTATCTTATTCATAGCCTTTTTCTTTAGGTCACGAGCAGTTGTCTAAGCATTTCACTGCATATCGTACTGTGTATGACTGTGTATGTGACAAATAAAATTTGAATTTGAGCTTGGTAGAATTGTACAAACTTGGTTTTTGCCTCATATATTTCCATGTAAATAGTTAAACCTAATTTAAATTTTGCTCACTTTCGCTAAATACTGTATAAATCCCAACTGAAACAAAGATAATTAGCATCATTGTCATTTTAAACACGGTGAATGAAGGCTAACAAGCCATCATTTTAATTTAAATCAAGGTAAATTAAATTAAACTGCAGTTTTAATGTTATTTCAATAGATTCAATGCATTGAGTTTTTCCTTTCCAGTCACCTTTCTCACTCACTATGTGTTAACAGACCTCTCTGCATTGAATCATATCTGTTATTAACCTCTGTCTCTCTTCCACAGCATGTCTTTATCCTGTCTTCCTTCTCTCACCCCAACCAATCACAGCAGATGGCCCCGCCCCTCCCTGAGCCTGGTTCTGCCGGAGGTTTCTTCCTGTTAAAAGGGAGTTTTTCCTTCCCACTGTCGCCAAAGTGCTGCTCATAGGGGGTCATATGATTGTTGGGTTTTTCTCTGTATCTATGAAGCGCCTTGAGGCGACTTTTGTTGTGATTTGGCGCTATATAAATAAAATTGAATTGAATTGAATTGAACTTCTTATTGTATCTGCTCTTTGTGGATGGCGGGAAATTGCATTCATGATCTGTGTGACACCTTTAACCTGAAGTAGAGCGACAGTTTGCACATATAAGAGTTTGTAGTCAGCATCTCTCAGTGCAGGTTTTCTGCACAGCCTGTCCCACACTGCAAACTCCCACTAAACTCTAACTTTACCTGTTTGGTGACACTCTGCGTGGCTTTGATAGAACAGCACTACTCGATGCTCTGGGCATGAGGCTAGCCTGACACAGTTCAGGTCAGTCCTGTATACAGGCGGACGAAATACTTACAGTTAACCCGGGTAACGTTCCATGTTTTGTCCAGGTCAGGCAGTGTTCCCAGTTCTATTTTAAAGGGTGCAGCATTGGGTGGGAGGTCCTTGTCCCAGCCCCCAACTACAGCAACATCGTAGGTGTCCTCGCACACTCGCGCTACCGATGGTAAGACGTACGGCGCATTATCATTGTAGTCTTCCAGGTGAATGATCAAAGTGCCGGTACCTGTGGCTGGAGGAGTGCCTGGAAACAGATGAAAACGTGCACGTATGAGAAAAGGAAAGACATGGGAGCTAATTCCCTTTGCAAGATTTAGTGCACTTCTGTAGGCCTGGATGCTCCTGAGCATGTGGAGAATGGGAAATGTAATGATGTGGACAGATGTGAAAGGAGCAATAATACAGTGTGGCTGCAGTAAAACACGGGCTAGTCATTATTTACTCTGGAGTAAATTCTGCTCCATTCTGCCAAGTTAAAACATGTTTATTGGGAATTTTAAAAAAATCAAAAGAAAACTCCCCCCCCCGGCAAATGCCCCGAAACATAACAGCACTACTCTTAATAAGATCCACGCTGCTTAGCTGACCTAATTTAACCCAAACAATAGAAAACTGAGCGTCGATTCGCTACCGGAAGAGCATGAATCACAGCAGCTCGTGTTTTGCAAAAGAGCGTTCTGACTTGGCATTCAGCCGGCTTCTGTGTTTGGATGAGATTACACCTTATTGAAGGATGCTGTGTTAAAAAGCACCTTGGCACTTCTCTATTATGGCTCTCTGTTTCACTGCGATTAGAGGTTATTAAAAAACCCGCATGGCATCCAATAACAGCTCCGGAGGTCAGTCAGCAATTAACACCTAAAGACAAGATCTGTAATTGGAAAATGGGTCCCCTCCACCTTTTCGAGCGAAAAAAATATATATTTGCAGACAATTTAGGGCAGAGAGGGGATAAAAACAAGTCGAGATATATGCACAATAAATGTCAAGTGATGCTGGAATGAAATCCTGTCTGGGTTTTTACAGTGGCTTTGCAAAAAAGCTGCACACACTGAGCAGGAAATGTTACAGCTGCGAAATGCTGATTAGGTGAAAGTTCGTTTTTTAATGCGTTGCTCGTATTAATATGAAAAACAACTGGATTCTTGAAAGAGAGACACAAACGATGGAGTCTTATTTCACCGGTGTACTTTTTCAGTTGTCACAGCGTGGGACGAACAGGTGTATTAATGACGGCCACGTTTCATTAGGAAGGTACATGCTGGTCCACTGTCATAGCTTACTGGGACACCTAATGAAACTGGGACATCATTAATTCAGCCTGTGCTTTTCCTACTGTGGCAAGTCAATGAAAAAAGGGCTACTAGTTGGAACAATGTTGCTAGTATCATGTTGGCTACTGTAGTTTCATTAAAAAGCATCGTTTCTGGCTGATTCTTTCATCTTGTAGCCGACTTGCTTTAAGTTTAACCCTTTAAGACCTACCATAGAACCAAGTCCGCCAGAGCTTATATTATATTTTTACATGCTGTGGAGCCATTTTTGGGAGCATTTCAAGTTGATATACATCAATACAACCATTACAGCCCAAATTTTAATAATATGTCTGCATTAAGTGCATAGTAATTACATAAATTGCAAAAAAGTGCAATAAACTACAAAAAAATTGAAAATCGTTTTTGTTTTTTTAACATATATTTCTAGTTAGAGAAATTTAAGAGGCTTATCCCTCAAAACTGTAAATACAAAAAAGTTGCACAAAATAGTTTCCCACCACAGGAAATTTATTTTGAGTGTCTTCATAGTTTTATTTTTGAAATACACCAATTTTCACATACTGCAGGAAAAACTGGAGCACGGTGGCACGGTGGTTAGCACTGTTGCCGCACAGCAAGAAGGTCCTGAGTTCAATTCCAACATCAGGCCGGGGTCTTTCTGTGTGGAGTTTGCATGTTCTCCCCGTGTTTGCGTGGGTTCCCTCCGGGTACTCCGGCTTCCTCCCACCGTCCAAAGACATGCAGCTTGTGGGGATAGGTTAATTGGATAATCTAAATTACCACTAGGTGTGAATGTGCGAGTGAATGTGAGTGCGAATGGTTGTCTGTCTCTGTGTGTTGGCCCTGCGACAGACTGGCGACCTGTCCAGGGTGTACCCCGCCTCTCGCCCTATAACAGCTGGGATAGGCTCCAGCGCCCCCCGCGACCCTGAAAAGGATAAGCGGAAGCGAATGGATGGATGGATGCAGGAAAAACTAACATAAATATTAAAATGCAAATTTGCAAAAAAGCAGCATATGCATCAAAATAAACTATTTCCAGCAGTGCAATATGAGTCCTAAGCATCCCAGAAACCACACAGAAAGTCATAAAGTCACGTCACTTCCGGTTTCGGGCAGGTCATGGGGGACATGCGATAGTTCACGCTGATGGACGTAGGAAGTGTTATGAACAGCTGATCGGATCGGCAAAGCGTGTTTCTGGAATATTATGTTTTTGTTGCTGCAAGTGCTTTTTATGCAGTTTTTGCAAAGTTATATGTGGAAGGAAACTGTGACCGAGGACAAGCTGATGGCATAAGATGGAAGTACAACTCCTCCGGTTTCATATGCAAAAAAATTATTGCGCTAGCTCACGTGGTTGCAGAGCTACCGGGATTTAAAAATAGTTACGCAAAACAGAGCGTGCCCGCTCTGACCGGCTTTAAAGGGTTAAATATTGTAAAACTTGAATATCTACTTGGTTCTTACATTTTAATGACACTGAAGAAAACTGTTGCTCTCAGAAAGTGTGTCTTATACTGAGCTAATGATCCGTCACGTTCAAAACATTATGTATATGTTTGGTTTTAATGGTGCATTTGATTTAGTGTTTTAAGCTACAGGCTCCAACATGGTTGGGACTGATAAATAACTCTTACCCTAAATTCATACATGATCCAGAACTGGCTTGTACAGGTGGATATGGAAGCAACACTTAATTACTAGGGCTGGGTTTTGATAATCGATTTATCAATTAAAATCGATTCTGGCTTGGATAACGTGATATCGATTCATTAAAATACTGAATCGATTTTTTTAATATTAATTTATTTTGCCCGAAACGCCAGAATCTCAGGTTAAACCTCACAAAATTTCAACAACCACCAAACAGCTAAAACAGTAAATGAGAGCAGGAACACGGATTCTGCACAGAGACGTAAACACAAAGCGCCGACGGATCAGAATCAGTGAGATGTCGCCTTTCTCTCACACGATTGCACGAACACTGTCGGGGCTGAAAGTCGACAGCTCGCTGATTCTGATCTGTCGGCGGCTCCACGCTTTGTGTTCACGCCCTTTTTGCGCTGATTCTAAAGCTGTTAGTTTGATGTCTCTCCAAACAATATCGACCGAACCAGCAAAAGAAGATCCAAACTAGGCTTCACATAAACATCGTCATGTATTCACTCTGACTTTTGCTGTTTTGCTTCGACCACACTTCATGCACAGCTCTCTCTCTCTCTGTACTTCAAGAACAGTTTCCTGTATAAAAATCTGCATTATTCGCTTGCTTGTTACGCACAAGTCTACAGTTGTTTACAGGCTGTCGGCCGCTGTTTTTTCCTTTTACTTACTTCCGAAAAGAAAACCTAATTTCTGCCGTTCAACAGGCTTCTGAACAAATTTAAACTTTTTAAAATTATGCAAAATGCAAAACGCTCAGCGTGTCTCTAATAAAACCGCTGTAACTTCAGAGGTAATGTTCATATGTTGATTAATGGTTTTATTTCGTTTTTGATGTACTGCAGAATATTTTTATAAAATCCCAGAACAGGAAAATCACCTTCATGTGTTTCTGTGTTTTATCTTCAGCTACTTTGACACAAAGGCCTCTGCTGTGACGCTCACACAGCCTGGAAAGTGTCAGCTTCCTTTTTATAGATAGAAAAATATGTAAATGTACTGATCTGAATTATAATATTTCTGACTGTCTGAGGCAAAATGTCCCAGATTTAAATCGAATCGAATCGATTCTAGATCAGTGACGATACCCAGCCCTATTAATTACTATCAACTCGTACAGACAGATATAGATGCTGACATTCAGTTTTTTGGTTTGTTTAATATGGACAAATATTACTGCGCGGTCATGTGTTTAGGTGGGTCCTCAAACATGCATTCACAAAATACTTGAAACAACGTTAACTGCGCTAACTCGGACTAAGTGGTGGAGAGTTTATTCCTGATCTCTCAGTAAGATGTTGTATGGCATTAGAGAGTATCCACACTGTCATGTATATGTATCACAGGACAGGTATTATTCTTTTTTTTTAGATAAATCTGAAAATAAATCTTTGCCCCTCGTTGGTCTGAGATGAAATCCCGTCTCTTTTCTTTCATGTTGGTCTTATAGCTCCTTCCCACTCTACATGGATCCCAGTGGAATTTCTCAGATGCTGCAGAATCCTCTTAAGTGTTTTCCACAAGCTAAAGTCATGCAATTTAAATAGGTTATCTATAGAAGTCAAGGAATAGTAGATAATGCAATAAATGGGTAATTTTATAGAGCCAGTGTAAATGTTATTACAACTTCAACCTCCTGATAAGGAACTATTGATCCGTTTTTGCAATAGTGGGGTTTCTGCTCTTTTGCATTTTATCCTCGTGCAGAGAATTCTTGCATAATGCGCATACATCAGCATATCATTTACAGAATAAGTCTAGCAGGATTAGCCAACTTCAAACACATCACACTTAGAATGAACAAGGTTGATGCCATTAAAGAGCTTCCTGTTTTAAACCATGTTTGTCTCTCAGCCAAACGCTGCTCTGGACGCTGATCAGCCAATCCTGCAACTACTGTGTTTCAGCAAGTGGTGCCTCCACTAACAGCCGTGTGATCCCCACTAGCACTGTGAGCATAAAATAGGCCTATTCCACGTCCATGCTGACAAAAGAGGAATCATTTCATTCATGTGACTGATGTTTAGCAACAAGATGTTGGGATAGACTCTGATGGTGCTCAGTGTCCGTCAGTCATTTAGGCTTCAAGGCAGCTTTCTGCTTTTCAGACTTCCCTGTAATAACTTCATAAAGAATATGTAAAGATAATAATTTCCCTAAAAATGACATTTATTATTATTTTCTTGAATGCTTCATTCAGTGAGCAATTCTTGAGACAGATCGTGTTTCATTTGTTGTGGAATTTGCAGAAACTATTTTAATAAGAGAAGAGGCTTGGTGAAGTTCATGCTGCTCAATAAACATATAGCATTACATTTATAATGAAATGTTTGAAATACTGAAACATTATGAGAGCCAAACTAAGACACGTTGAAAACCCTGCGGTTATAAAAGCTCCATTCAATGTTTTTGAATGATTTATTCAGTAACTTGCAGAGGTGTGGACTCCAGTCACATGACTTGGACTCGAGTCATTAATTTTATGACTTTAGACTTGACTTGAAAAAATGTTCTAAGACTTGTGACTTGACTTGGAATTTTACACCAATGACCTGGGACTTGAATTGGACTTGAACCGGTTTACTTGAAAAGACTATATTATATATATATATATATATATATATATATATATATATATATATATATATATATATATATACAGTGTTGGGGAGTAACGGAGTACATGTACCGCCGTTACGTATTTAAAATACAAAATATGAGTAACTGTATTCCGTTACAGTTACCGTTTAAAAAGGTGGTATTTAGAATACAGTTACTTTGTTGAAATAAATGGATTACACGGCGGTACTTCCCTGTTTCATATTGTGGCGGGTCAGGACTGTTTGGGTTTTGTTTGACAGCTACGTTCTGTTGTTCCAGGCGGCAGCGTTACGGTTGCCATGGTTACAGGTTGACGCTCTCTCTCTCTGCATGTTTCCTGGGTGAGAGAGGCCTTTTTGTTGTTGTTGTGCTAAGCTAACAGGCAGAATGCTACAGGTATAGCTCTAAAGAATGTAGCATCATAGGCAGTGTAGTCCGTGCTGCAGGGAGAATGGACTGCCATACCCGTTATGTGTCTGTGAGCGAGGGAGGGAGAAAAAGGAAAAGTACGAGCTGTCATCGAGCAGAAACGGGAGCTGGAAGCATGTAAATATAATAATAACCACTGCAGCCAAGAAGAGAGCCTGACGAGCCCAGCTGTAAGTAAGCTATTAAGACTCGACTGTACACCGTGTTCGTGTTTTCCTCCAAAAACAATAAGTTCTGTTGGAGCAGCCTTTCAACGCCTCTCTCTGTCTCTGCTAGCAAAGTTGACCCAGACAACAAAGTAAAGCTAGTTTTCAGCTACGAGCCGACACAGAACCCACCGTATTAGCCAGAGGTCCCTTTACTACGGTTCGGAGCCGCGGACCTTCAGTAACAGTAATAAATCACAGCAATAGTACATTCATGTAGTTGTAAACAGCATGATAATATATTAAGTAATCCAAAGTATTCAGAATACGTTACTCTCATTGAGTAACGTAACAGAATACGTTACAGAATACATTTTGGGGCATGTAATCTGTAATCTGTAATGGAATACATTTTAAAAGTAACCTTCCCAACACTGTATATATATATTTCACCCCAAATATAAAATTTTGCATGCATATTATATAGAAAGTGTGCACCATTTAGTCAAACCACACTCCGTACGTATGTGTGCGTGAGCTGTAGCACAGCCAATCAAATTAACCAGATTTTTTTTAAAAAGAAAAAAAAACCGCTCAAAAATGCTGCAAGGAGTTATTTTTTTCAGGTACATAAACTATGAAGTAGTCAACAAAAAACTGAAATGCAATATGCAAAACATGCAAGAAGAGAATCACAGACAGAAATGGAACAACTTCCAACTTTGTCCAACAGTTAAAGTTGCATAAAGAACGATAGGTGGTGCTTCTCTTTTGCTACGATGAGACAGCTGACTTCATCTAAGTAGCAAATGTTGTCCAGGCTACGTTGATGATACTGTTTGGTTTTAATGTGTATGATATTTTTGTCATGCGATTTTAAAGCCGGCCCTACAAGCGCATCCAACAATAACATGCAGCTTCTCTCAGAACTGTCGGTGAAAATTATTCTTGGAGCTAAGTTTAATTGAGCTGCATGTTATAGAGGTGCAATTTCACAATTTGTGTATATTTTCTAAGTTCACTATTTCGTCTTGTTGAGAAAAACACAGATTTAAAAATCACATGGTCTAATATTTACATTTAGCATAACTGCAACATGCTTTTTTTTTTTTCTTTTTTTTTTAACTCGAAAGGACTTGAAATTCAAAGTTTCAGACTTGTGACTTTACTCGCACTTTTACACCAGTGACTTGAGACTCGACTCTGACTTGCCTGACATTACTTGAGACTTGACTTGTGACTTGCAAAACAATGACTTGGTCCCACCTCTGGTAACTAGGGATGCAACAATAACAATTTTTTCAAACCGATACGATACCGATACTTGGATCTGAGTACTTGCCGATACAGAGTACAAAAACCGATACTTCTACCACACATATTTTATTCTCTGCCGATAAAAAATAAAATCTTAATAAAAATGACCACAAAAAAATTTCAAGTGAAAAATAAGCACTTCTGTTAAATTATTGCAGAGTCTCCACATTGTAATTTAACAAAATATCACTGAACTATTGGCACTGTCTCGAGCTTTCAGAATAATAAATAAACACTTCTGTTCATTTATTATATTTCATATCGCGGCTCGAATATGCTGAGAAGACGGTGCAATCCTATGTTTTCCACAACCGGCATTGGCTGGTCATCCAGAGCGATAAAATGAGTCAGAGCCTCTGTTATTTTAACTGCTAGTGGATTTTCTCTTGACATTTTTCATCGCTTTTCCAAAACCTGAGTTAAAGTTGGCTGTTCCACACTGCTGACATTTTGTTTAGCCTAGCTACAGCAGCCTCCAGTTTCTCTTTTTTATCTGGAGCTGCCAGTCTCACTCGCCTAACCCTGTGCCTGTTTAGCGCGGGATGTCCCCCTAGTGGCCAATCTAAAAAACTACAACAGAAATGACAAGCCACCCTCTGATTAATGAAATAAGTTGGTATCGGTTCATGGTATCGGTTAACTTTTACGAGTATGAGTACACACACATTTTACAGTATCGGGTAACGGTGCATCCCTACTGGTAACTTGTATAAATTTAGTTAAAAATAAAATATTTGGTGCAGGTGCAAGCTAGGGATGCAACGATACCAATTTTTTCAAACCGATACTTGGATCTGAGTACTTGCCGATACAGAGTACGAAAACCGATACTTCTACCACACACACACACACACACAAATTTCACACAGTTTCTCTTTTTTATCTGGAGCCGCCAGTCTCACTCGTCTAACCCTGTGCCTGTTTAGCGCGGGATGTCCCCCTAGTGGCCAATCTAAAAAACTACAACAGAAATGACAAGCCACCCTCTGATTAATGAAATAAGTTGGTATCGGCCCCGATACCCGATACCAGTATCAGTATCGGTCCCGATACCGGTATCGGTGCATCCCTACTGGTAACTTGTATAAATTAAGTTAAAAATAAAATATTTGGTGCAGTCTTGTTCATTCCTACTAGATCATAGAGACAAATGTATCAAAAAACAAATACAACTTGTGACTATAAGATTGTTTAATTTGATGATTTTGAATAACAACACTGTAATGGCGCCTCTTTCCTAAACGAGCAGATTTAATGAGCAACTATACCAAACACTACAACACTAACTGTAAACAGAGAACAGTTTCCATCTGCATTTAGAAACGAATACACGAGTAACGTGCACGTCCTGCTGGAATATTCTGCCTGCAAAACATGCTCCAAAGCCGGGCAGTAAAAAGAATTTCCATAAATGAATAACAGAAATGTCAAGTACACCTAAAAATAAATCAAATGAAAAATTTCCCATCTCCAGGCTTTTTATTCACATGAAAACCCTTAAAGAGGAGCCGTGTTGCCCAGGCTACTAAATCCCTCTGGCAGGGCAAAGGAGGCAAGTATCCAAGTGCTAAATATTTAGAATTTGTGCAAATGCATGACTGTACTGAATGTGAAGTGCAGTGAAACCTTCAAGGCATGTAGAGGTGCTGATTTTCTAGGATAATGGCGGTAATCCAACTCCCCGTGCACCGTGAAGACACCCACCCATCTGCATAGACACAAAAGGCTGTGCTTGCATTCCCACAAACCCACATGCACTGGGTCAGTAGAGCTTAAATATTCTCACTGTACCTGAATAAAAGTAGAAGCGATCTGTAAGTGCATCTACTTATGACTCTATCTCTAAAAATTCCAGCTGGTTGCAGCAGGTGAAAGAGGACAGGAGACGCGCAACTAAAACGTTTTCTGCACGAGATTCTTTGGCAGTCTGCAGGAAAAATGACACCTACGACTGCTGGGAGTGTTCAGCAGATAATCATCGCGATGCGTTCGCTAAGCTCAAAACTTTAATTTCATTCTCAGCTGTAAAGCCATCGCTGGATCGTGATTGCAAGAGATATGGAGAAATCAAATGTAACGGTAGCGAGTGTGGCATTTCTTCTGTTTAATAATCGTGAAATGACTGCAAAACGCCGCACTCGGTTCTCTTTCTGCATGCAGTCAAGGAATGAAACAGAAAACAGCCCTCATACACCACAGATAAGTATTGCTGTGACAATATCAGCAGCAGATCAAGAGTGGAGAGGAATTACTTGAGCAGAAGCAGACAGAAAATGTGTTCAAAAGCAAATCAAAGACAGTAGCTCTTCAGGCGAGACCCTAGATAATCTATTATCACTTGAGACGCGAGACCGAGAGAGCGAGGGCTCGGCTCCTCCGTCAGAGGAAAAAAAATGCAAATTTCAACCTATTTGTAGTGGGAGAGGGTGCCTCTGTGCTTGGCTAACTTTAAATGAAGCTGTTTGTCTTCCTAAATGAATACTCCCCACACCTAATCACTCTATTTCTCTGCTCTTCTCTTCTCCTGCTCCTCCTTATCGCCGTCGCATCGTGGCTATGTCATCATCGGCCTGCCTCGACATTAATGGAGCTTGTCTGCTGGCCCCTGCTTCACACTACTTTGTTATGAAAGTTCTCTTTGAACACAGCGTACGTTTGTGGAGGAGACAGGTCATTTATGTGCACCCTGTTCTCTACGTGTCTGGCACTATAAAGAACATAAAGTAGGTAAAGCATCGTTTGCTTTAAAAGAGAAAAAAAGATGAGTTTTCACGAGTTTTGCATTTATTTAGATATACACAAGAAAATGAAAGTGCCAAAAACTGTGATTCCTCATTCGTTTGAAACTGTCGACCTCAAAATTTGTCTATTTTCATGCAATAAACATGGCTGACAGTGTAAGTCTCTATAGGTAATTTTCCTTTTTATAACTAGATACAGTTAGATCTGCATGTTCTCCCCATGTCTGCATGTCTGGCTACTCTGGTTTTACAGTTTACAGCATTGCAAAGGCTGTGGCTGCTTTTACTCTCAACTGCTGTTACGACCCGGCTCAAAAGCCCAGCATCAATATGGAGACTAAAACCAGACTTCCCAGAGAGAAGGTTTTATTTTAAGTGATATAATACGTTAGCTACATTAGGCAGCACGGTGGTTAGCACTGTTGCTGCACAGCAAGAAGGTCCTGAGTTCAGTTCCAACATCAGGCCGGGGTCTTTCTGTGTGGAGTTTATATGTTCTCCCTGTGTTTGCGTGGGTTCCCTCCGGGTACTCCGGCTTCCTCCCACCGTCCAAAGACATGCAGCTTGTGGGGATAGGTTAATTGGAAAATCCAAATTGCCACGAGGTGTGAATGTGCGAGTGAATGTGAGTGCGAATGGTTGCCTGTCCCTGTGTGTTGGCCCTGCGACAGACTGGCGACCTGTCCAGGGTGTACCCCGCCTCTCGCCCTATGACAGCTGGGATAGGCTCCAGCGCCCCCCGCGACCCTGGAAAGGATAAGCGGAAGTGAATGGATGGATGGATAATACGTTATCTACAATAGCTGGTACCACTAAGACAAAGACTGGTGTGCCTTCCCAGAGAGCCTTTATCCACACCTCCCCAGGTGTGGTCAATTAGCAACAGCTGGACACTCTTGCACTGCCACTTTGAGGGGCGTAACAATCGGATACTAACATAAGAATTTGAACGGCTTTGTTTGGCTTCTAATTAATAATGGATTGGATTTATATAGCACTTTTCAAGGCACCCAAAGCGCTTTACAATGCCACTATTCATTCACTCTCACATTCACACACTGGTGGAGGCAGCTACGGTTGTAGCCACAGCTGCCCTGGGACAGACTGACAGAAGCGAGGCTGCCATATCACGCCATCGGCCCCTCTGGCCATCACCAGTAGGCAGTAGGTGAAGGGTCTTGCCCAAGGACACAACGACCAGGACAGAGAGCCCGGGGATCGAACCGGCGACCTTCCAGTTACAGATGCGCTGAATTGAAACCATAATTTTTGTGCTGGTCCCTTTTAGAGCTTTAAAGTCAAGTCATCTTTATTTATATAGCACATTTAAAAGACATCAAGTGTCGGCCAAAGTGCTGAACGCAGGGATAATATAATAAAAGAATTAAAATAGAAAGAAAACATTTAAAAAAAAAAAGAATTGTAAGACATGTAATATCAAAGAGATCCGAAAGCCTTGGAAAATAAGAAGGTCTTGAGATTCGATTTAAAGACTTCCAAGGATGAAGAGAATTTTATGAAGGGGGGAAGACTATTCCAGAGTCTCGGGGCGGCAATGGAGAAAGCCCTGTCCCCTCTAGATTTGAGCTGGGAACTGATAAAACCATCTGACTGGAGGAGCGCAGAGATCGAGTGGGTAAGTGCAGGCTAAGAAGATCTGAAATGTAACCTGGAGCCAAACCATGGAGAGCTTTAAAAACAAATAATAAAACCTTAAAATCGATTCAATGTTTAACTGGTAGCCAATGTAGAGATGCGAGTACCGGGGTAATATTCTCTCTCTTTCTAGTACCCGTCAGGAGCCTCGCGGCTGCATTTTGAACAAGTTGCAGGCGTGACAGGCTTGAGTGACAAATGCCTAAATAGAGAGTTACAATAGTCAAGACGTGATGATATGAAAGCATGGATAACAGTTTCCAGGTCGTTAGATGACAGGATATTTTTGAGTTTAGAAATGCTCCTGAGTTGGAAAAACTCAGGAGCATTAAAGTCATTTTATAAAAGACTGTGCGCCTTATTTTGTGGCACAATTGCATTTACCATTTATTGCAGGCACGTAGTCTATGTTACATTTTGTGAGATTACTGAGTACCCGCTCTGTGGATGCATCCTGGTTTGCTAGCATCGACTTATTCTCATGCACAAGTATGCTAACGTCTAGCTCTGACAGAGCGATCAGAACAAGATTGTAAATGAGGATAGAGGTGTGTGTGTGTGTGTGTGCATCATTTAAAACTTGACTCTCTTCCTCCAACTCCGATAAGAATTGTGCTCAGAGTGACTCACTCAATTATTTTGTTGTTTTAGCAATTGCTGCATTCCTAACACACACCGTCTGTCTTAATGGTCGTCTGGGTGGGTAATGAAACAACAGCCACAGCAAATAGCTGGTGATCATGGCAGTTTAACAGTAGACGCTTTCAGGTCTGTGTCCCTATTTCCTCTAACATGCTGCAGCTCATGTGAGATGCAGTGCAGCGTGTCTGTGATTAAGCATTGTTAAGCACGTTAGCGGTTGCGTCTCGACTGAAGATTTATGTTTCAGTTCTCGGAGACTCGAAGGGATTATTGGCAAACTTTCGATGAACGATGCTCCTTAATGATACGCTTGTGGCTCTGTGAGACTGTGCTGTGCAGATGTAGCTCAAGCAGAAGCCTAGTGAATTTTTTTTCCATGCAACATGCATATTTTTTAGCAGGTATAGCATTTACAGGTCCAAACTACCACTGATATTAAACATGTGACCCGGCTTTGCTGCAGAGTTAGCAGATCACCAATACTGTTAACAGTCTGACACTAAATGCAGCACTACAGTAATGAGTGTGTATTTATCAGGAGAGTCTTCTTGCTGCAGATCCGTGTACTTGTCTTTATCATAGTCCTTTTCCCTCAGTGGTCATTTCGGCGCATTGTTATGCAGTGTTAAACTTAATCCCAGCATGGCTGCAAGAAGTTGAAGTCGTGTCAGATCTAATGTAATCCGGTCACCTCTGAGGATCTGTTATTTTAGACTGGGAAAATGGAATGAATGCAAATGGAAAATCCCTGCACTGTTTTATTTTGCAGCTCTAATTTTTTGCACTACTCTCCTTTGTTTCGGGTTTAATTAGTTTGGGACAAAGTCAGAAAGTTTTCACACGAGCGTATCCTCGTTATCCTCTCCTCCTCCCGAGGAGTCGTTTTTGTGCAAAAGAGATGATTAATGATGTATTATTTCCACTGGAAAATGTAACAGTGTAAAGCTAAAATTAACTTTACACAAGTTGGTATCGATTCTAATAAATTGGTTTCAGGAATTACACTAATTAGCGAATGAGATTAGGTCTAATTGTCCCCATCAAAAAAACTCTTCGGTGTTATAAAAGAGCGATGCCTGGGAGCCACTTCAGATGACTCAAGTAGCAGTTCTGCACTCGCACAAGATAAACTCTACTCAGTGAACCATAAATATCCAGTGCAGCCTTGTGGTGTCAAATAGGAGACGATTTCTGCTCGACGTGCGAATCGTTGACATTAACCAATCACTGCAGGAACTTTCTGTTAACCCTTTAAGACCTACCATAGAACCAAGTCCGCCAGAGCTTATATTATATTTTTACATGCTGTGGAGCCATTTTTGGGAGCATTTCAAGTTGTTATACATCAATACAACCATTACAGCCTAGATTTTAATAATATGTCTGCATTAAGTGCATAGTAACTACATAAATTGCAAAAAAGTGCAATAAACTACAAAAAAAATTTGTTTTTTTAACATATATTTCTAGTTAGAGAAATTTAAGAGGCTTATCCCTCAAAACTGTAAATACAAAAAAGTTGCACAAAATAGTTTCCCACCACAGGAAATTTATTTTGAGTGTCTTCATAGTTTTATTTTTGAAATACACCAATTTTTATACACTGCAGGAAAAACGAAAATAAATATTATAATGCAAATTTGCAAAAAAGCAGCATATGCATCAAAATAAACTATTTCCAGCAGTGCAATATGAGTCCTAAGCATCCCAGAAACGACACAGAAAGTCATAAAGTCAAAAATAACTTTTAAAAACACCAGTATAGGCTCATGAGGCCCTAATGGTAAAAAACTACATTTCCGCGAAAATGACGTCACTTCCGGTTTCGGGCAGGTCATGGCGGACATGCGATAGTTCGCGCTGATGGACGTAGGAAGTGTTATGAACAGCTGATCGGATCGGCAAAGCGTGTTTCTGGAATATTATGTTTTTGTTGCTGCAAGTGCTTTTTATGCAGTTTTTGCAAAGCTATATGTGGAAGGAAACTGTGACCGAGGACAAGCTGATGGCATAAGATGTAAGTACAACTCCTCCGGTTTCATATGCAAAAAAAATTATTGCGCTAGCTCACGTGGTTGCAGAGCTACCGGGATTTAAAAGTAGTTACGCAAAACAGAGCGTGCTGCTCTGACCGGCTTTAAAGGGTTAAACCCACCCGAATGTTCGTGCTGCTCTTACAGGACTGAAACAGTGAAACCTCCTTTGCATCACTTTTATGATGCCAGGACAGACAGCACAGATGGTAAAGGTGGTGCTCTGTGAGTAAATATTTATTGAAAACAAATATTTTAAAATGAATAATTGAATGCAATGAATGCTAAAAATTCTATTGAGATAGAAACAATAGGAAAATTAGCTCAACAACTTGGCAACAGCAATGAGAAATTTGGGATGACGTTAGTGAAAGAAACCATCTGCACTTTTTAAAAAGCATTTGACCCTGTCCTCTACAGCGCCCCAAACTAATGCTGGAGGAGGGACGGCGTAAGTGGCGTAACCGCGGGACGAGGTGCTAAACTAAAAAGCCAAGAAAGCTGACCTTCCCGTGAATCCTACATGCCAACGGTCACTTCAGCCTCAGTCACAGTTTACGTTAATTTCCATGTCGTTTCCTTTTTAGGATTCTTCCATCAAACTGATACAGATCTTTCAAATGACTGTCACTATGGCGATCCTGACCACCGATGCATAACTTCCTGGAGATGCACCTGGATACTTTCTGTTATTATGTGAATAATCTTCACTTACTTCTTTAGAAACTTGGAACTATCTCAGCTGGATTACTGTAATTCACTAAATGTGGGTGTCAGTCAGTCCAGCTGGTACAGAATGCTGCAGCTCGCCTTTTGACTCGTGTGAAGAAACACCAACATATCACTCCGATGCTTCCTTCCCTTCATTGGCTTCCAGTGCGTTTTAGAATTAAATTCAAAATCTTACCTTTAACTAATAAAGTGCTAAATGGCCAGGCACCGGACTATTTGTCTGACCTTGTGCAGCTTTATACGCCCTCTAGAGCCCTTCGATCAAGCGATCATTTACTCCTTAACTTACATAAGTCTAGGATGGTTCATAGAGGAGATCGGGCATTTGCGGTTGTGGCACCGAAAATGTGGAACGATCTACCTCTCCACATTAGAAAGGCCCCAACTGTTACTCTGTTTAAATCGCATCTTTAAACATATTTTTTTACTCTGGCTTTCGAAACTGTAGGAGAGTTACCAATTCTTTTATCCTAATCTGTTTTTAATTTTTATCTGTTGTTGTTGTTAATGTCACTGTTCAATCGTTATGTTGTACAGCACTTTGGTCAGCTCCCTGTTGTTATTAAATGTGCTTTATAAATGAATGAATGAAAATGAAAAGAAATCTTCAAAAATGTATCAAGACATCGTTAAGATTGGTCACAAAGACAACAAACTGGATCTTTCAGAGATCTTTCAAATGACTGTCGCTATGGCGATCCTGACCACTGATGCATAACTTCCTGGATACTTTCTGTTATTATGTGAATAGTCTTCAAAAATGTATCAGACATCGTTAAGATTGGTCACAAAGACAACAAACTGGAGGATACTAACACATTAAAAGATATTTAGAGAATCAAGTAACATAAAGTTGGAACAAATAGTAAACTTTATTTATTTATATAGCACCTTTCACAGACATATGTCACAAAGTGCTTTACAAGGTAAAAACATAATACAGTCATAAAATAAACCATGAAAACCTGGTCTAATTAAAAGCTTTTTGAAATAAAAACGTCTTTAGCTGCTTTTTGAAGGTCTCCACTGAGTCCAAACCCCGTAAAAATAGGGGAAGTGCATCCCACAATCTGGGTGCAACAGCTTGGAAAGATCGGTCCCCTCGGGTTTTAAAGCGAGTGTGGGGGACCAGTAAAAGATTTTGGTTTGCTGACCTCAGGTTACGAGTGGAGGTGTGTGTATGAATTAGATCAGATTATTATTATTATTATTATTATTATTATTATTATTATTATTAGATCCTGTCTCTGTAATGCTCTAAAAGTTAAAACCAGAATTTTAAAGTGGAACCTGAATCTGATTGGTAGCCAGTGCAGCGACTTTAAAACAGGGGTCATATGAGCAGCCTTGTTCGAGCGGGTCAGTAGCCTCGCTGCAGAGTTTTGAACAACCTGTAGGCGGGCTAGCCCTTTCATGTTTAGACAAGTAAACAGGCCAAATATATTTGGTGTAAAAGTCGGTAGCAGATGATGTCATAGAGTGTGTCTGTGTCAGAGCAAGGACAGAAAAATCATTACGAGTTTTAATTCTGACACCTGACATTTCAGCCTTTCGGTAAAATATTAGTCTGAACTTGAAGGACAGGTGAAAGTGTTTCCTACCCGTTCGTCCCACAGCCACTACCCCTGCTGTGCTTACATCATTACGACTTCTGATAGGTGGTGGCGTGACGTAGCTTCCTATCATTCTCTGAGTACCTTTCTTTCCTGGTCGTTTGCTTCTAACAGTAAGCTGCATCAGAACTGGCCATTGATGAGACTATCACTCGATAAGATTTCTTTGTATTTATCAGGATGTCTCCTGGGCTGTGGCAGCGATTTCCTATAAAACTCTCTAACTGCTGACTCACAGCGTGCTGAAAAGTCAGGCACCTCTCAATCGTTAACATCTGAGACTCCAGACGACTTTTTCATGTTTTAACTCATTTCCAGGCACTAAAGCCTCAAAACAAAAAGGTTACACTAACTACTTTACAACCAGATATAATAAATGACTGTAAATGTTTGATTACAGAGTTTTTACATACAGTTTTACAAATTGTCAGAATTTCAACTGCAGCAGCCAAAAACTCGCAGAGCAGCTTTTTTCGTAGGAACGACGCAAGTCGAAGAAATTCTGAGTTGATATTCTTTCTTCGGGCTTTGCTGTCTTGCACCACCGTCCACCACTATTCCTGAAACCTCCACCTGCCCCTGGCTGGCATTTAGACAGCCTTGTTATTCTCCAGTCTGTCCAGAGATGAGAGGAGCAAACAGACTGATTGACTCCTGGGGCCGTCAGGGCTAATCCACAGCTAAAGGCAACAAGCTAAGCTTTTTTTTCTCCCTCTATCTCTTTGTCTTCATATGTCTCCATCTAGCCCCAAACACTCTTTTGCTCCCAACATTTTGGCTTTAGGCTAATGCTCTCTTTTTGTCTGACTGTCCAACTCTGTTATCTCTGTATATATTTTATTCTGTTGTCTCGCTTTTTCTTCCCACGGCTGCAGAAGACGAATGGAAAACGTGGTTTCGACCAGCAGCGCTTTGAAATGTACCAATTTGTGCCCCTGCACGGTATGGTGAGAATAAAATCCGTGATCTGTTTGCACTTCATCTTTTCTCTAGAGGGAAAATGTGTCACAGCAATGAAGTTTTATGAGAGGAGACGAGGATGAAGAGCACAACACATTCAAAGAGGAAAAAGTACAAGCAGTTATATTTTCGTTTTCGCCCAGGAGATCAGTTCTTCTTATTGTGGTGAATTGTAGAGTTAAAGAATGGTCCACTTGTAGCGTTTGCCAAGGACAAAGCTGAAATAAGACTCTTCTTGTCTGCCTATTGTTCTTGTGCTCATTAGAATAACTGTTATATTCCAGGGCAGCTTAAGCACAAACAACCAGCGGATGATGCCCTTGGCTAAAGATGTTCTGTAACGTTGTTATGATTATATTTTTTTCCCGAGCCACATAAAAGCAAATCACGAAGGAAACCAAATAACAACAAGCAGAGACGTCGGGAGCAGGCCTGTAGTATGAGGAATAGCTCAGTGGAAAATGTCACAATATATCATGCTGCCGCTAAACACGCAGGAAGAGTAATTCACAGGTGGACTACACCGAGGTAATAGAAGAGAATAAGAAAGATAAATGAAGGGAATATCTCAAACGAGATAGGGAGGAGATGAGAGCAGGCTGGCCAGCATGGGAGGGAAGTGAATTTGAAAATTATGTGATTATATGAAGTGTCTACTGTGCCGAAAAATTGTACACTAATCTAGTTAAACCTGTTCGCCATCACTTTACAGTGTCTTCCAGCAAAATAGGAAAAACCTTAGTCTTTATTACTAACTGCACAGTGAGCCACACACACACACACACACACACAGCTATATTTTCATATTTCCTTTCATCTGATGAGACTGCCGGAGTCCACGCTGGCTCACATTTTTACACAACTTCATTCAAATGCATCGAGCTGCAGCGTGGACCCCAGTGCTGTAAATGATGTATACATTCATTCTAAAATGTCTTTCAGTCCGGAGCACAACATTCAAAAGAAAATTGATATTTCCACTTGCAGAAATTCATATTTGATGCTGTGGCTGTGTTGCAGGACTGCTCCGCTGCTACACATGTATGCATGAAAAAACGCCGGCGTAACCACGACGTTGCACAGCAGCTAATGGAGCTTCTATGCTCGCTGTGCGTTACCTGTCACGGGTTTGACGTCACATGTGGCACACACCACTTTGGTGACTTTGGTCACGCACCTCTCAACTTCTGTAACAAGCTGGACTGAAGTGCATGATCGTGTTGTTTTTTAACTCCATTTTAATGATACTCAAGTATAGAAACACAGAGACATACAGATATACAGGGGGACTTAACGGCAGGCATAAGTAGAAGTGATCGTGTGATGACATTGAAGCGGTCCATGCAGAGGGTGTAGTATAAAGTAGGGCTGCCACGATTAGTCGACTAGTCACGATTACGTCGACTATCAAAATCGTCGACGACTGATTTAATAGTCGACGCGTCGTTTGAAGCTTTGTAAGATCACAAAAGCCGCAGGAATAAGTAGTAGGATTTAAGAGTGTAATAACGGACTGAAACAGAAGATGGCAGCACTGCATGTACAAGGATGCCAGCTGCCGTTAAACCCCGAAGAAGAAGAAGCTGTGTCCCAGAATTCATAGCGCAGCCCAGCTCAGTTTCCAACAATGGCGGCAGCTAGTTAGTGTTAATATTACTCTTATTATTCTTTCTGGGTCACAAAATAAATGTTTAACATATTTTCAGGCGAGAATGTAGCTGTGTAAACCTCAAATATCTGCTCAGTTTATCAAGACACCACATATTTTCAAAAGCGCTCCGACGTTTTCGGAGACGTCTGTTAGCCACTAGCTCGATAGCTAGCCGGGGGCTAGGCTAACTAGAGCCGTGAGAACACCGGACTCCCGGCAAATCGTTTTCAAACCCACCGCCGTCTTTCGCTACTCAGGTTAAACATGATATATAAGTCACTTAGATAACTTAAAATGTTATTGTTTGGCTTTTTTCAGTATTTTATTTGTTCCTGAGTAAATCGGTTTGGCTGAGATTAAAGTTATAGTTTTTACACAGCTGAACATCAAGCAGACAGCTGATTATCAGAAGTGTGAGATGCTCGAGAATTTACTCCGGTGTCCTGTTATATTTTAGATAGCAAGGAGTTTATTAAACTTCACTGAAACAATCTGCAAATGTCATTAAAATTTAATAAACTATCATCTTGTCTTTATTTTTAGTTAGCACATACCTTAAACACTTCAAGCTGTAAGCTAATGATAGCTCACGTTTCTCCCGTATTACCTTCTTAGTTTTTATTCCCCGTTAAATACAGAATAGCATTTAAAATCTTTCTTCTCACAAACAAGTCTCGTACGATCAGGGCCTCATCATATCTCAAAGATGAGAGGCAGGCTTCCCATGATGCAGCGAGCATTTCTCCTCAATTCAACTCTTTTCTCAGCCAGTGCTTTTATCCCACTACTGTCATTAACATTTGTCTACTCTGTTTTCTATTCCCCTCACCACCCAGCCAGTTGTGGTACTTGTGGTACTGTGGTGCTTCTTCTGGGGCTCTCTTCCTGTTAAAACAGAGTTCTTCCTTCCCATGGTCCAAGTGCTTATTGGGATTTTCTTGCAGTGTGAAGAGCCTCGAGGTAATTTGTGTAAATAAATAAAACTCAATTGAAATTGAACTTAATTTGATCTGTTTATTTCCACACTATATATTAAGGATAGATAAGATGTTTTCATTCATTCATGCTGGTTTGGATTTCATTTATTTATCACCCTATAGAGGCTGAACAAGCCCCTAAAAACAGTCAGTGATCACTGTCGGCCTCTCTCGGTTTTTATTACCGCTAATCATTTTAAAGCTCAGTTTTTAAACCCTTATGATGTAGCTGCAGCCCATGCAGCAGTATATTATTATCTCAGTTGTTCTTCTGACTGAAGTTTGGCCCGTTTACAGCATCCTGCTATGCGATTGCATTTGTCCCTGACCACCAGGAACCCTCACGTTAACTTTTATCGAGTGTAAAAAAGTTAGCGTTGATCCTCCAGCTTCACTGTGTTTATGGTAACATAGCTGTGTAGCTAGCTACCACGTAGCACATCATTATATATCAGCTAGCCCAACTTCATTAACCCTACAAACGTCACTGCTGTTTAGTTTTCTGTCTTCATTTATGTTGGAAGTGATAGCAGAGCTGTACGTTTGAATTTTTCAGAAATCTGTCAGTCAGAACATGCTATATCATGTTTAGGTGGAAGCTAACGAGCTAACTTCCTGCTAACTTCTAACTCTGTTAAACTTCATTAATCCTGTTTTCATGGATGCCTGGATGTTATACTTAATTGTTACACCTGGTAAAGCAGCAACGCTGATCATTTTATTACAGATGAAAGAATTTAGACAGTTTGTAACTCTCATATCATGTTTAGGTTGAAGCTAGCGAGCTAACTTCCTGCTAACTTCTAAGTCCGTTAAACTTCATTAATCCTGTTTTCATGGATGCCTGGATGTTAAACTTAATTGTTACACCTGGTAAAGTAGCAACACTGATCATTTTATTAAAGATGAAAGAATTTAGACAGTTTGTAACTCTCATATCATGTTTAGGTGGAAGCTAGCGAGCTAACTTCCTGCTAACTTCTAAGTCCGTTAAACTTCATTAATCCTGTTTTCATGGATGCCTGGATGTTAAACTTAATTGTTACACCTGGTAAAGCAGCAACGCTGATCATTTTATTAAAGATGAAAGAATTTAGACAGTTTTTAACTCTCAGTGTAACTCTCACTTTGGGACCTGGAGCGGCGTTTGGGCCCAGAAACGGGTAATGACGTCAGACTTGAGGACTTGATTTTTTACTTGCATACACACATAGTGTAAATGATAAATTAGTGCATATTCATGTCACAGACTGTATATGAAGATGGTTCTGATGTAGTTGATACATTGATACAAATTTGCAAAGTGGACTCCACGGCTGGCCTCTGATCTTCGAGTCCAACCACAAACGCAAAACCGAGAAATGGAAAATTAGAATTCTGAGCCACACACCCCTAACCCATTTTTCATCGATTCGCTTTGAGTCAAGGAAATAACTTCAAAGCGTCATACAGTTATAATCATATAGCGCCTTGATTTCAGCTGGCAAAAGTATTTCATAGAAGAAGCAGGCGCCTCCTGCACTCGCACTGGTAAAACGAAAGGATACAGTCGCCTATCTGTTGTGTTTTTCCCGTTCTCTATCTATCTCTCCACTGCTTAAATCCCAGACCTTGTTAAAACTCCCTTCAGATAACCCACTTCATTCTGTCCCATCACTCATCAGTCTCCTCAGGGCTTCGGCAAACACTATCACATGACATACTGCTAATCTGATTGGCTGATCAGAACTGTAAATGAAACCAGCCAGAACAAATTACAATAGGCACAAGTCATTAAGAGAGATGACTTGAGGGAGAGAAGCAGGGCTGGGGACAGGTGCATCGCTGCTAGTCTGGCAAATTACTTTCAGAATAGAGTTTGGGTTATCAGTTGCTGGCTATTATACGCAGTGATTGGAGAAGGAGGGTATTGATACAGCTTTAAGTGGGCTTACACTGCAAACTCTTTTTGTGCTAATTAAACACAAAAATTGCCCTCTTTGGGAGGTTTCTTGTTTGGTGTGCTCACAATTTATTTTTTTCCCCTGTGTTAAGCTGCCAGATCAAAATGTAGTGCCTCTTCATCCAAGTGGGGGAAAAGCCCCAAAAACTTTAATTATTCAGGCAGTGAAACTCTAAATATTCAAAGCACTTGAACAACAACTATCTGAAATTAGAAGCAGCTGTTTTGTCAGCTGATGTGGAGCCTAGCCATTTTAATTTTTGTGATTTGCCTTCTAGCTTCTGTAAGAAAGCAATAAAACCAAAATTAGTTACATATTCAAAAATAATGAAAGACTCTCCCTAACCTGCAGCCTTTACACCTGAACCTCATATACCTCATTAAAAATCTTTTCCCAGGTCTTTGCAAGATTGACTGTGGGCTCCTTTCTGCACAGCGCACTGACAGTTGGAGATGCACGCATGCAAACAATATTATGAAATACCTGAAAAATATTTCAGGTATGTTGTTTTGGGGTTTGTTTGTTTTTAAGTCCTCCTCTGTTGCACTCTTGGTTAATGTCACATGGCCATGAAAATAATCAATAACAGTCTGAGTATAAGCTACACTGTGACACACTCGCGTGCAACATCCCGATGTCTTATTTCTGTCACAGTTTGCCATTGAACACATTTGGGATCAGAGATGGGCAGTAACGCGTAACACGTTACTGTAATCTGATTACTTTTTTCAAGTAACGAGTAAAGTAAGGGATTACTATCGTAAAAACGGTAATTAGATTACCGTTACTTTCCCGTAGGAATGCTGCGTTACTGCGTTACTAAAACCGTGATTTTTTTGCGAGAATGTCTCATGACAGTGACGTAAGCGAGTGCGACGTTCGTGACAACAGCTGTGTGCAGATCAACAATGGATCATATATCGAGTGCAGAGAGAGTATGAGCGTGCAGCGTTTAAAGCGTGGAAGTACTGACCTTACTTTGAGTTTGATTCCATAAAAAGTGACAAAAACATTAGTGTCCGTTGTGCGTGGGAAGAAAACTTCTTTTTACAGCGAAAAAACCCCTAAACTTCCAAACAAGCACCGAGTAGCTACGACGTAATGGGAAACTCACAGAGAAACTCGCGGATTCTTCCACTGACCGCGGCACACCTGCACCAGGGTAAACCTCCGCCTACCACACTCCTGCTTTACAGGTGAAAATAGAGCAACAGGACCGCTAGTCTTTGACTTTATTTATTTTCTGCTGTGTTTTACTTGCATCTATTTGAAAGACTGAGTGTAAACACAAAAAATATTTTATTTTATGTGCTGGAATGTGCAGAAAATAGGTTTAAATGTTAAACAAATTTCTTCCAGTCAGAGAATGTTGCAGATAATTAAATTTTTGCTTGATGCATAAAGTTAAAAGATTAAAACTAATAAAACAAGTTTTAAAAAGAGACTTTTCCATTTGATTACATTTTGTATGATGATTATGTAGAAAAAGTAGAATTGGGCTGAAAGATCTATCGCTTTATCACCTATTCTGGTTGTAAATCGTGTTTTTAAAAAAGTAATTAAGTAACTAAGTAATTAATTACTTTTGAAAATAAGTAATCAGTAAAGTAATGGGATTACTTTTTGGGGGAAGTAATCAGTAATTAGTTACTGATTACGTTTTTCAAGTAACTTGACCAACACTGTTTAGGATTAGGACTCAACCTTACTGTCATTACACACGTATAGATAGAGGGTAACAAAATACAGTTTGCATCTAATCAGAAGTGCAAAGAGCAGATTAAATACAGATATGGGTGGAATAAAAGGTGGGAATAGTTATGTACAGATGATTTACAAAAGAGTATACAGATGTTTATACAGAGGTTAATATCTGTTATTAATCTCTGTCTCTCTTCCACAGCATGTCTTTATCCTGTCTTCCTTCTCTCACCCCAACCGGTCGCAGCAGATGGCTCCGCCCCTCCCTGAGCCTGGTTCTGCTGGAGGTTTCTTCCTGTTAAAAGGGAGTTTTTCCTTCCCACTGTCGCCAAAGTGCTGCTCATAGGGGGTCATATGATTGTTGGGTTTTTCTCTGTATCTATGAAGCACCTTGAGGCGACTTTTGTTGTGATTTGGCGCTATATAAATAACATTGAATTGAATTGAATTGAATTGAATGTTTATAGTGCTATACAGACGGGCAGATATACAGATGCACTCTGAAGGTCCGCCCTTTGAGCTCTCTTCCAGTCTGGATGGCGACGTGTCCTTGGGCAAGATGCTGAATTCCTATCCACGTGTGAGTTTACACGTCCCAGTAATAGTTTTCTATTTATTTACGGTGGATAGAGAAATGGAAATGGTGACGTAAATGTAATTTTTGCTTGTCTGCCAGTTTGCTCTGTAATCATTTTTGCAAAAACTACAAGTAAAAGCAGTTAAATGAGCGTTTCTTCTGCAACTCATCACTCAAAGCACTTCACTGTACCGTACCAGCACATTCACACTTTCATAGACTCTCACACTCTCTCACTGATAGGAATTCAGCATCTTGCCCAAGGACACGTCGCCATCCAGACTGGAAGAGAGATCAAACGATGGACCTCCTGAGTACTGGATGACCTTCCACTTCAACTTTCCCTGGAAATTTTTATTTTATTTTATTTTATAAGAGTTAATGGTGAACAAGGATGTCAGTATGGTATCCTCCCTTAGCTCTGATATGAGCAGAGGCTACTGAGATGTAGCGCGTTTTCTTCAGTAACTACTGAAGAAGTTCGATATTTTGAGCTAGTGATGAACCTAAAATCTCAAGATCAATAAAACCATCATTAAAATGAAAAGACCAAACCATGCACAGCACACTCACATCCTGATAGATAAACACACATAAGCACTGAGATATGCAGATGGCGTGTTCGACTCTTCAGCAGCACTGACAGATTTCCCGTGTTGGTCCGACGACGCGCTCTCCGACAGCCATCATCTGACTTCATCTTTCATTATCTATCCGTTTCCATCTCCACTAACCACTCATCTCATTTCATTTGGATCCCTGCCATTAAAACCACACGCCGGCAGAAATGTGCTGGGTGAGGAAGCCAGGGACCGTCGTTAAATTTTAAATAATTTGGAATATACTCGGATTCAGCATCGCCAGTAGTTTCAGTGCTTATAAAATAAGTAGCCAGGAAGTACTGTACTCAGATGGAGGCTCCCTTGCTGAGTGGGCTGGGTTTGTTTTGGTGTGTGCCAGACACAGCAAGAACTTCGGATCTGCGGATGAATCAGTATTCCAAGGACACGAGATAAGCAAGGCCAGATAACAGAGAAAGACATTTCTTCCCTGGCAAAGCCATACAAAGGCTTTCTTTAATCACAGACACGACGTGAGCCTGTTTACAAGGTGGAGACTTCCCCAATGGGTTCTGCTACAAGTCGAGGAATAAAAGACAAAGACACTCAGTGAAGGACAGACAGAGAGAGGGAGAGGGAGGTGCTACTGAAGCTGAAGTGAGGAAGACACAGTGAGTATTTGGGGTTAATGAAGCAGCGCAGGAAGACAGAGGATGCAACAGAAGGAAGGCGGTGTTGAGCTGCGAGCTTCTTCACGGAGCGTATCCATTACGCTGCCATTTCCTCGGGTCGAGTTGTCTTTATTCTGCACCCTGAACTCTTCCCTTTCGCGAGCGTCACCTTTGCCTCCTGCTGCACTGGGTCATCGTTGATTGGCTGGGTGAGAACGTATTTCAAGAAGGTGGTTAACCTGCCTGCCTCTGTGGCTGCGACCATAAAGGGATTGATTGAAGAGCGGGAGGAAGGAAGCGCTTCCTGAAGTCACATAATCAAGACTCAGTCAAACGTACGTCACGAGGTCGCACGTTTTCTTTTAGAAATGTTCCTCCACCCAAAAAAACTCATTTCTCTGTCCTGTGTCTTTAATTTTCACCTTTCAGTTTCCTCGCCGCCTTCTCTCATTTCCCTCCATGTTTCTCTCTCTTTTTTTGGCTTCTTGACACCGAGTCTCCTGTTACTATATTTATCTTTCTTCAGCTCTCGCTTTCTCGACTGCACTATATTGGATCTTTTGAAAAGACGTCGCAGGCAGACACGCCTGATTTCTAGCTTTCACTATGCTCGTATCTCTTAACAGCCCTTCTGATCTTAATGACTTAATAAGATTAAATAAAGAAACTTAATAAGAGTTGTATTATGGATTAAAAACAGATCAGGAGAACTACGATCATCTCCACGAGGTTATGTTTTTAGTCTGTTTGATAGCATGATTGCATTTCTCTTCTATTGTCTGCCTGTTGATTTCAGGCCCAGTGCGCTGGCCTCACCCACCGCCTCATCAGGCTTTATTGTTTCCCTGCTGCTGTTTGAGGGACCCTGATCACAGCTGGCTCAAGACAAAACACCAGTCTATCTATCAGCATGTACCCTGCCAGCCTGCTAACTATGTGCTTGCGACATGACAGACACTTAGCGGTAAAATCTCTGTATCTGGGCTCGCCCGACCGGGGAAATTGCTCAGCCCATTACGGCAACGAGCTGCACACTGGTTCCCAACACTTAGTGTAGCAATGAGGCAGCACAGTGGGCAGCCAATGCACTCGAAAATGGACATATGCAGAGACACACAAAGGTGCATCTCTGCACACACTGTCACTGCTAACACTGTGAGATCACAGATTCACATATTATGTATATGCACACACACACACACACACGACTAAACACTATTAAATTTTAAATCTGTCTGAGCACCAAAGGGTTTTAATCTGTGACCCATTAGAATTCAGCGTCCCCTCTCAGCTTTTGATTTAAACCAGAGGGGATGTGATGTGACTGTGATGAATGCTGAGGCTCAGTCTGGCTGCATGTATGTGTGCAATACTTAATATTCCTGTAATTAACAAAAGCTCTCTGACTATGTTGGAGTTGTCTAACTGTGGTTCAGGTACACGTGCATGCACACAATATTTCAGGAGGTCTCTCCTTCGTATATCCATGTGCTTAAACCAGCACTGCTCAGCCACTTTCCCCATAACTTCGGGGTTTTTAATCGCAGGTTCAGTGGCAGTAAACACTGAAGATTGCGTGCGTGTGCCGGCGTGTTTCAGGCGACTGGGGCTTCGATAATGTATTCATGCCTCCCAATGACAAATGGCTGCCTCCAGGAGGCAGTTTAACATTTAAATGATGAGCAGCGGAAAACATTGAAGCGCAACACACAGTAGTGAGGAGATACGCAGGTGCGGCGCAGGCCAGAGAGCCTCTGCATCAAGTACGACGAAAACAACTTTAATCTACCCACAAGAACTAATGCAAAGGAAAGGGAGGGGGGTAAGATGCGGGAACAGCTGGCCTCCCAGCGGGGAATCACGGAGCAGAGGAGAATTCGCTGGCCTGAAAAACAGACGCTACTGATGAGAGTTTATATAAACAGCCCGTCAAGCCCTGCGCTCAGGTTGGAACAATAGCACTTCAAACAATATTGTCCTGCTCCATGGGCCTGCCAGGTGCTGCTGCACAGGCGAAACTCATTCATGGCTTTTAAATTATTAACTGGGAATCAGAAACACGCCGTTAGAAACAATACAACCTGCAACGTGAATGCAATGGTGAATAACTCACAAAGTGTACACACAGTGACGATTGCATCACCATCAAACACATTATAAAGTGGCCCATGATTGGCTCGCTTCTTCTATAGGTGCAACTGATTAGTCTGGCAGCAGAGCGACGCCTCCAGACTGCATTCAGCTGTTGCTAACTCTTCAGCTGATGACCTTTGATTTTTAAATCAATGCAATCATCTTGGTTTCTTTGTAAATCTCTCATATCATATGCATGACTCTGTTCTCTGGACTTCAATCTTTCTCTGGTGGTGTGTTCGCACCATCATCCTCCATCTGCTGCAGCCCAGAGGGCTGCTGGAGTTGACCTGCCCTCATGCTGTTAACTGGAGCTACAGTCAATCTGCTGCTAACCATGCACAAAAAACACAAAACAAAAGAACTGTAATAGCGTATATTCGTGGCAATTCTGAGTCCAGGTCAGGTCAGCCTAAAGTGGCCGTAAAACCACTATTTTCATCAATTTTCTACGGAGCCCTGCAGGGGACATGGGAGGAAAAATAAATTAAGACGGACTTAACAAACAAAAACAATTAACTTAACAACAATCGCGTCACACTATTTAACGTTTCTCACGTTACAGCAGCTTCACCGAGAACCCTGAAGCGGTGCTTCCTGATACATCTGTTATATTTGTATCAGTTTTAGTTCTTCAGAAAAAAAGTGTTTGTAAATAAACATAACTTTAAGTTTTTATGTGTTTGTCTTATATCTGCACAGATAATAATTTCATCTAAACTCATTTGAAAGACAAAAATGGAAAATTAGATTAAAAAGTAGCGAAAGAAAATTTCAATAACACTCCAGTATTTCAGTGGGTGGTGTGGAATAAGACTTTGTTTGAGAGGCTGCTTTTGTATGATGAGTGAAGTCATATGTCTTTGTCAGTCTGAAAACTACGGAGCCCCGCAGGGGACATGGGAGAAAAAAAAAATTAAGACAGACTTTTGCGAGATCTCGCAAAAGTTTTAGCCGCATTCTTCGGAGGCCGCCAGCTCGAAGCCGACCGGGAGGTCGAGGCACGACGTGCCGGGAAAGCGGTGTTCCTCCCGGCTGTAGTAGGTCTCGACCTCCTGTTAGCTTCGAGCTAGTGGGTGTCAGATCTCTGAAAACGTCGGAGCACTTTTGCAAATATGTGATGTCTTGTAAACCGAGCAGGTATCTGACGTTTACACAACTACATTCACGCCTCAAAATATCTTAAAAGTGTATTTTGTGACCCAGAAAGAGTAATATTACAACTAAGTAGCTGCCGCCATTGTTGGAATTCAACTTTTGCGAGATCCCGAGTTTGTTTTGCGAGATCTCGCAAAAGTCCGTCTTAATTTTTTTTCTCCCATGTCCCCTGCGGGGCTCCGTAGTTTTCTTAAGATCCGTGTCCACATACTTTTAAAACTGATGCCTATACTTTCTTTAAACCTTATTTCAGTAGATTTCTCTGCTATTGTATATCTTGCACTTGTGTTTACAGACACTCCTGAAACAGGACTCGTCCTTTTTCTGTTAAACACAGCCCTTCTGTCTTTCTGCTCCTCGTCCTCTGTAGGTGGATAGTATTCGTTCGAGGTCTCTGCATATATATAAAGACAGAAAATGTAAGGGTCAATCGATATCCTGCTGGTAGGCATGACAGCCTATGACACAGGCCGGCTGTCATACAGTCATCGTTGCGCTGATAGCTGTGGGGAAGGAACAGATTTGTCCAGTTGATGACACAGCGAGCAGAAAAGAGCGGAGGTGGCAGTCGAGCAGGTACGCATCAGTATTCTGAAATTTCTCGACCACGCACAGACAGTCGACAGAAATCGACAGTCGTTTTTTAAAAGACTGAGCTTGTTCTCGTCTCTGTAGACAGAACAGCAGCACAGGCTCATATTTTCAGTGTATTTGATTTTTAGAGCCTAGAAATACAGTACAGAGAACAGGCACGTGTCTCAGGGGACGTCAGTGTGTCGGCCGTGAAACAATATTGAAAAAATCCATGTAGGCATCCTTTAACCCTTTAAAACCTACCATAGAACCAAGTACGCCAGAGCTTATATTATATTTTTACATGTTGTGGAGCCATTTTTGGGAGCATTTCAAGTTGTTATACATCAATACAACCATTATAGCCCAAATTTTAATAATATGTCTGCATTAAGTGCATAGTAATTACATAAATTGCAAAAAAAGTGCAATAATCTACAAAAAAATTTAAAATCGTTTTTGTTTTTTTAACATATATTTCTAGTTAGAGAAATTTAAGAGGCTTATCCCTCAAAACTGTAAATACAAAAAAGTTGCACAAAATAGTTTCCCACCACAGGAAATTTATTTTGAGTGTCTTCATAGTTTTATTTTTGAAATAAACCAATTTTTATACACTGCAGGAAAAACGAAAATAAATATTATAATGCAAATTTGCAAAAAAGCAGCATATGCATCAAAATAAACTATTTCCAGCAGTGCAATATGAGTCCTAAGCATCCCAGAAACCACACAGAAAGTCATAAAGTCAAACATAACTTTTAAAAACACCAGTATAGGCTCATGAGGCCCTGATGGTAAAAAAACTACATTTCTGCGAAAATGACGTCACTTCCGGTTTCGGGCAGGTAATGGCGGACATGCGATAGTTCCCGCTGACGTCTATTCCAACATAGGAAGTGTTACAAACAGCTGATCGGATCAGCAAAGCGTGTTTCTGGAATATTATGTTTTTGTTGCTGCAAGCGCTTTTTATGCAGTTTTTTCAAAGCTGTATGTGGAAGGAAACTGTGACCGAGGACAAGCTGATGGCATAAGATGTAAGTACAACTCCTCCGGTTTCATATGCAAAAAATATTATTGCGCTAGCTCACGTGGTTGCAGAGCTACCGGGATTTAAAAATAGTTACGCAAAACAGAGCGTGCTGCTCTGACCGGCTTTAAAGGGTTAAACGTCTCATCAGAAACTTGTTGGAGCGCCGTGATTGGCTGCAATCATTCATCTCCCCACCAGGAAAATAACACATTATTCTGGTGAATCTTTGATTTTGTTAAATACTTGAAAATGTAATTACATTGTGATCGGCCTACGCTGCACTGTGTGTTAAATGCTAATTACCACCATATAACCATGTTAAGATACATAATTAATAGAATAACTGCTAAACAGCAGAACCTTAGCAGCGCCAGTCTACTGTCACAACACTGATATTTAGCTCAGTGAGCTCATTTTAAGGGTTTTTTAATATTCAAACCAGAGTCATGCCTGAGTTTTCTGTTTGCATTGACAAGAAAGAATTTTACATAAAGGAAAACTGATGAAAAACTTGGTAAACTCGACTACATATGCAGTAATTCATGGTCCCAGAAAAGTCTATAAATGTACTTTTAAGATGATTTTCATGAGCATGAACATATAATATAAACCAAAAGGCTCATTTCATTTTATATGTAATGAATATAAAACATCTTTTTTGTGCACAGAGCTTTTATAGCAGCCCCAATGTCCTCTCACAATAACAGGATCTAAAGCGATGCATGCGTCACCCTGCACAGTGTCTACGTGCACACAGTAACTACAAACGGAGTTATGCTCACACCTTTCTCTGTTAACAGACACTTTTCAAAGCTGATGGGAAATTAACTTTAAACATATCTGAGGTTACATACTAACAATGTCAGTTCCATTGAAGACTTTGCAATAACTTCCTGCATTCATCCATCCTTTGCCGGCTTTACCACAGATCTTACTCTTTCACCTGGCTGAGCCCACTCTCCATTTCTCTTCTTTTCCACCTATTCGTCACACTTCCCCTGCTCTATATCTTTTTCTTGTTATCTCCTCTTATGTCCCTTCCTTTTCTTCTTTTCTTGACCCTTCCACCCCCTTCTAGCTTCTCCTCCTGCCCCATCATTACTCCTCTTTCAGCACTCATCTTTCTAAGGCTACCGAATTCCCCAGCACAACAGTGCTATTCTGCCGCCAACTAATAGAATCCCTCAGTTCCTCTAATGGATCTGTCAGAATCTCCCGAGCACAGGAGACCAGATGGATTGATAGGAGAAGGTAGAGAGACAGAGGAAGGGGGACAAAGAGACAGAGACGCAGAGAGATGATGAGACAGAGTGGGAAGCGAAGAGAAAAAAAGCGCCAAAGCTCTCGACACTTTCATCTGTGCTTTGGAAAGTCTCAAAGCGGCAGCTCGGCTGACACTGCCAAGCAGCCCCCATATGGTCCAATAGACGCAGGAGCACCACATAAGGCCGTCCTATTGTCACCATGGGAAAAATTACACTTTGACTGTTGCCAGGTAAAGTCAAGAGTGCTCAGTAGTTACAAAGGCGGCTCTGTTTCTGCTTTTCATGCCTGAACTGACACTCATCACCCATGAAAAGTTCTTTGTACAATGAAAACGAGAATAAAAGTTTCCACAGCGGATAAACCGACTGCTTACATTTCAAGTATTTCTTAAAATCGATCCTATCTAGATTATATATGAGTTTTACTCAGATTACAGTGCAACTCACCATTATCGGTGGCGATGAAGACGGCTGTGTATTTGTTGTCGTGGACATAAGGAGACTCGCGATCCAGCGAGGCTGAGGTGTTGACAGTTCCTCTGACTGGGTTCACACTCAACCAGCCTGCAGGGTCCTGCAGAACAGCATACCTGTAAGAAAACAAAGAGACCACGTGAGGAAATCATCAGATCAACTATCGTCCAGGATGCTGTCAGTCGATTCTATATTAGAACAAATCAGCAGTGCAGTTTGATTAGATCGTACCATTTGAAAAGATCCCAAACAGAGCTGAGGTCTGAAGATGATGAGGACCTCTCTCCAAATCTGGTGGGCGAGCGGCCAAGCCTGCATCGCTTTGAAAATGAGCCTGAGAGCAGATCACGACCTCGCTAATGCGGCCACTCAATCGGCCACTGATGGCTGCTCGATGGTGATTGCAAGAGGCTCTCATCTGCGCTACAGTAACTTTACATGTGATTGATTTAAGAGCTATGGGTGAATATATATATATTATTTGTGTGTGTGTGTGTGTGTATACCAAACTTTTAGCTGCCTCTGCTGTTTCCGTGCATGCATTATTTGACATACGAGCCTGGTGCATCCTGCACTGCGCACACACACGAATGTGCAGACTTTCTTCAACACAAGGTCGCTGTTCGAGTGCTCAGCAGTAGACAAATTGTCTTTCAAATGGAGCTCTACAGCTAACAGAGCGCGACAAAGCCTCAGGAAATGGCTTTGCAATCAACCTCTGCTCACACCTTTCCCCCTCCCACTCTCGCTCCCAGTGATTACTGCTGTTAACAAACACATATGTTTCATTGTAACAAAATGTTACTGATAATGACGCTTCTATCATTGTAAATGCTCCTTTTCTACACACACACACACACACACACACACACACACACACACACTTGTATTACACACTCTTGTTAAACACACTGAAGAGCCACATGATTCATAAGGCCAACTTCTCCACTGTTACAGAGCTGGGCTGACAGGTTATTAACCTCCATATGTCTCTCTCGCCGTCACCGACTGCAGTTTTAGACACTTGCTCTGGTTTGTGTCTTGCATCAGTTTTTCATCATCGCTGCACTGCGACAGTGAAATGCACACACGTGAACATGCACACAACAATGTCGGGAGGGTATTTGTTGTTAAGCGTATAAGCATTTTTGCACAGCTGCCTGCCTAGTGCGATGACATCAGTCACATTATTGGATAGAAATAATGTGACTGATGTCACATTATTTCTATTATTTCTATTATTGGATAGAAATAATGTCACTGATGTCACATTATTTCTATTATTTCTATTATTGGATAGAAATAATGTCACTGATGTCACATTATTTCTATATTTTCTATTATTGGATAGAAATAATGTCACTGATGTCACATTATTTCTATTATTTCTATTATTGGATAGAAATAATGTCACTGATGTCACATTATTTCTTTCCAATAATAGAAATAATAGAAATAATGTCACTGATGTCACATTATTTCTATTATTTCTATTATTGGATAGAAATAATGTCACTGATGTCACATTATTTCTTTCCAATAATAGAAATAATAGAAATAATGTCACTGATGTCACATTATTTCTATTATTTCTATTATTGGATAGAAATAATGTCACTGATGTCACATTATTTCTTTCCAATAATAGAAATAATAGAAATAATGTCACTGATGTCACATTATTTCTATTATTTCTATTATTGGATAGAAATAATGTCACTGATGTCACATTATTTCTATTATTTCTATTATTGGATAGAAATAATGTCACTGATGTCACATTATTTCTTTCCAATAATAGAAATAATAGAAATAATGTCACTGATGTCACATTATTTCTATTATTTCTATTATTGGATAGAAATAATGTCACTGATGTCACATTATTTCTATTATTTCTATTATTGGATAGAAATGGCAAAAAAAAAGTGTGTATTTGGTAGAGAAGAAGTTAAAGTTTTACTGAGAAGCAACTGAGCTCGTGAAAATCACCAAAATATCTACAGTAACATGCTCAGAGTCATCAGGATCAATTCTCTGTGATCTTTCATACCCGATTGGAATAAAACAAAAATTCCTCACTCGGTAAACTAACGGATATTTTCATTCAACACGCAGAAACACATTTATTCCAGAGCAGGAACCCTTTTAAATATGCGCTGCTACACAAACACTTGGTGTAAAGTATGTTTCGTCCTACAGGAGGAGCTCTAAAGGGCTGTAATGATATTGTCTGCTTTAGTGCAGGCTCAAAGGTAACCACCAAATGAGTCAGAGCCATTGTTTTTTCCTCTCTGTGCAAACACGGGGACAGTCCATTAGAGCCCTTTAAAGGGCAAATTAGAAAGACATTAAAAAGCCATTAGGAATATTCATATCTGCTTCAACGTGTTTATCTCCAAAACCAGAAAAGGTCCAAACAAATCAGTCAACAAATGAGACAGACCACACACGACGCTGCACGTGTCCTCATTTAGCTCAGCGCGCACACACACTTCAACATACGGTAAAACACAGAGTTTAAAGCAAAAATGACCTATAGATGCACAACACCCTGCGTTTATTGTGAAATAACTTCTAGGACAGAAAGGTGATCTGTTCAGAGTTCACTAGAGTTGCAGAAAGTAAAGCATCAATAGGTCCACAGTGTGACTCTTTCCGCTGCACCCTCAGGGGCTTCTCTGACCTGCTATGGCTTTGGGAATGTTTCGGAGAGGAATTGTCCTTAGCTGTAAGAGCACACACAGGTTGGGATTAGGGATAGGTACCAGTATCCGGTGCCATGATGGTTCTGTCATAAACGGTAGTAACCAGACCGAAAAGCAGCGCACATTTCGGTGCTTTATTTTCCTGAGCTGTGATACACTTTAGATTCTAGCCAATCATTTTACGTTTCCGAGGATAGTAGGCGGGGCCAGGTACGTACGTTCTTTTAGAGCAGAGCTACAGATTAAAAATGCCCAAGGCGAAGCGGTCAAAAGTCTGGCTGTACTTCACAGCAAAAGATGCAAACTCAGCAGCTGCAACAAGTGCTTTAAGCTGATACTGTGATACTGTCAAAGGAGGTAACACCTCAAATCTGATGAAAACCTGGCGACGCATAGCGTTTTTTTAAAAGCCGAGAAATGCGCCGTATTTGATAGCTTGCTGCGAGACCTCACACCGAGCACATCTACTGCGGGTGTGGTGCCTGTTATCGGACCCGGAGTTAGCAACATCCACCAAAAACCCGAAGAGGAGAGTCCTGGCCCCTAGCCCTGCCAGTGTAGCAGAAATGATGAGGATGATGATGCAGCAGCAGCCGTTCTTCTCTGCGTGAGTAGCTTAATGTTGTTCGTGTGTAATTTACGTTGAGTAGGCTAACCACGTTATTACATTAATGCATGTAAGGTGAACTAGCAAACATCGTCATAGCTACATGCAGCTGTCTTCTTGTTTGATGGCAGATGCTCCCTTCACCCTGGACAAAAAGGCTAAAATGACCAAAGAAAAAGTGGAAAACAGTTAAACATGAGAGGTTTTTGGACAAAGTTTGTGTGTTTTCCATTGTTTAAGCTGCTTCCAGCCAAGAGTGATGCCATATATGCCCCATAGCTGCAGAAAAGGCTAACATTGTTATCTTTTTACAAAAAAACAGCTGAACATGAGAGGTTTTTGGACCAATTTTGTGTTCTCCATTCTTTAAGCACCGGCACCGTTTCAAAAGTACCGGTTTGGCACCGGTATCGGATAAAACCTAAATGATACCCATCCCTAGTTGGGATGTTAGGAGTCGGCTGCAATTGTCCGATTGTCCTACTAGAAGTGATCCAGGGCCGGACACATGAAAGAAAATCAGACTACAAGGGGTTTAAAAAGTGAGTCATCCATAAAATATGGAGTTACATAAAATATGCGTTTGTCATAAGACAAGCTGGCTTCTTAAATCTAAAATGTCTTAAACAATACACAATGAAAAAGTTTGACAACTCTTCCCTGAATCCTAATCTGAAGTTAGAGCTCCACTGTCGCTGCGGTGAATGTGTGAGAGATGAGCTCTTCCTAAAATTCCGATGTGAGCCAGGATCCTCAGTTTTCCCAGACAACTCAAAGCGATGCGGAAGCGCGGAGGGGGGAGAAAGAGGATTGCCACCCACTTGTAATCCAGTTACAACAGGAGCAAAATGCTGGCATACAGTGTGTGCATCTGTGATTCTGTTTGTGTCAATAGCAGGTGTGGGTGGGATACACAGAATAAGAGAGACAATTTGCAATAAGAGCTAATTTAGAGAGAAGATGAAAGCTGACTCGTAAGTGAACGTCGTTTGCATAAATTCAGGTTGTTTCTCTTGTTTGTTTTAGACTTAAGTAGCCTAAGAAATGTTGCTGGCACCAGTTCTGAGTAATTTAGTCTAGTTGTTCGTGTAAATCCCTTTTTTAAATACACATAAGGTTTTGGGGTCCGTTATCCAAGCAAGGTTATAAATGCATATTCTCTGAATTAGACCCAGTATTACGTTAAATGCAAATATTGAGATTATTATGTTTTCAACTCATTTTATTGGCCATATAAACACAAGCATATCCATACAATTTACATGTATTATTATTAACAACATAGGCTGATAATTCTGCATAAAAACTAAACAAAACACTGAAAAAGCCAACTGGCGTAACTCTGGTTCTATGAGTGTGCTTGCTCAGTATCAACACTTCTTTAAATATCTTCTGATTACTTGCTCACGCCCACGAATCCACTCATGCAAGCATTTTTGAAGTTAGGAAGGCAAATCTGAACTTTTACAACATAAAGCATGCATCGGAAAGCTCCATGTGTTTTTCTTTGCAAAGAATAAGTAATTATATGGAAGTAGGGTGATGTTGGTAGAACAGAGCTGGGTGTAAAACGCCTGTCCTGGTCCCCTGTGAACATTCAAACTATAGTTACACATAAAACAAACACTTTGTAGCTTGAATAGGTTCTCTAGTGATTTAGTACTTTACATGGAAAAAGTTGCAGAACTCGTGCAGGCAGACGGAAAAAACAGCTGTGATTTTAGTCCCTGATGTGTGAAGTTTCAAGAACCTTAATCTACATTTTTACTCCAACTAAAAGCATTTTTGTTGTCTTTTCCTGTTTCCTAAGTAAGTGTCCTAAATCAGACAAAGGGAAGCTCCCTTCAAACCCCGCGAGGATATCACACAACAGTTTTCACAGGTTCAGCAGTATGGCTTTAATAATTCAATTCCATTTTATTTATACAGCACCAAATCTTTATACTGTAAGATCGACCCTACAATAATACATACAGAGAAAAACCCAACAATCATATGACCCCCTATGAGCACTTTGGTGACAGTGGGAAGGAAAAACTCCCTTTTAACAGGAAGAAACCTCCAGCAGAACCAGGCTCAGGGAGGGGCGGGGCCATCTGCAGAGAGGTCTATTAACACAGAGGTCGTGTCCAAATTCATGGGCTGCATCCTCTTGAGGACCCGGCCTTCGCGGTCTACGTGGGCCGGGTCCTCAGAAGGTCGGGTAGGCCGGAAATAAACAGCTGTGAAATTGGACGGTCTAGCCTTCTGATTAGCGTCGTCTCAGCCGTCTGCTCCTTGCTATCTAAAATATAACAGGACACTGGCGTAAATTCTCGACCGTCTCACACTTCTGTTTAATCAGTTTTCTATTTGACGTTTAGTCAGCTGTGTAAAAACCAAGGAGGAACCCACCCGGGGGATTAATAAAGTTTTATTTTATCTAATCTAATCTAATAACTTTAATCTCAGCCAAGCTGATTTACTCACGAACAAACAAAACACTGAAAAAAGCCCAACAATAACATTTTTAGGTTGTCTAAGTGACTTATATATTACGTTTAACCCGAGTAGCGAAAGTCCGCGGTGATGTGAAAATGATGTGCCGGGAGTTGTGCCATTCTCGGCCGCATCAGTAACCCTCGAGCTCCCGGCGAGCTATCGAGCTGGTGGGTAGCAGACGTCTCCGAAAACGTCGAAGCACTTTTGCAAATATGCGATATCTTGATAAACCCAGCAGATATTTGATGTTCACACAGCTACTTTCTCGCCTGAAAATATGTTAAACGTTTATTTTGTGACCCAGAAAGATTAGTAAGAGTAATTTTAAAACTTAGTAGCGGCCGCCATTGTTGGAAACTGGAGTTTGGCTGGGCCGCACTATGAATTCTGGGATATGGTAGGCCACGAAGGACACACCCGACCCATCCTTCAAATTCGGGGAAAAGGAGGACGCATTGGTTGGCTGCATTGGGAGGAGTCTACGAATTTGGACAGCCTTCGGCGCGTCGCTGTGGCGTAATCGGTCTACAAATGCGGCCTCAGGAGGATGCAGCCATGAATTTGGACACGACCATAGTGAGTGAAGAAGAAACACCCAGTGCATCATGGGAATGGTGACCTTTTACCCCACTATCCCCCCACTGAGGGAAACCTCTGCTGTTTAGCAGCTAAATATCTTCACCAACTTTGTTTCTCTGCCCTTTTATGCAGCGCTTATGAGAGATTGTTTACTGAAAACAGCTGCCTGCTCTACTGAGACTAAAAGATTAGATTAGAATCCACATGAAGCTCTCAAAGCAGACGCTGAATTCATCTGTTTCCCCTTAAAGCTGAGACTGTTTTCCTGCTGAGCCTGTGTTGGTGTTACAGCGACGTATGTGCACCACTGTCATTTAGGGTTTTCTTATAATTTCTGTTCTTATGACGGTTTTATTTGGAAAAAAAACATTGCTTTCATACATAGAAAGCATTTCATTTTACTTTAGTTTTCTGCTTTTCTTCTTCATCGCCTGCATTTAAACAGCCAATCGCTCTCTAGCAGAACACTTCCCATTTACTAGATTAGCTTCGTATCCCTGGCATTGAAGTTTCAGCCCTTCCAGCTTTTAATCCATTGAGTTCTACCTCTGTTTAGTTTAACCCTTACATACTCTTCATATTCTACACCCTCACAGTATGGTGCAACAATTCCCTCATAATACATTTCAACAAATTTTGAAGTACTGATCAATTCAGGATTAAAACTGACATAAAAAAAGGATAATTATTCATTAATCAGTGTTTCACAAAATAGGGAAGTCGATATTTGAGGTAAAACATGTTTCTGCAGAAAACATCTGCTTTCACAAATATAGATTTTGAGAGTGAAACTGCCAGGAGCATCCGAAGCTGCTGGGATTCATTATATAAACATTATTGCAGCCATGAAACGCTGCCTTTAGTTCTGTATCATCCTCAGAACGATCATTCATAATTATAATGAGAATCTCCATATTAAATAACACTTGGAGCTGAAAACTTGATTACTGCAAATTAGTATATGTATTTAAAGTGACGGCAGGAAACAGGAGCATCACGGTGGAGCACTGTTGCCTCACTGCAAGAAGGTCCTGAGTTCAATTCCACCATCAGGCTGCTGCACGCCCATGTTTGCTTCCGTAGGAACGCTGCGTTACTGCGTTACTAAAACCGTGATTTTTTTGCGAGAATGTCTCATGACAGTGACGTAAGCGAGTGCGACGTTCGTGACAACAGCTGTGTGCAGATCAACAGTGGATCATATATCGAGTGCAGAGAGAGTATGAGCGTGCAGCGTTTAAAGCGTGGAAGTACTGACCTTACTTTGAGTTTGATTCCATAAAAAGTGACAAAAACATTAGTGTCCGTTGTGCGTGGGAAGAAAACTTCTTTTTACAGCGAAAAAAACCCCTAAACTTCCAAACAAGCACCGAGTAGCTACGACGTAATGGGAAACTCACAGAGAAACTCGCGGATTCTTCCACTGACCGCTGCACACCTGCACCAGGGTAACCCTCCGCCTACCCCACTCCTGCTTTACAGGTGAAAATAGAGCAACAGGACCGCTAGCCTGTGACTTTATTTATTTTCTGCTGTGTTTTACTTGCATCTATTTGAAAGACTGAGTGTAAACACACAAAATATTTTATTTTATGTGCTGGAATGTGCAGAAAATAGGTTTAAATGTTAAACTAATTTCTTCCAGTCAGAGAATGTTGCAGATAATTAAATTTTTGCTTGATGCATAAAGTTAAAAGATTAAAACTAATAAAACAAGTTTTAAAAAGAGACTTTTCCATTTGATTACATTTTGTATGATGATTATGCAGAAAAAGTAGAATTGGGCTGAAAGATCTATCACTTTATCACCTATTCAGGTTGTAAATCGTGTTTTTAAAAAGTAACTAAGTAATTAATTACTTTTGAAAATAAGTAATCAGTAAAGTAACGGGATTACTTTTTTGGGGAAATAATCAGTAATCAATTACTGATTACTTTTTTCAAGTAACTTGACCAACACTGCCTAAGATTGGCTCCAGCAATCCGGAAAGAGGATACGCAGATGGATGGAAACATGTGTGTCTGTATTTCCCAAACTGGCATCTCAGGTGATTTTATTACGTATAATCCACCAGAAGTCTTTTAACTGTGAGGTGACAATGTTAGCCACTAAATTAACAAAAGCAACAACAACAACAACAACAATAATAATATGCTGAGGAGCTATTTGAAGATAAAAAAAAAAGATAAATAAAGCAATACAGAAAAAAACAAGACAATTTAAAAACTGACAGAACCAGTAAAAACTGGCATGGAATTACGACACATAGGATCAGGAACAAGTGGATCTTTAAATTAGCTTTAAAACCCTCCACACAGCATGCCTGCCTAATATCTTCAGGGAGGTTGTTCCACAAAAATGGGGCACGAAAGGAAAAAGCATGCTCCCTTACAGTCTTTTTTCTCTATACAATTTTTGTGACAACTCACCACATTTTAGACTAAATGGATGAACTTTAGTGAAATGTTCCTGCTGTCTGATCCAATCGGGTCAAATTTGCCTCACACTGGTTGTAAGGGTTAAAGTCGTTGATGCATATTCTTCTGTGTTCAGATAATCTACGGACTGTCTTTGAGCAGGTGATGAAAAAAACATGCTAATATGCTCAATGCCAGTGTTTATTCAGTCGTCTTTTTTCATCCTTACATGGTCATTTGTTTACTTCCTTGAATAATCAAATAAAATCGAGGAAAAAAAATCCTTGTGACAAACTTCCTTCCACACTCAGCTGTATCAGAGCGATGCAGGCGTCATTCATATTCAGAGGTCTGAGCTGTTCAAAGACACATAATGAATCCAGGTAGGGGTGCCGGAAAGGCTGGAAGCTAAACTACTGTTTTCCTGATGAAAACGCCCAACAGTAGGAAGAAGATAGCGATGCATAATGAGACACGGATCAGAGTCAAATAACACAATATATGGTTCCCAGCTGTTCTCGTGGGTCTTTAAAGTATAATGATAAGGCTATGTGAGGAAAAGGGAAATGCATCCAATTTAAATATTTAAACTCTTGCAGGATGTGTGCACGTGGAGAGCAGGTCACGCACGTCTGCTTTACTGGGTCGCTCGATAAACTGACCATTTTGCACTCCTGCGATGCTCTGTTACAACTCTGACTTCAGCGTTTGCAACCATCACAGCCCGTTTTAATTTCTCATGCACAACACACGAGCACAGTTTCAGTTTTGTGCAGTGCACCACAACTTGTGTAGTAATGCACTCGGCTGGCAATGACAGCATATCACAGTAAACACTATTATGCACTCGTCTCATTCGTTTGTTTCCTTCTTCTTCCTGTCTGGACTCTGAGCTGGCACTAACTTTAGCTCACTGTCTTTATCTGTCTCTCTATCATTTTCTTCTTTCTCCTCTGCCAGCGAGATCTCCTTCTGATTTGAGTCTAACTTACTGTGAGAATGGAGACGGCACAGAGCCAATGCTAATAGTCTGTTTCTATCTGAGAGCCGCTGAGTGTGTGTGCGAGCGATAGATATGAGAACATCAATCAAGGGAAGCAGTAGAAGTAGAGGTTGCTTGCGTTTGGCTACGGCGACTGTACGCTTCATCCAAATCTGCGGTTAGCAAAGCGAGAGGAGAAGGAGAGAAAAAGGGAAAGTGAGATAAGAAGAGGGATCAAGGATGGCAATAAGACGAGGACACGTGAGACGAAACTGTGTGTAAGTGCGTCATGAAAACAAATTCTCGCCCTTCTGGATCGCTGGCTCTGTTGCTTCTGCAGTGGTGATCTGGGACGAGTCGGACTTTTATTCAGCACAACTATCGCTATAACCAAAGATCTCAATGAATTCACATTCAGGTAAGAACGGTGACCCAGCACCACCACTACCCAGGTCACTAACACGGATTAACCTTCTGTGCTTGTCTGCATGTTAGTGAGGCATTTAAGCAAAGTTTATCACTGTGTATGACGTCTGCAGACAAAAACAGCAAAACAATAAAACAAATCTGTGAAAACTGGACTCTGCATTATGCATGTATATACTCTGCCTCGGCCTGAAGTATATGCATGGACTCCAGAGCTCTGTCACATTGCTTTATCTGTAAAACCACTAGACATTTGCATTCCTCCTACAAGTTTTGTTGCATGTGGCCGATTTATGTGAATACTGAATATTTAACATTCTGATGGGAAAAAAAAGTTAATGTTTTCAGTTCAGTTCATTTTTATTTCAAACATATACTTCACCAACATTTCATAACATCATTCCATGCAGTTGTTTGAAAAGCAGTAGGCAGAAGTATATACTTGTTTAGCCCCACCCCCTCAGGTGGGGCTAAACAATCATTTCCTCCGACAACAAAAACGTACACAACGGTTTCAACTTAGAGCATAAAAATATTTTCTCATATTCAACTAAAACTATGTTTAGATTTACTAATTTGCAAAATAAACATCACTTTGACTGCTGTCTTGGGTTAATTGCATTTTCTTCATTCTTATTTAAAATGTCTTTGAGCTTTATTTGAAACTGGTTTATATCACTACTGACCTTTATTTCTTCTGTTAACTCGTTCCAGAATTTAACCCTCGCTATAGAAATAGAAATCCTTTTCAAAGTTGTTCTTCCTCTTTGTAATTTTAAATTAAATCTAAAATTAGACCTCTCTTCTCTCAACCATTTACTTATTGCGATTGGGAGCATCCCTTTCCTTGTCTTATATATTATTTGCACTAGGGATGGGTACCGGTATCCGGTGCCATGATGGCACCAGTTCTGACATAAACGGTAGTAACCAGACTGAAAAGCAGCGCACATTTCGGTGCTTTTTTTCCTGAGCTGTGATACACTTTAGATTCTAGCCAATCATTTTACGTTTCCGAGGATAGTAGGCGGGCCCAGGTACGTACGTTCTTTTAGAGCAGAGCTACAGATTAAAAATGCCCAAGGCGAAGCGGTCAAAGTCTGGCTGTACTTCACAGCAAAAGATGCAAACTCAGCAGCTGCAACAAGTGCTTTAAGCTGATACTGTGATACTGTCAAAGGAGGTAACACCTCAAATCTGATGAAACACCTGGCGACGCATAGCGTTTTTTTAAAAGCCGAGAAATGCGCCGTATTTGATAGCTTGCTGCGAGACCTCACACCGAGCACATCTACTGCGGGTGTGGTGCCTGTTATCGACCCGGAGTTAGCAACATCCCCCAAAAACCCGAAGAGGAGAGTCCTGGCCCCTAGCCCTGCCAGTGTAGCAGAAATGATGAGGATGATGATGCAGCAGCAGCCGTTCTTCTCTGCGTGAGTAGCTTAATGTTGTTCGTGTAATTTACGTTGAGTAGGCTAACCACGTTATTACATTGATGCATGTAAGGTGAACTAGCAAACACCATCATAGCTACATGCAGCTGTCTTCTTGTTTGATGGCAGATACTCCCTTCACCCTGGACAAAAAGGCTAAAATGACCAAAGAAAAAGTGGAAAACAGTTAAACATGAGAGGTTTTTGGACAAAGTTTGTGTTTTTTCCATTGTTTAAGCTGCTTCCAGCCAAGAGTGATACCATATATGCCCCATAGCTGCAGAAAAGGCTAACATTGTTATCTTTTTACAAAAAAACAGCTGAACATGAGAGGTTTTTGGACCAATTTTGTGTTCTCCATTCTTTAAGCACCGGCACCGTTTCAAAAGTACCGGTTTGGCACCGGTATCGGATAAAACCTAAACGATACCCATCCCTAATTTGCACTGTTTTAAACTTCACCAGATCCTGGAATTTTATAGCTTCTGTCTTAATAGAGAGTACATTTGTGTGAGCCCTACACCCCTCATGATTTATTAATCTAACAGCCCTTTTCTGCATTATGATTATAGTCTGAATATCACTTTTATATGTTTTGTAGTTTAGTAACTAAATAACACCTAATCTTGTAGAATGCACCCATCTAGTGCTGTGATAGTGGATATAACGCCTGGACGGTGGATCAGCACAACAGGTATTTATGGTGGGACTCACCTAAATCCCTTTGTGTAAAGCATAAATCCAGTTTGAACACTGAAGAGCTGCTCGAAGCTGCTCAAAGCTGCGAGGACAGTTGGGTGAAGGTTTGTCCTGCTTTCATTTTATTTCTCAGGTTACTTTAAAAATGTGGATACAGGCCGTTTAGTCACAAAGCATCATTTTACACATCGAGTGTTGAACTGACCTGATTTATTGTAAGTGAAATCAGAGTTCAACAAACATTTGCATTACTTTTAATGAGATATAATAAAATTTCCTTTTAACATTTCTATGAGACACAAGGAGAGAGAGCGAGAGAGCGAGAGAGCGAGAGAGCGAGAGAGCGAGGGAGGGGATTTGGCTTTGGAGCCATTGTTCTCAAAACATGAGTGATTTCTTTGGGGTCGCCTACAGAGACCTCGGTCGGCCGCTGCGAGCTGGATTTCAACTCTAAACTGACTGGCCGACGACTGCTCTAGGCCATGTGAACAAATTACCCGTGTCACACCTGTTCATATTTCTGCTCTGTATCAGCACAGTGCAGCGGGTCCATGCAGAGGAAATGAACGTGGCAGGACCAGAGAAAAGCTGGTCGCATCAATCAAACTGATTCAGCTTTGTCTTTGCGTGTGTGAGCAAAGCAACTTGGTGTAAGAGGTGAGAAGTTTCATTGGCAGTCGTGAGAAACCGTCTCGAAAACATGAAAACATTAAAGCTACTAATCACTAGGGATGGGTATTGATAAGATTTTCACGATTCCGATTCCATTTTCGATTCTGTTTAACGATTCGATTCTTTATCGATTCTTTTTAAAAAAGGAGAACATTAAGGTCGATTAGCTTAGAACTTTGTTTTATATCTTCTCTTTGAACAAGATAGAAATTTAGGAGTAACATGGCCTTACAAACCCAACAGTGAGATCTTAAGAGATCCAGCCTACAGCTCTTCAATGGGGCGTCACAGGGTCCCCAGGAAAAAACATTGTAAATGTAAAATAATAAAATAAATATTCTTCTGTAGCAATTACACAAGAATATCCAGTAATGTCCCTGCCTACAATTAAACACATTCACTTACTGAAAATCATCTGCTGTGGCAAATGGGTGCAAACCTTTGACCACAAACTGAGTCACTGCTCGGTGACATTCGTCTATCTTGGCCTGAAAGGAGACGCTACGGTAGACTGCAGCGAGAACTGCCAGCATCTGAGCCAGACTCTGTCTCATCATGGTCACCTAAATGCACAGTAATGCTAACATAATCTGCACTGTTAGTTGATTATTTACCTGCCGCATTAACGGGAGAGGACGTGCAAACGTTACCGCTGCTGCTGGGTTGAGATTCACGAGTCCGGAGCGGAATTAAAAACACAACATTCATTTAAGGTCATCGTGTGTTTGTGAGCAAATGCTTTTGCATATTCGTAGTGTTTCCTCCCTTAAATGAAATATCTACTTTGCAAGTATTGCAAGTTGTCCTGTTGTCATCTGTTCTCGTAAAGTATAACCAAACTTTTGAGCGTTTGAGCCGCCATGTTTCCCGCCAGGTAAATGACGCTCCGCAACGTGGTGACGTCATTCGGGGAAACTGGAATCGATAAGGGAATCGTTTGCAAAAATGGCAAACGATTCCAAGGAATTGAAACAGTGGGAACCGGTTCTCAACAAGAACCGGTTTTCGATACCCATCCCTACTGATCACCACTGATAAACGTGTTCGATGAAAGCAGCTCAGCACAGATGCACAAAGACTAAAGGAAAGAGAACAGAACAGATCTCATTGTTGAAGTAAACGGAGACACTCTTTTTCTTTCATTACATGCTTTTTCGCGGTGCAGCTGCAGATCCAGGAACACTGAATCCTGGCTTAAATCAGACCCAGCAAGCATGTGACTGAATATGAATACTCAGCCTCCCTCTGACGTTCCCTTTGCAGAACCACAAAAGCATCAAAGCGTTTGTTTCCAGCGCGCTCACTGTCGTCTGCTGTGCGCCAGGTAACGTCTCGAGGAGGCTCTGTGCCAGTTCCACTGAACAACTGCAGACGCTCCACAGAGTACACTGAACAAAGACCCACTGTGTCGGTTTAACAGCAGAGTGTGCGCAGAGAGATGGTGGCCTGAAGCTCAAAGAATGAGCAGTTTGCATTGTCATTATTTAGCAGGAACAGAGCAAAGTGCAAAACGCAGTCCAAACCGGTGACGCGCACACGTGCGGCTGACTGTACGCATCGAGCAAGGAAACATTATCATCATAATAAGGTGCAAAATAGCAGCTCTTTGCATCAGTTGAAAAGCATAAACCTGTAATTACCAGGAAGAAAAGCAATTTACTCCTGCTTCACACTCTCTGCTTTCTCCTCTTGGCATCTTTTAGGATTGTTTTAATTATTTGCTGGCACACTGAGTGTACGAAAGCATCTCCCTGCCCCTGATCCGTCGCCGTTTCTCTCTTTTAACTCGTTTACTTTACTCAGCTGCAAGAAATGAGAACCAAAATCCAAACAGCTGATTAGCCTGTAATCAGTCCCTTCACATCCCAGGACGCAAGCAAGAGAGAGAGGAACATGGAGGAGACTGCATGACTCAGCAGAGTGACATGCAAATGAAAAACCGGCAGCTTCAGCCTTAAATCAGCAGAGTAACGGGCTAACCTCACACTGTGGTTGATTTCATTCCCCGTGAGCACAACACCGGTTCAGTTTCTTATTACCGAGATTCCCATCTCCTCATTTTGCACCACTTAGATATTTATTTAAGCTGCACACACTCAGACAATTAGACTAGTGGGGAGAACATTTCCAAGTATTTCTATGCGAGGTGCTTTCCTGTTGATCTGTCGTTCCGATGCCTACACTTCAAATAACCTCTGAGACCCTTCCTCCTTCCTCTCCGTGTCCCTGTGGGTGCTTTTAGTCACACTACATGAGAAAGGTTGGTTGTTGTATTGGTTTGCAAGTTAAACTGGGACAGAAATATGGTCCATCTTAATTAAATTGTCATTTGGCATCACTGTGTGAGTCTACACACTAACTATCATACACGACCTGCATATAGAAACATTTCTTCTACCATTTGAGAATTCACAGTAGCTAGGGGCTGTTTCCTAATGAACACTAGTAGATATGCACTAACCTGCCACTTTATTAGGTACATCTTGTTAGTCCTGAGTTTGCCTTGAGAACTGCCTTCATTTATTGGGGCATAAATTCAACAAGGCCAACATTTCTCAGAGGTTTTGGTCCATATTGACATGATGATACACAGTTGCTTCAGATTTGTTGACTCTACAGCCAAGATGCAAATTTACTGCTCTACCAATGCCAAATGTTTCCTATCGATTGGAGACTGTTTGTGTACAGTGAACTGAGCTCGAATCATTTCAAACTGCTTTCTTGAACATGACAGTATGTGACAGCACAGAACATGTGTCCAATGTGGTCATAAAGGGACTGACAGCAACACTCGGGTAGGCTGTGCCATTTAAAACAATGCTCAGTTGGTACTAAAGGGTCCAATGTGTAGCCAGAAGATTTCCCCCCCACACCATTAGACCACCAACAGCAGCAGCCTGAAGCACTGGTAAAAGGATGGATTCATGCTTTCACGTTGCTCAAATCCCGATCCTCCCATCGGAAAGTCACAGTGCCGTCAGCATCTTCCAGTCTTCTATTGTCCAGTTGTGGTTAGTCAAATGCAAGCTGCTTTTATAGTTGAGTTAAAGTTGCCTTCCTATCAGCTTGAACCAGTCTGACTATTCTGTTCTTGCTGGATACGATGTGGTCGTGTGGGAAGATCCCAGACTAGCCTGTCTGGCACCAAAAGCCATGCTCAAAGGCACAAAAACACCTTTCATGGCCTTTATGCTCAGTTTGAACTTCGGCAGTTGGTCGTCCCGACCACGTCTACAAGTCGATATGGTTGTGTTGCTGCTACATATTTGGTTGATTACATATTTACATTATTAAGCATTCAACTGTAATGCCTGTTTGTTGTTATGAGATCCAAAGAAAGTGGAGACAAGCTGTTATGACTGCTGTTGTAACACCTTGTCTCTCGTATGCAAATGTAAGCGTGCAGGTGCTTTTCCGTCATAGGTGGATCCAGGAGACGTACTTGATGTTTTTGTTAGTTAGGGAGGTACGTTGCTGTCATTTGGTTTAATTCTTTTTGTAGGTAAGTTTAGATAGGCTCCTTTTGTTTGTTGTTTTGGCGTTAGGTCCACCCCGAAGTTATAGCCCGCTCCTTCTTTTGTGTTAAATCATCTCATTGTACAGAATTCTTATCAAATTGTATGAACTGTGTGCTGCTTGGGCTCGAGGAGGGATCAGCATTATGTTATGGTCTGGCCACCCATAACGAGCCATAATGTTAAAGTGAATTGTTACATGTTGTCATTTTTATGCTTACCATCTCTACATTGTTTCAACTCTGCGATCAAAGGAATTCCTTTGTCCCCTCCCCAGCCTCTCGAGGTTCTGGGGGCGCTGTAGTGTTTTATCACAAGCACATCCTTGTGAAGGTTTGTTTGATGTTTGGTAAGCTTCCTGCCCTTTTTATGGCTTCACTGTGTTGTTTATGCTGAACCAATACAGGAATTGAACCATACATGGGGTGTGGGGGAGATTACCCCCTTTATGACCAGGATGTTGTTAGAAACAGTTGTGATCAGGAAGTCACGCACGCACGCACACAGTGCCTTGTCTTTGTAACCTAGGTGGGTTACGTGGGTACTTGTGTGAACCATTGTAAACTATTGTTTCTTGTGAACATTTTTCAATAAAAGGCAGCGAGAGGAAGCCGGTGTCGGGGTCAATCGTGATGGGATTTGAAGTGCCTTCCTGAGATACCGACGAGGCCTCCCTTTCAAGTAAATCGATCGACCGCTGTTGCCTTGCTCTTTTTTGTCATTCATGGGAGTAAGTCTCGGGGTCAGCGGGGTCTAAGTTTACCCTTATGGAAAAGAAATAGTAAAAACTTATATGATTTACTCATGAAAGTGGCCACTTTCTCATTACTTTCATATATTTTTTTAGTAAGTATCCAAAGTGTTTTCACTCTTGTATGCTTTTCATACAAGTTTCACACAAGACAGATACAAACTTTATAAGATTTATATATATCTTTTCCATATGGGTAGACCCAACACATAACACAAGGGAACAAAGAACAAATGGGAACAGTATAAAACAATGTATTGCATTTAAATATATGTAATATATAGTATAAAAGAAAATGGATTATTGATCATTGATAGCTTCTGATTTAAATCTAAACATTTATGTGCATCAAAATCAGTCAAAGGAAGAAAAACGGGGATTGTGTGACGTTTTTAAGAAAGCAGCAAATTTGTTTTCAAAAGGTTAAAAAAATCATCTCTTGCTGCTCTACACTTATTTCTCTTGAGCTCTTCTAACAGTGAACCCACACGCAAAACTCGATACACTGTAGCGATGACTCAGTTACTAACGCTAACTGTGCAGTCCTTTGAGGGCTGATTTTTTAATGTATTGAGACGAGGAGAGTGATTGGTTGGAGGCTAAATGCACTGTGTATTATGCGTGTTATGATACATTTTGATTCAAACTGTTGGCTACATTGAACTTTGAGATGACTTTTAAAATCAACTAGTAAAAATTCATCAACAGCAAAATTGATTTGCTCTGTACTTTATTTTCCCCTCCGTCCCCATCGCCTTGTACTTTGTGCACTTTGGCACAACCAGAATATTTAATTTACCCGACATACAGGACTGCAAACACGTGCAATGTGGAAATGAGAGAGAGCTTCTGCATGTAACGTGACACAACTCTTCATACAGACACAAAACTGAAAGAAAACTGAAAGCGTTCTGAACCCAAAGACAGACAGATACTCAAGTGTCTGAAAATCAGACCAAAAATCAGGCGAAGCAGGATTAAACAGCCAGATGTTATAATTACAGGTCAACAATCTGGCAGTTCATTGGAATTTCTTTGCCTTAAGTGATACAATCATATAAACCTGACAGAAATGTAGCATAGGTAATATTAAGCAGATTTATCTACCAGCTACACCTTTTATTTGTTGCTGTAATCTTTTTCTCAGGTCTTGCCTGTTTTCTTATCCCCATGTTGGTCATCCTGGTGCAGGCAGGGACAATCTCAGGCTGATCTGACCCGATCAGGCCAGCCTTTTGTGGAATTAAAGAAATTATTTTACAGCTACAATATATCCTGCAGCATTAACAATATAATCTACAGCATTGATACTGCATTAAGACGGTTATTAAACCTGCTGGCTTTACATTAACCTTTTATTACAGGAGCAGCCATAATCACTGTATACACACACTGCATTTTGTGCTTATTAAAGAGTTGAAGCTCAGTCAATTAATCAAAGGTCATAAGCCTTGTTCAGTGCGATGTCCGGACGATCTATTGTGTAAGTGCAGCTTATTGCACCAGCAGCATCTGCTCTTATATAACTATCATTAGCTTACAGCTTTAAGTGTTTAAGGTATGTGCTAACTAAAAGTAAAGACAAGATGATAGTTTATTAAATTTTAATGACATTTGCAGATTGTTTCATGAAGTTTAATAAACTCCTTGCTATCTAAAATATAACAGGACACCGGAGTAAATTCTCGAGCATCTCACACTTCTGATAATCAGCTGTCTGCTTGACTTTTATTCAGCTGTGTAAAAACTATAACTTTAATCTCAGCCAAACCGATTTACTCAGGAACAAATAAAATACTAAAAAAAGCCAAACAATAACATTTTTAAGTTATCTAAGTGACTTATATATCATGTTTAACCTGAGTAGCGAAAGACGGCGGTGGGTTTGAAAACGTTTTGCCGGGAGTCCGGTGTTCTCACGGCTCTAGTTAGCCTAGCCCCCGGCTAGCTATTGAGCTAGTGGCTAACAGACGTCTCCGAAAACGTCGGAGCGCTTTTGAAAATATGTGGTGTCTTGATAAACTGAGCAGATATTTGAGGTTTACACAGCTACATTCTCGCCTGAAAATATGTTAAACGTTTATTTTGTGACCCAGAAAGAATAATAAGAGTAATATTAAAACTAACTAGCTGCCGCCATTGTTGGAAACTGAGCTGGGCTGCGCTATGAATTCTGGGACACAGCTCCTTCTTCTTCGGGGTTTAACGGCAGCTGGCATCCTTGTACATGCAGTGCTGCCATCTTCTGTTTCAGTCCGTTATTACACTCTTAAATCCTACTACTTATTCCTGCGTCTTTTGTGATCTTACAAAGCTTCAAACGACGCGTCGACTATTAAATCAGTCGTCGACGATTTTAATAGTCGACGTAATCATGACTAGTCGACTAATCGTGGCAGCCGTAGTACATATAATCTAGAAACAGGAGCAAAGGCCTGAAACTATTCAGCAACCTGTGGCGGTGGAGTTTGCTTAGTAACAGGTGACAAGTCCCTGGGGACCTTCAGGGCCTGGATTCATCGCCATATTTGGACGAAGATGCTGAGGGGAACTTCGGTGTCTGCATTTATCTCTTAAAACTGATCATTGTCTGTAAAAAATGCAAATAATGTTCTTGTAACGCGAGAAGGGGCGTCAAACCCTGACATTATAAAAGAAATTGCTTGTTTATTTTTGGGTGGAGATCTATGCTGATTGTGTGCAGCATCCATCTCCCCGCGTGTGTTCAATAAAATCATGGTTTGACCAGACTCTTCGGGACCAGTGTTGTTTTGTTTTCCTCCTCAATATCTTCGAGTTCGGGACACTTTCTAACCTTCAGCGCCTCACACTGCTGTCACACTTGTAGTAGCTGATCTGTCTCACTCTCCTCTCTTGCCTCGGTCCCTCAAAGTTAGACACCAGTTTTCATGCCTGACATTCCAGTATCCCTTCCCTTTTAACTCGTACAGGACCAGAGCGAGAAGCCAAAGTAGACAGGTAGCTGCTGAATAATGGATGATCCCACTGTTTGAAATTCCCTGTTTTCAACAGCAAGAGGAAGAAAACAACTTAAATATTTTGGAGGAGATGGAGAAGTCGCAGCAGAGAGTCGGCCAAGTCTGGAGAACTCTGAACACTGGTTAAACTGGGACAACACAAACACATTAGACATGTTTATTTTTGCAGCCACAGCTATTAAAAGAGCAGACTTTCTATCCAACACTTATTTAATGACTTTCATTCGAAAGCATCTCTATTCTTGTATGTATGCGTGAGCTGGTTAGCAACAGCTCAGCACAAATTCTACAAGCTAGTGCACAAAGTTTTGAAAACGAGGCCCTGAGTGCAGCTCAGCTTCTCTGCTTCTCGTCTCCTTTACCATCAAGCATCAATTACTTCAGTGTAAATAGTTATTCGACAACTGATGAGAGTCTTGTCACCAGAAATGAGACCTAATTAAATTCGCCAAACTTTCTTAATGACACTTCTGATTAGTTGCTCCCCTCTTCACAGCCTAGCAGAATAGCATCAGAGCAGCACGGCGAGTCAAATCTCAGAGAGGATTTGGAGGATGCAAACTTTCCCATTTAACTTATACCTTGAAGTGCAACATACTTCCTCGATGTCAAGAGCCCACACAACAAGCCGAGCACTTGTGGTTTATGAGATAAACTTTCGTCAGAAAAAGTCTCCAATCCTCACTGTCACTCTGTCTGATGTGGTTTTCCTTCTCAGCACTTTCATAAAACCATTCTGCTTAACTAAAGCTCTAAACCAGTCAAGAGGGCTGGAGTGCTCTATCTGCAGAAACATGAAACAAATCCGCCAGAGCCTAATGGTTTGGCCTAAATACTGAGCGGGATTAACGTGACTCGTGTTTGCTGTAATTGTGTAAGTTACAGGGCCGAGTGAGAGTAGAGACTGCCACAGGTCAGTCTGTACATAGAGGCGCGTGTGCTGCTCTGTTTTTGTCCTGAATACAGTAAAAACAAGTTTTACCTTTAGCGTAGTTTTAATGAATTCTGTTAGTCACATAAGTTGCATCATGTGATTCGTGCAAGAAACATTTTCTCTTACATCATGAAGAGCAGACAGCTGCTGAGATCATTAGCTGCTGCGAGGCCTTCAGGGGCCCATCGGAATCCGTGCTACTGTACTTCAAAGGGTTTGTGGTCAAAGTGTAACAGATTTCATTTATTCTTTGCTTAGCGGCTACGCCCACACGGGCAAATAATCTGTTGATGGATTTTCATAAAAAATAGTAAGGGGAGATTTGTAATACATTGGATAATCAGTTACTGCACCCCTTTATTAACCTTACAGAGCTGATAATAAGAAGCTCCACAGTTCAGCCCTCCCCCATCCTCGATACATCTGTTCAGACAGAGTCTCGAACCTCTCACTGAAGCAATAATTGTCATCGTTTGAGTGATAAGGCCCATAAATCACGTTCATTAATGTGGAGTTAGCAGATCTCAGTTCAGTCCTCCTGACCACGTGTGAAAGCGTCATTAAGTACTTTGTGGTAACAGATTACACAGAGGCTGTCATTCAGACTCACAAAATGTCAGATTTGTGTTGATGACCAGACTCCCTCAAGTCCTGCCTGGTCACAGAGAAACAGTGAGATTGGCAAAAAAACAAAACCAAGGATTTCACCTTTATTTAAGTTTGTGTTTCTCACTGAGGAGAAATTTGGTTGATTTTTACTGCAACTCTGATCAAAACTGCTCGAGTGTGTCGTTCTTCTTTCATACCAGAAATTAGGCAGTCATTAGCATTACCACTGAAATTTGATTTGGAAATGAGAGCAATCAAAGGCACATCATTTAAAGGAGAAATCTTTTGCTTAATAGATGGCATTGGGATTGGAATACTTTGAGGACATCTTGTTAAAGCAGAAATTCTGTGTACTCTAAAGTACTTCATACACGAGTACTTGGCTTTGCTGTTCCCAGTGAGCGTATTGATGGAGCATTACAAAAACATCTGGCATCATGTTTTAATTTTAGCATTTTCTTCTGAAGTATTGGTTCTTATCATTTTTATTACTCTTAAAAACACACTTTAAACCCACACAAGTGTGTGCAGGTCTCATTTTAAGAACTGGAAAATAAAAATGGAGAAGATGTCAATCACAAATGTTTCCACACAGAACTGAGAGGGCGTCTGATCAGTTAAATAAATGAAGCACCACGGGTTTATCGAAGGCCATCATTTCATAATCAGATGTTTCATATGTAGCAAACAAAGTAACAAAATAGAAAAACTTACATCTTAAAAGATGTTTGATTTCTCCTCCCACAGTGGAACACACCAGTAAAATGATGAAGCTATCCACAGTGGGAAATAATTACTATCAAACCTCTTTATTGCACTGATTGCTGCTTCAGAAGAACGTTTTCCTCAACACAAAGGACGAACCAGTGTTGGCTTAGCAAAGATCCTCATTTAAATTGTACCTTCATATTTCTTTATTTAATACTTCCCATCCCTCCTTCATCACTTTTGATAGACAGGGAACACAGCAGCAGTTTTGAAAACGCACTAACCCCATCCATCATAGTTTGGCCCCTTCTCAACTCCTTACTCTGCTCCGAGTGCTCCGACTACCACATGCAGCACTGTTGCCTTCACCCTGCACATCTTCACGAGCTCCTCTCATTGGCCCTTGGTATTCTTTTTCTGTATGTTGCTATCACTTGGTATATTTATAGAAAAGCTTAAAGAAAAGCACATGTTATGGTAAAAATGCATCTTTAACTGCATTTTTCCTCTTAAAGGTACAGTGCAAACCCCGAACCAATAATTCTAGCTACAGTGACCACTGTAGATAGAATTATTGGTTCGGAGTTTGGACTGTACCTTTAAGAGGAAAAATGCATCTTTAACTGCATTTTGCCTCTTAAAGGTACAGTGCAAACCCCTATCCAATAATTCTAGCTACATTGGATAGGGGTTTGCACTGTACCTTTAAGAGGAAAAATGCATCTTTAACTGCATTTTGCCTCTTAAAGGTACAGTGCAAACCCCTATCCAATAATTCTAGCTACAGTGGTCACTGTAGGACAAGCATCTCAGCCCACCATCTGTAGTGCAGGCTGTCAGGTCCCTGTTTACATCAGCCGTGTGAAAGAGCCAGTGAAGCTCACTTCTGTCTGTTGACAGTTATAATAAGGTGAGCTGAGGATATCCTGAACTCCTCTGCAGGTAAGCGCTGCGTTTTTTGCAGCTGTTCCCCAGAATTAGAGAAACTTTCTTTAAATTGGATTGAACATTAACAGCCTCAAGCACTCAGGGAATAAACTCTCATATAAAGTGAGAATGTACGCTGTTTACCTGAGAGAAAGTGTCATTTTTAGGCTAACATTAGCTAACAAAATGTTAGCTTATAACCAGCTATTGTTATTGTCTAGTTAGCTTGTTGTCAGCTGTCCAAGAGGGGACAGACGTCCAGAAATATATATTTTTAATGGATTAATTCCAGGTTTATGAGGATTCCTGACCTTTAATGTTATCAAAGTGCCACATAGATGGATAGAATAAATGCAGCTCTCCAAAGGTCGGAGTTCAGGCATGCATGTGTGCACTGGCGAATCAGACGAATTGTGTTCCACGTCAAATGCATTTGACCTACTCAACCCAGGGAGGCACACACACTGGACACACACACAAACGCACACACACACCTGCACTGTTATGCAGACGCACACAGGGAAGGAGAGAAGAAGCCAAAGAAAGCTCCTGCTTTTTATAATGCCGTTTTATTCTATGCACACCGTTCTGCTCCCACCTCTCCAAATGTCTGTCTTTCACTATGTCCTCGACCTGTCTGCAGGTCACAGGTACGACAACTCAAAGTCAGTGTTACTGCCAAAATGTCAAGAGGGTGAGATGACAATAAACAGAGGCTCCATGAAAGTGAATATAAAACGCATGCTGAAAATCAGATGAGCAAAGTGGGATAAAGTTAGAAAATGAAAGATTTATTACATAAAAGATTCAAAGAAAAACTGTGGAAAAAATAAAAGATCACCAAAAGCTTTTAAAGGATCAACATACTACAGCTTATAAGGGACCTATTATAGTGATTTCAGTAATATTATACAGTTATATTCAATTAGAGGCACTTTGCAAGATTCACCGGCCCACTGTGTCCCCATTTATCTTAATATCTTGTATCCTAATATGTAAATAGGCAAAGATATATAGATAAGAAAATATAAGGAAAAGTGCAATATTTCACAGCAGTAGGTGTCGTGATCCTGGGCCAGCATTCTTAGTTTTCATGTATTCTTGTATTTTGTTCTTCATTTAGGTTCCTGGGTTGTTAAGTTGTTCCTTATTTGATTTCCCCTTGTGACCTTTACCCCCTGTGTGCCCCTCTGTGTAACTGTGAGCCCTCGTCTCCTCTCCTTGTGTTTCATTCAATGTTTTCCCCAGCCCGTTATGTCTGTGCTCTCTGTGTACTTCCTGTTTTACTTTGACAGTCTCTCTCAGGCTGTATCCCAATTCAGGGTCTGCAGCCTTAAAGACCGCATTTTAAGGCCGATTACGTCACCGCGACGCGACGAAGGCTGTCCCAATTCGAAGGCTGCTCGAAATGCGGCCCTCAAATGCGTCCTTCATTTCCCTGAATTTTAAGGACGTGGCGGTGTAGACTTCGTGGCCCAACATATCCCAGAATGCATAGCGCGGCGGTGGGTGTGGATAATTTTGCCGAAAAAAAACGGCAGGTGAGGGGCGCCGAAGAGTAAATTTTAAGTAAGTACTGAATATTATGTCACTTATTTATGTGCAAATGTTTAATAACGAAGAACATTAAAACATTCCTGTTGGCCACATGTCGGCAAAGTCATGTGACATTAGTGACGTTTGTACTAACTTGGTTTTAAAGCCTTTACTTTAAAATATACGCCGTTCAATAGCTGAGCTTAATCAGAGAATGATCAGAGCTCATGTAGAAACAAACAAATGAACAAAAGATTTTCTCCTTCATTTCTGTCAAACAAAGCTGTATGAAACGTTTCCAGTTGTTAGTATCATGGTTGCTAGGCAACCTGGGCAGCGTGACGGAGGCTAGACCGTCCCATTTCACAAGCCTCGCACTTCCGGCCTTAGCGGTCTTTAAGTACGCGGCCCTTGAGGATCGTTGAGGCTGCAGACCCTGAATTGGGATACAGCCTGCGTCACGTTGCGTTACTCCTGCCCTGTGTCGTTACGATTATCTGTGTCAGCTGTGTTCCCCGTGTGCTCCCACTGCCCTCGTTAACCCTCTGTGTATTTACGTCCGTGTCTCCCTCATGACTGTGTGTGCTTCTCCCTGTTTCCTGGTGAGCTTTATATTTAGTTTTCCCCAGTTCAGTTTTCTATAACTTGTGAGCTGTTTTTCCAGCCATAAAGCTGTGCTTTTTGAGTTTATCCCCCATGTCCCCGTGAGTTTGCGTTTGGGTCCAATTCCTGCCTGCCACACAGCCGAAGCATGACGTTCTCTATCCTGAGAACAGGAAGTAGCCCAGCTGTGCTGTAGTTTAATGAGAACATGCTGGAGAATCTCAAAGCTTGCGTCAACACATTTTTCTCTTGGAGGAACAGATAATGTGGTAACCAGGTTACCGAAGACCAACAGCTGCAGACGCGATGCAGTCGAAATGTAACGTAAGAGGAAAAATATCAGAAAGACAAAAATATGAAAGCGTGTTCTTTGCTGAGACCATCCTCACTCTGACACAGTTTGATATATTCAGTCAGTCCCAGGCTTTATGCTTAACTCTGTTATCACATTACTTTAGCTTCCCACGTATATCTGTGATGGACTCAGACAGCAACTCGAGTCTCGAGCTCCACAGTGAGTTTCTTAGTGCAATAACTCAGCGAGTGTTGGACGGTTTCCCCGTGATCCCAAAACTTTACATGTCGGGCCATCGCCAACATTTTGATTTGTCTAATAATGTTGTTTTTCACCAAATCCTGCCAAGCTCACGATCGTTATCCTTGTTAAAGTGCACCGTGCTGCACAGATGGCTGCTTTGACTTTGACAAGTATTTGTCTTGGATTCCAGCTTTTGTTGTTTTCTTTCTACATTTTACTTCAACTTTTGTTTCTTTTGCTATAAAGAGTTTAATTTAAAGCTTCTATTTAAAGAGTAAAGAGATGCACAGAGAAAACAAACAAACTTCATATTCCTTAAAAACCCAAAACAAAAACCCACCTATGACCTCTCTGCTTCTAAAGCTGTCATTTGGGGCTAGTTTGTATTATCCAATATTTCTAATATTTATAGGATCATAGAGGTGACGTGTGATGTCAGGCAAGCAGCTATCAAAGCTTTATTGGTAGAGGTCCTGACTCTATCACGCTATCCAATAATAAATCCACGTTTTGTAGCGATTAACACGACCACAGCGAATACGTTTTACAGCACATAAAGCAGTATCAATAATTTGGGCAGTAAAGTCATGATCTGATGAGTTTTATTGCCCTCGCTCTATAATAGCCCCATGTGTTTACTTATATATGACATACAGCTGCAAAGGTGCAGAAACACGAGTCGAAATTAGGCCTGAAAGGTCATAAATGCAGCGATGACTTTTTATCTTGTAAAATGTAAGTACAGAGCAAACTACGGGACTCCCTCCGGCAGCGAGAGGAATAATTTTTATTGTGGCACACAGAGCAACTAATCGCCTCGCAGTTATGATGATGGTGATATTTGAGGGCTTCTTCTGTAACAGAGTTAAAGTTAATGAGCTGTCTGATTCTGGGACTTTTCACTTGACTGGGGAGAACAGTTCGGCCTGTGCCAATAAAGTTCACATTATCCGGGCCGTATATTGTGTCTGTTTACGCAGACAAATAAAACGAACTAAGCGGGAACGCTGGGAAGATCGGACGTATTTGGCGATACAAAGATGGGATCGCGACAGCTCAGGCAGACGGAGTCAGATGTCTTTACTTACTTACTATTTCCCTGCCAGATCACCTCGCGTGCATCGTTTATTCTCCCCGAGATGATCCACAGTTTGCAGCTGCGTCTCTTTTTGACTTTGTTGCACTTTTACCACAAAAGTATGTCCAAAAACTGCTTACCTAATACTCTGTTTCTCTAATATATCCGGATCTGTAGCATTAAGTGATGCCACAAAGCTTCCCACAGGGATGTTTTCCATCCTGGTGACTATCAGGGGGTCTGGGAAGAACACAGGGCCCTCGTTAATGTCCTCGACTCTGACGTGGACGGTGGCCGTGGAGCTCGGGCCATATCCGACATCGGGAACCAGAGGATCCTCGTTCTCTACTTTGATGAGCAGGCTGAGGAATTCAGACGCCTCATAGTTCAGTGGCTGAGAGGAGACAATGATTAGAAAGGTAAGTATTATGTTATTATATTATCTACGAGAATATATGAATGTATCCAAATGTTTCTTACAGAGTGCTTTACCTTGACAACCGACAGCATTCCCTCGTTGTTGTCCGGGTTGGTCTGGATCTCAAAGCTCTGCGTGGGGTCTCCGCTGATTATAGAGTACATGGCTCTCCACGCTGCTGTGGCCGGATCGTCTCTGTCATCTACCGTCAGGTTGACCACAACGCCCGTCGAGCCCTCATACACATGAGCTTCAAACTGTGAGGGGAGACAGAGACAAGTTGAGATTACTGAGAGGCCGGCTGAGGAGACTGAATCTAGAAAATATAACAGAAGAAATCAGCGCGATTCCAGAGACGAAGACGTAGATTCATGTAACTTTAACCCTTTAAGACCTACCATGGAACCAAGTCCGCCAGAGCTTATATTATATTTTTACATGCTGTGGAGCCATTTTTGGGAGCATTTCAAGTTGCTATACATCAATACAACCATTACAGCCCAAATTTTAATAATATGTCTGCATTAAGTGCATAGAAATCAGATAAATTGCAAGAAAGTGCAATAAACTACAAAAAAATGTAAAATCATTTTTGTTTTTTAACATATATTTCTAGTTAGAGAAATTTAAGAGGCTTATCCCTCAAAACTGTAAATACAAAAAAGTTGCACAAAATAGTTTCCCACCACAGGAAATTTATTTTGAGTGTCTTCATAGTTTTATTTTTGAAATACACCAATTTTTATATACTGCAGGAAAAACGAAAATAAATATTATAATGCAAATTTGCAAAAAAGCAGCATATGCATCAAAATAAACTATTTCCAGCAGTGCAATATGAGTCCTAAGCATCCCAGAAACGACACAGAAAGTCATAAAGTCAAACATAACTTTTAAAAACACCAGTATAAGCTCATGAGGCACTGATGGTAAAAAAAAACTACATTTCTGCGAAAATTACGTCACTTCCGGTTTCGGGCAGGTCATGGCGGACATGCGATAGTTCGTGCTGATGGACGTAGGAAGTGTTACAAACAGCTGATCGGATCGGCAAAGCGTGTTTCTGGAATATTATGTTTTTGTTGCTGCAAGTGCTTTTTATGCAGTTTTTGGAAACTGTGACCGAGGACAAGCTGATGGCATAAGATGTAAGTACAACTCCTCCGGTTTCATATGCAAAAAAAATATTGCGCTAGCTCACGTGGTTGCAGAGCTACCGGGATTTAAAAATAGTTACGCAAAACGGAGCGTGCTGCTCTGACCGGCTTTAAAGGGTTAAAGGCTTCAAAGACTGAATGTGAAATGAATTTCAGAGGCAGCGCTATTGCATACTGAGCCAATCAGACTTGGATGTGAACAGGTACAAATTTACTTTAGGTGGACTAAATTAGGGCAAATTAACATCCCCGAGTTGATACAGTTTCTAATTTGAGTAAAAAAAGCGCTTATTCCATATTTGCACACAAGGAAATGCAGCAAGTTTGGAGGGAAATCCTAAAAAATATGTTTCTGCAGAGTTTTACATTTTGCATTCCTGCACAGTCCAGTAGACAAATTTATATTGCATGATGTTAAAGGTTGGACTGCAGGCAGCAGTATGGAGCACATGCATCACTTTTGTTTCCTGTGTGCAAAATGTGTGGTAGCTTGCTGCTTGCAGAACATTACTTTGTATACTGTGTATGAATCTATATTGTCTGTGCAACATTAGACTTTTTATCTACGCAGTTATATATTTGAAAAAATGGCAGAACAGAAAAGATTAAGTGTGATTAAGAGTTAACAGAACAGATGAGGAGCTTCTACGCGCTCACATCGGGGACACAAATGCATGCACAACACAATAAACAGCATTTATGTCTCCAGAGCCGATTCCCCACAGCGCATCTCATTTATTTTTGCGGTGTCAGTCACTTCCTGCCTCACGGCTCAATGTTGGCAGCAGGCCTCAATCAGATTCTTATTGATGCTGCCAGGAGGGCTTCCTGCTAAAGACTGCATCGTGATCAGGGTTACCCTTGAAGAAGTGCTGGGCAGGCATACCAGTGTGTGTGTGTGTGTGTGTGTGTGTGTGTGTGTGTGTGTGTCGGGATCATTATTGTGTCAGAGCTCACACTGTAATCTTTCAGACACAAACACTCTGTTTAAGGATAGTGCTGGTCCAGCCTAGATTACTGTGTCTCTTCAGCCCATGGTATTGTTGTTTCACAGATTACCCTCTTACTGCCTTATACTGCCGGGCTTCGTGCATTTATCTGAAGAGAGACCAACATTGATTTTTTCTCTTTCCTTTCTTTTCTCCCTTTTTATTCATCCAAAGCCTGTTTAAAAAGAAACCCACTGTGAACCATTCACAGTCATTTAGGGCACACAGAAGCGAAACAGAGTGTTCTTAAGAATGTGGATTCTCACACGTGCACTGATGGTCCTTTTGTCCCGCGAGCCAACAGCTGCTACAAAGGCAAATAGGAGAGAGATGTCGGCATAAAAGGCCCGATTCTCACTCGTAAACAAGCGAGAGATGGTGGAATTTAAATTGCTTCAGCTTTACTGGGAAATCCTGAGGCGGTGTGAGCAGTTTCACAAAATCTTGACCTGAAATACACAAGGCCCCGTGATCACAAACGACTGCTTGTTATTCGCCGTCGTCCACGTCTAGACTTAGGACGGCAGATAAGACACACTCGGAAGCTCGCACGCAGACAATAGCCAATCAGACGGGGTTTAATCATGTGAGGCAGTCATGCAGTTTGGAGAAAAGTTATTCTGTGTGATGTGGACACCACTGAAAAAAGTCCAGTTCCTACTGGAGCACAAAACAACCAAGAGTATAAGGAAATGACTAACTACTGGGCAGAACAGCTGGCCTCAACTAACTGAAACGATCAGGGGGCGCAATAGCTGTGTCCCAATTCAGGGTCTGCACGCTTGAAGTACGCATTTTAAGTGTGATTACGTCACCGCCACGCGACGACGGCTGTCCCAATTCAAAGTGTACTTCAAACACATACTCCAAATGCGCCGTCGATTTCCCCAAATATCAAGCGTGGTCCGGTGCACGCTTCGTAGTCCCATATATCCCACAATTCATAGCGCGGCGGTGGGTGTGGATAATTTTGCCGCAAAATACGGCAGAAGGGAGCGGCCGAAGAGTGAACTGTGAAAAGTAAGTACTGAATATGACGTCACTTATTCATGTGCGAATGTTTAATAACGAAGAACATTAAAACATTGCTGTTGGCCACATGTCGGCAAAGTTGTGTGACACTAGTGATGTTTGTACTTTCAGCGTTAACTTGGCTTTAAAGCCTACATATATATGTATATATATATATGTATATATATATATATATATATGTATATATCTATATATATATATATACACATATATATATATACATATATATATACATATATATATATACATATATATATATATATATATATATAGTCCCGTGGCCTCAGCCTCAGATACTCAACTAATCAAAGTGATGTCGTGACAAAACATTTTTCTCCTTCATTTCTGTCACACTAAGCTGTATGTAACGTTTCTCGCGGTTAGTATCATGGTTGCTAGGCAACCTGAACAGCGCAACGAAGGGCTAGACCATCCCGTTTCACAATCCTCTCACTTCCGCACTTCTCGTACTTATAGTACGCACCGTACGTAGTACGCGTAGTGCGCGTACTTCAAGTGTGCAGACCCTGAATTGGGACACAGCTAATGACAACAACAGTCAGAGTGCATCGCAGTCAAGTTTGTTTTTATCTGTAGCATCAGAGACCCCACACACACACACAGATCCAGTTAGAGCAGCGGCTCTGAGAACAAAAGACGACCTGGACACACATGCACGCCGAGACTTAATAAGCAACACGCAGGAAAACACACACCTTAAACATGCAGATAGAGGAGCTTTTGGAAAAGCATATTTAAAACCATGTCCAACATATTTGGTGCCCGTTTATAGCGATTTTTGGGGTGACGCCTTGTGATGCCAGTCTTTCCAAATCACACTCTGATCTTCTGGCCTTTTGCACTCTTTTGGCCCGTAGAATGATATTATTGAAATGGAAAGAGCCACTTCCACCTGTATATGGGCGATGGGTTAAGGATGTCATGTACTATACTCAGCTGGAAAACATCCGCTACACTGTAAAAGGTTCGGTTCGGAGGTTTTATGACACATGGCAACCTTTTCTTACTTACTTTGAAAGATTAAGTCCGGATACTATCGCTTAATGTGCGTGTGAGTGGTTTTTTTTCCCTTGCTGTTGTTCATTTATTTTATTATTTACTTTGTAGCTGTAATTTTCTTTTATTTTATCTCTTCTTTCTTCTCTGGCTGGGTTTTAGTTACACTGTTCTGGATGGGTGGGGTAGGGGGGCACGACTGTTTGTTAATATTGCCGTAATTGTTGTTGGAAGCAATTCTTTGTTCAATAAAAAGACCTTGATCAAAAAACATGCAGATAGAGGCAAAGACAGACAACCAGTCAGCGTTGGCAGTGACCGTAAATCAGAGCTCTTCACTTCGGACGTTTAAGACTCCAAAGAAAAAAAGAAGCTGCCATTGATTTTCTGCTCGCCGTCTCTTTTTATGTCTGACTTTCCAATAATCTGGCCCGTGAATCTTCTAGGTAATGCCATGCTGTCAGAAGATAATTGGGTGATAGTCATTTGAGGCACAACAGCTTAAGAAGAAAAAATAAACAAATTGATATCGTCAATTTTCAGCTGACAGTTTCAGCGCCGTCATCCTGACGACTGCGATGCCAGCTTTTGTTTACATCCGTCGTTATTTTCCTTTTAAAGTACAATTATCTCTGTGCTGGTGTCTTTGGTCTTTTATGACAGAGTAAACTTTGCAAACAGAAGAAGCACGTATTGACTGCTCTTGGTTTGCTGAATTAAGTAGGGCCTGTACTTTATTTGAACTATTTGCAGAGCAAACTGGACGTGCCATAGATTATAACATCGTACCTCAGGATGCTAAAAAGATGCACCTTGTCAAAATGCTGTGAACATTTGTTTAACACGTTGTTTTACGGTCAAATATCTGCAAAACTAAACACTGTTCATCATTAAATTAACGGTTTTCTTTCAACTTCATTTCAAGAGCACTTCTAACCTCGTGCACCAAACATCTCCAAGCCAAAGACAAACAGCTGGTTGATTTATGGAACCACAAAACCTTCATCTCAGCATCGTCAACAACATTCATTCCACCTCTTCTCCAACAGATGGATGTGCAAGAGAAACCCTAACTTCTGGCAAAACGCCTGAGACGGAGACGCGAAGCCTTGGAAAAGTATGCACATCTGTCAGCTTTACCAAGTAACATTAAATGCGCTCTGCCTCATTAACAGCAGCACAGAAAAAGCCTCCTTTTTCTTATACTGCCTTTAATTTGTCTTTCATTGGCAGCTGGCAGTTTTTGCTTGTTTCAAACCAGTAACCCTGTCCTCGTGCAGATCTATGGCACTAACGCATCAGGACCAAAAACAGCAGAACTATGTAAACATGTGTCAATACTGTAACCCATCACCTATATCAATATTACTGATCCATCTTTGCTGTCCTCTAAATAGAAGAAGAAATGTGCACGATTCCAGTTACATTGTAACCATATATTTAAGACTGCAGCATGCACAATCACACACAAACAGACATGACTGAAGATCAGCTTACATTATTCCTGGATGTCTGTCACAAAGTGTTATGAATACAGATGGCAGTTGTGGCTCCACTGACAGGCAAAGCGACAGGCAGCTGAGCAGCTGTTCATTTGTCCTAATGGAAAGTACTTTGTGACACGTCCCTGCTGCCCCAAAGATTTTCTCTGACATGCAGCACACATAACAGCAGCCCATCACATTAAATCTCTCAAGACGAGACTATTTTGCCTCTGAGAAGCATTTGCTTCATTGCCACGACACGGCAGGGAGACACCGCGACACCGCCGTTTGATGTTTGTCTTTTTGATAAGTTAGTTAGTGGGTTTTTCTTTTTACTGGACAGTTTCTTAGACCATCTGAAAGAAAAATATATGACTCGGAGAAATCCAAAACTCATGAACATTTTCAGGACTTTTCAGTTAAGGATGAAGCCGTCTCATTACTTTAGCCCCTCGGTGGCTCTATAAAACATCGAGGTTAGACAGAAACCTCAATTAGACAAGAATCACACATATTTTGCTTTTCCTTTATCAGCTTTTGAAAGCAGCTTAGCTCTCAGCAGAACGAGGTGTAGACATTGCGAAAATTTGCAACAAGCTACTATTGTGCATGTGATTGCTCATCGTCTCACACAATCCTACACCCAGGCATGGCATACTTCTCCGTCTGGCCTCCCCACTTGCTTTTTACACTGCTCCCAGCTTTAATCCTGCATACAGTAAGTGTGCCTGGGGAGTTAATGAGCTTACCTGTGTCTTTATTAAATTTCTACAGCTTGTGTGCAGGCTGCTGCCAGAGATAGATTTTTGATGAATCTGACATTTAGCAAAGCAGCTTTTCAGATTCTCTATTTGTCAATTAAGCTAGTTAACAAAAATATTTCAGGAATACAGGCAGGCATTAAAAACCCATATGCCTCAAAAGCAAGGTCAGCCATTCAAGTAGGGGTGGGCGATATAAACGATATAAATTTGGCCAACGATAGAGATTTTGACTATAGCGCTCTATCGCGATAGCGCATGTTGATGATGTCATCAAGCTGCGCCTGTTTTGGTCGAAAGCATCGCAGCGGCTACAATCATTATCATCTGCAAATTATGCTGACAGTCACAGCAAAGAGGTGAAGCACTTTTGAAATATGGGGAAAGCCAAAAACTGCGCTTCCTCCACTTCCGTAACATTGATTCATTAATGACTTTTAATGAGTGGAAAAAAAAGTTAGCGTTCATCCTCCAGCTTTACTGTGCTAATGTTATGCCAACTGTGTCGCTAGCAATCACGTAGCACAACATTATATACCAGGTAGTCCAACTTCAGTAACCCTGCAAACGCCACTGCTGTTTAGTTTTCTGTCTTCATTTATGTTGGAAGTGATAGCAGAGCTGTACGTTTTAATTAGTTTCACAAATCTCTCAGTCAGAACATGGTATGAAATGTTTAGGTGTAAACTAGCGAGCTAACTTCCTGCTAACTTCTAACTCCGTTAAATTTAATAACTTCTATTTTCATGGATGTTAAACTTAATTGTTACACCCGATAAAGCAGCAACGCTGATGATTTTATTAAAGATTAAAGAATTTAGACCGTTTTTAACTCTCAGTGTTTTGACTTTGGGACCTGAACAAGACGGAGTTTAGGACCCAGACTACTCCGCGAAGCTCCTCACTACGGCAGCCGTAATGCTCTGACAATCTATCAAGCAGTGCGGCTTACCAAAGTTGTACTAAAACATTTTTTAATGTTTTAAAAAACTGCACGCCCAAATCTGTTCGAGGTCAGTAAGCACAACCAGAATTCATACATAAGGCACACTCTCTATTTTTGAGAAAATTAAAGGATTTTAAGTGTGCCTTATAGTGTGGAAAATACATTATACAGAAGAAAATAATATTTCGCGATTATATATCGTTACCGCACGTGCTTCAAATTATATCGCAATATGAATTTTAGGCCATATCGCCCAGCCCTACATTCAAGTGTAGCTACTGATGTATGATTGAGCGCTCGTCCATCTGGAACGGCCCGAAGACTGAGAAGTTTTTAACTTCCTGAAAACAATCTGACAGTTCCAACTTTGTGCTGCAGTTCACTTGTGTGCTCTCCTGTAAAACTTCCATAGTTCAATTTAGCACTTTGCAGCTAAATCAGTTTGTAGAGTCCCTGTGCAATTGAGATTAGAAACAAACTGCTTTAATAAAGTAACGCCTGGCTTTCTCTTCATTGGGACAGATTACAATTTGCTTTTATTCCCAGGTCACATGACTCTGCACTCGTCTTTATCAGCCTCTGATTGGCTGTGATGGAAACAGGACATCACTGTCGACATGCTCATTTTCAGCTTAGTCAGGATGATTATCAGAGAACAACACAGATGTTTTACATGAGTTTGCAGATAATTTTTTATTGGTATTTTGCAAAGTTACAAAAATATGCTAAAGAGAAGCTTATTGTTTATTTGGTCTCTGCATAATAGCCTATATTTTTTCCAGCCAGTTTCCTGTCTGCAAGCTTAATAATACATTTTTATTTAAGAAAGCACTTTTCAAAACACTCAAGGACACTGTACACAAGCAATAACAACAACAGACGTAACAATTTACAAAATAATAAGGATAAAACATACAGCAACTAAATAAATTAAAGTAGCAGGATGGAGAAGTTTAGTGTGAACAGGTGAGTTTTGAGTCTGGACTTAAAAAGAGGAAGGAAGGTGATGTTTCTTATCTCAGGAGGAAGACGGGGGCAGAGCAGCAGAAAGCCGAAGCCTGAGGTCCAGAGAAGTGAATCAGCAAATTTCAAATAGCAGCAGCTGCAGGAAAAGTTCAAGAGTTGGACAAAAAGACGACCTTGATTTTGAGGCCGAGTTTAAATTACATAAAGTTTAAATCCTTTATTGCTTTTTATGGACAGAATCATGATTGCACAGTACTTCCATTCATAAAAACCAGAATTTTAGTTTTTTCCCTTTATGCATTCACGGTTGATGTAATAAACTCGTCCAAAAACAGTCATTTTGCAGCTCTTTTTTGGTAAATCAGGCAACTGCTGAACCTGAGAGGATGACCTACTTTGGGCACATTTTTAAAAACTGGACCTGAGCTGAAAATAGTTTTTCCCTTTAAAATATAATTGATTACATGCAATCTATTAACAGCCAACCTTTTCTGCAGACGACAAAGCTGAAGAGGAAATCCAACATGCAGTTTTGGTTCCTGCACTGATGGTTTCAAAGAATGAGTTCATGTTTCATCAGAGTCGAGAATCAAACATTAGATTCATCTTTGCATTGTCGGTGAACTTTGAATAGGCTGCTGTCCAACTTTAGGTCTACAAACTCCCGCGGGCAGTGACAGCAGCGCTTTGTTTTTAGTAGAAATATGAAATCACTTCTTTATCAGGCGCTGCTATTCTGGAGGAATCACTCGAGATAGTCATGCTTCATTAATAAAAGAAAAGAAACACGATCACTCAGATCAGCCTTCTATTGAGTTTAGGGCTGCCACAAACGATTATTTTGATAGTCGACTAGTCACCGATTATTTTTGCGATCAGATCATCATCCATTGAACGTAAAACGTACAGCTTATTGCACCAGCAGTATCTGCTCTTATATAACTATCATTAGCTTACAGCTTTAAGTGTTTAAGGTCTGTGCTAACTAAAAATAAAGACAAGATGATGGTTTATTAAATTTTAATGAAATTTGCAGATTGTTTTGGTGAAGTTTAATAAACTCCTCGCTATCTAAAATATAACAGGACACCGGAGTAAATTCTCGAGCATCTCACACTTCTGATAATCAGCTGTCTGCTTGGGGTTTATTCAGCTGTGTAAAAACTATAACTTTAATCTCAGCCAAACCGATTTACTCAGGAACAAATAAAATACTAAAAAAAAGCCAAACAATAACATTTTTAATTTATCTAAGTGACTTATATATCATGTTTAACCTGAGTAGAGAAAGACAGCGGTGGGTTTGAAAACGATTTGCCGGGAGTCCGCTCTAGTTAGCCTAGCCCCCGGCTAGCTATCGAGCTAGTGGGTAACAGACGACTCCGAAAACGTCGGAGCGCTTTTGAAAATATGTGGTGTCTTGATAAACTGAGCAGATATTTAAGGTTTACACAGCTACATTCTCGCCTGAAAATATGTTAAACGTTTATTTTGTGACCCAGAAAGAATAATAAGAGTAATATTAAAACTAACTAGCTGCCGCCATTGTTGGAAACTGAGCTGGGCTGCGCTATGAATTCTGGGACACAGCTTCTTCTTCTTCGGGGTTTAACGGCAGCTGGCATCCTTGTACATGCAGTGCTGCCATCTTCTGTTTCAGTCCGTTATTACACTCTTAAATCCTACTACTTATTCCTGCGTCTTTTGTGATCTTACAAAGCTTCAAACGTCGCGTCGACTATTAAATCAGTCGTTGATGATTTTGATAGTCGACGTAATCGTGGCAGCCCTAATTGAGTTGCAGCGACACTTCCAACTAAAGCCTCCAAGTGAAGCCGAAGAATGGCAGTAAAATACTCCAACCATATAAAGGAAGCCGCAGAAGACAAAGGCTCAAGTTATTCTATGAATTTCTCACCCGAGATGTTAATCTAACCTGATCCATTCACGCTGTTTTCTGTCTAACAACTGCTCGAGGACACTCACAAATACACGTGTACTATACTCCCTTGAAACATGCCTCCGACTTGTCATACGGCACACCAATCCAGTCCCATTTCTGGCCAGCTACGCCTCAGCATCACCCAGAGTAAAGTGCTGTGTGTAGCTCAGAGCCAGTGAAGCAATCATGCAAGGCTTTCAGCTAATCCATGACACCTGTTAGCCATCCCCCAAGATAGAACAACACCGACGTGGCCCTGCCGCACTACGCCTGCTGCTGTGCTCATCACCACAAATGTCTTTATCAGCGGGACAGACGGATCGCAGGTGAGCATATTCTCGTGGTCATCGCAAAGCGGAGAGCGGGAAAAAAGTGAAAGGATGGAGGAAGGGAAGTAAACAGAAAGACAGGCAGGCAAAGAGAGTGCAAAATTGAGTGAGGGGGAAAATAAATCTGGGCAATGGCTGTCAGGAGCGTGAGTGACAGCAGAGATAAGGTCCATCACAGTCTGGGTATGAGGAGCAGGAGGGGAATAGGAGCAGTCAGACATGGTGCAGAATTAACAGAGCTGCTGAAGAGTGGAGGGGAGACAAGTAATGCAAGTGTAGAAGGAGCAGAGTGGAGGAGAGATCGGACACTGGTGCAGGAAGATGAACCAAATAACAGGGCGAAAGGTGCACGACTATATCAGCGTCTGCTCTAATGCAACATCAGCCGTGAAACGGTTAACAGCACTGTTATTAAGACAGAGGAATATCAATTTCAGCATAGCAGAAAGTCTCCGAGACTTTGAGTAAATGCATATAGATAATAAAAATCCAGCTGCGACCGGGAGATAAAATTCATCAGGAGAAATATCCATCTTGGTGACAGGAGCACACACGTGGAGCCTTTCAGACGACAGAGCTGAGGGTTACTACATAATTTTGTCTTCTTGTTTCTTCTACTCATAAAAATCGGATTAGAGCCTCGCTATAAAATTAATCAGGCCAGAGCACATTCCCCTACACAAGGAGCTTCAGTAGGAAAATGTAATAAATTTCCTAGTGAGGAATACCTCAGCTTCCGATTTTAAAAATGGCAGATTGATTATACGGAATCATCCATCCTTAAAAAGAACTTACTAAGGAGAAAAGTAACGGCGCTTTGGCAGCTAATTCTGCCATTTTTCATAAAGAAGGTCTCTTCATATCTCAGCGTTGCATCAGTGACTCTTCAGGCAGGTTGTATTGCAACATTAAGGATCACTTATCTGTTAACTATAAGCTGCTTCTTACCGCAGAAAATGAATTGAATTCATTTTTAACAGGGCAGGGGATGCAACCTCTGATTCTTTAGTTTTGTTGTTAATATTTTAAAGCACTAGTTACAAAAAGTTCAGAAGAAAAGAAACATGGAAGTTAGATTTTGATTTATGATCGATGCTATCAGTACTCTCGTTTGACTGAAACATAAAGATCTGTGAGTCCAGTCCTGTCTTACTAGCGTGCAGCAGGGCAGCAAATAACAAAAGGAAACCAAAAGGAACAGACATACTCGCTTTTATTAAAGCTCATTGGCCTGTTTTGGGTACAACCTTTTCAGTAATCGTAATATTTTGCCAACTTGTGTTATTATGTAGCACTTTTGTTTAGCCACATCTCCTGGTCGGACACCTGTTTGCCTTCCCAGCTCTCACCTACAGCTCGTGGAAGCTGCTTATTCAAGCTGGCTAAGGATTTGTAGTGGGGCTCCGTGAGGGGCTGGTGGGTTGGCGAGTCTGCAGCAAGAGGAATCTGAATTAAAACTGTATGAAATGATAACAGTGATAATCATTTACACCTGGGAAAACAGGAAATTCACTTAAACACACAGGAATTAATCGGCAGTGGAAGCTCAAATATAGTGATATGAATCATCTGCATTGAATCATATCTGTTATTAACCTCTGTCTCTCTTCCACAGCATGTCTTTATCCTGTTTTTCTTCTCTCACCCAAACCAATCACAGCAGATGGCCCCGCCCCTCCCTGAGCCTGGTTCTGCTGGAGGTTTCTTCCTGTTAAAAGGGAGTTTTTCCTTCCCACTGTCGCCAAAGTGCTGCTCATAGGGGCTCATATGATTGTTGGGCTTTCCTCTGTATCTATGAAGCGCCTTGAGGCGACTTTTGTTGTGATTTGGCGCTATATAAATAAAATTGAATTGAATTGAATCACAGTTATCAAAGTGATAAAAAGGATGCTGCCTCAACCTGCACAGTCGTGCTGTGACTTGCACCTGTTTTCATTTTGTGGCAAAACATGGAAATAACTTTAAATTCCCTCTCAATATTCCTAAATAATAAATGGACTTTGCAATTATCTGGTGTTTCCATTAAAAACCAGTAAAAGAAGCTATAAAGACGTTCTGAAGTAGTAAATCTGACGTCCACAGATGCAGAAACAACTCAACAATTTTGATCCACTGATTAGATTTGGGAGTAAAATACATTTTTCACAAGTTTGAAAAAGAAAAAGAAAATTCAAGTGTCTAAAAGTATTTTGTTTTTCAAATTCATGACTCCAGAGCGACAAATTCACACATTTCACTGCTTTTATCCACTTTTGAAAGATTGTTCCAATTATCTCCTGCACTAGAAGACGTTCGGTGTTGCAGGTGTTAAAATGACATGAAAATCTTTTCTGAGAGTTTTAATATTGTTTTTGTATCCACTAAAAAGGATATTTATCAACAGTAGCTGCAGTATTGTGCGATTTAAATGCATTTAATTTACATTTTGATTTAGCCTCAGATGTGACATCAGATATTAATAAGGATTATATCCTGTCATAGCCAAGGTACCAGATACAAGTGCTTTAGCTTTACAGCTGTGATGTAAAGCTAAAGCACTTGTATGCTTTAGCTTTACATCACAGCTGTAATGTAAAACTGTGATGTAACACAGCTAAAGCATTAGCTTTAGCTAAAGCTAATGCTTTAGCATCACAGCTAAAGCTAATGCTAAAGCTAATGCTAATCAAGCTAATGCTTGTAGCATCACAGCTAATGTGAGAAACACAGTAACTGACCTCTGTCCCATTTCAAAGCATAAACGTGATATTTGCTCATTTCCATTGTTTGTTTATGTGAAGTGTAAGAAACAGAATGAGTACTGTGAAAAACTATCTACACAACTAAAAGCAACAACTTGAAGTGATTGTTTTCTATGAGTTCATCGCTCTCTCACATCATCTCTCACATCATCGTGAAGCTCTTTGATCCCGCTCGTCTTTTCAGCGTAGCTTTATTTGATCAAACTTGTGGCTATTTGTTCATGAGAAGCTCTCCTAAGGTTGTGCCACAGCATTTGTCTGGACTTGAAGCTTTAGCTGTCGCGCAGATGGCCTCACGTTTGGCTCTAGAATAGATTTCCACGGTAGACTGAATGACTGCGAGGTGCCCGGGTCCTGTTGCTACAGAAACAAGCCCAGATCATCACTGGACAGTTGGTATTTGATGTCCGAGTGCTGATGTGTTCTCTTTGTGTTTTGCCAAACATAGCGTGCTGCGCTGCGGACAAATATTCCCCTTTTGGTCTTGCATGTCCAAAGTCATGTGATTCCTACTGGATATCCTTCCAAACAAGCCACACTTGTTTTGCAGGGAGAACGTTAACATTTACATGCTAACTGAGCACTGAAGCTCTCTGAGCTCTGCACAGTCCTCTGATGATTGCTCAGTTAAAATGCATTTGATTAGCAGCACTTGGCTGGGCCTCATCTTATTCATTCCTATGCATGTACTTAGCTTTTCACAGAACCCAGTGAAAACTCTGTTCACCTGCCTTTTTTACAAACTACAGAGGAAAAGGAAAACAGAGTCTCCGTTCGGTTGATCCAAGTAGACGAGTGCTGGTCTGAAGCTAAACTTTCTGATGGTTGTCTCTCTGCGTAGAGCTGTGGTAGGTACGTCTGAGAAAGCACCGAGGCTCCCTGCGTGGGGATTATGTTTGCTGAACTCAAAAAAACCCAGCAACAGTGCATTTAATGAATAATAACAGCATAACGTCTCCTGAAAATGTGATTTCTTCTCCTTTTCTTGCCTCTACTTATGTCTATGAGTAAAATTCTCTTTTTTTTACTCATCTTTTCATCCTGTCTTCATCTTTCGCTGTGTGAGTTCTTCTCATAAGCTGGAAAAGGAGCTTTTAAAGCTTACACGTGGTCTACAGGAGGGGGTGTCACCAGAAACAGACAACTCGAGAGTCGTCTTAAGGAGGGCCTGCACAAAGTTCTGTGAAAAGCCTTGAATATTTAGCTGAATAATTTATATGGTGAGAGCTCGAGAGCAGCTGCTGACACAGGCTTAGCACCGGCGCACAATATGATGGCGTTCATTCGAGGAGTCGTCGATGATTCATGGGCAGGTTGGGAAGCGGTCAGGGAGAGAGCAGGGTAAAGGATTTACACAGTGAGCTTAACGTCCTCAAACACTTGTTTTATAAAAGCTCAATTTCTCTGTGGCATTAAACATATCTCTTCCCAGTGAGGAATGAGAACATTAACTGGGACACGGACACGGTGCACTCTGCGTGGCCCCGCCGAGCCCTCTGAGCTGTAACATTTCACGTCTGAGCTGCGCCCCTTACAAGCTCCCCTGACACCTCGATGTATCACGGGAGGGCTGCGGGAGGTTTGGTTAGGGCAAAAGTTTTATGTGTCTTAAAACCTGACAACAGCTGTGGGCATTTCTATTAAAAAACACACGACTCGGTGTTGGAACTGCACCTTAAGGTGGAAGGTGGGTCTTTATCTAGTGCACCTCGTTCGTTCTCCGTGTTTTTGCAGCTCCAGAGGTGAACGGGAGGCACGAAGGCAGCAAAACAACCGAGGGGGCAACTCATAACAAATGCATGTGGAGGGCGTGCTACAGGGCACTCAACTGTTGAACGATTTTACGGTTATTTTATGTGTTTTATGTTATTTCATGACTAACTTTCTGCTGATTTTTAACTTTAGAAATATTCAATCAAAAGTCCAGTTCATTCAAAAGAAGAAATGCTGCCCCTCCTGCTCATTTGTTTCCTTATGCAGCCTCTGCACCTGCATCACACACCCACACCTTCTGCCATCTGTTCGGCGTTTTCTTGAACTTTACCTTTTGAAGAGAAGGATGAAATATCTTCATGTGAGAAAACGAAAGGTCACACTGACTCAGACAAGTTCATGAGCTGGGTGAACAAACACGTGTACATGAAGTATGTGTAGAAGCGACTGAGTGTAGCACCAGTGTATGTCTCCATAAACAAAGTCCATCTGTCAAGTCATTGCAAAGGGCAACTCTGCATAAACCATTGCCTTAAAAAACCTTGATTACTACATTACCAAGAGTGCAGGCTCAGTCTCTGCCACAGGGCACAAAACACGGAAAAACAGCAAAGAAGAAGCACAATTTTACTGAATGCAAAATTGAAAATATCAGAAAATAAGACGATGTATGATGCGGCTGGTTTATGTTGTTCATTCTGGCCGTTAGTGTATCAGGTTCAACTAGGTCTACGATGTGTTTATGCATGTCTAAAGCACCCGAGTTATAGAGACATAATAATATTTATTTTAACTTTAGCTTCTTGGCGCTCAGAACAATATCAAGCATCAGTATTTTCCAGGGTATGGGTGTTTTTAAATTGTGGTATTACAATTAGGGCTGCCACGATTAGTCAACTAGTCACGATTACGTCGACTATCAAAATCGTCGACGACTGATTTAATAGTCGACGCGTCGTTTGAAGCTTTGTAAGATCCCAAAAGACGCAGGAATAAGTAGTAGGATTTAAGAGTGTAATAACGGACTGAAACAGAAGATGGCAGCACTGCATGTACAAGGATGCCAGCTGCCGTTAAACCCCGAAGAAGAAGAAGCTGTGTCCCAGAATTCATAGCGCAGCCCAGCTCAGTTGTCAACAATGGCGGCAGCTAGTTAGTTTTAATATTACTCTTATTATTCTTTCTGGGTCACAAAATAAACGTTTAACATATTTTCAGGCGAGAATGTAGCTGTGTAAACCTCAAATATCTGCTCAGTTTATCAAGACACCACATATTTTCAAAAGCGCTCCGACGTTTTCGGAGGCGTCTGTTACCCACTAGCTCGATAGCTAGCCGGGGGCTAGGCTAATAGTTTTCAAACCCACCGCCGTCTTTCGCTACTCAGGTTAAACATATATATAACTCACTTAGATAACTTAAAAATGTTATTGTTTGGCTTTTTTAGTATTTTATTTGTTCCTGAGTAAATCGGTTTGGCTGAGATTAAAGTTATAGTTTTTACACAGCTGAATAAACGTCAAGCAGACAGCTGATTATCAGAAGTGTGAGATGCTCGAGAATTTACTCCGGTGTCCTGTTATATTTTAGATAGCAAGGAGTTTATTAAACTTCACCGAAACAATCTGCAAATTTCATTAAAATTTAATAAACTATCATCTTGTCTTTATTTTTAGTTAGCACATACCTTAAACACTTAAAGCTGTAAGCTAATGATAGTTATATAAGAGCAAATGCTGCTGGTGCAATAAGCTGTAGTTTTACGTCCAATGGATGATGATCTGATTAGTCGGCTAATCGGTGACTAGTCGACTATCAAAATAATCGTTTGTGGCAGCCCTAATTACAACAACCTTACTGTCAACATTCTAACTGCTTCCTGCCCACGTTTCAGATCACAAATACTTGAAAAGGAAAGCAAATTCTGTTTTCACACTATATAACTAAATATACATCATTCTGACTGTTGTACAGTTACAAGCACAAATACTTTATGCAGTAATCTATTACTTCACTGAAAAATCTGAGGTGTTGTTTGAATGTTTATATTTGAAGTGTCACAGTTATTATTGTCATAACTTATTGTCTCCATCACAGAGCGAGATGCCACTGGGATGTATCTGTACTATTATGATGTCCTAACTTTATTCGCCGCAGTAATCTTTGACATTTCTGGTGGGAAACTGCACGCAGGAGACAAGTGACCTCACATAGCAGACAAAAAAAACCTAAGCGAGCATTAAGAAAAAGCAGAGAGCGAAAAAGGGAAGTTTCTCACCAGCGGATGTGTGAACTCTGGGGCATGGTCGTTCTTATCTGTTATGGTAATGGTGGCAGTGGTTGTTCCTGTTAGGCCCACCTCACTTCCTGCCATGTCCTTGGCCATGATCTCTAACTCGTATGTTGTGGTTGGCAGGGTCTGGAAAGAAAAGACACAGCGAGACACAGAAAAATGTTCAGAAGTATGCAGAAGATATAAGAATGTTGTTGACAATCTATACCGACCTGAATATTCAAGAAACTATGAGTAATAACACCATGAGGTTAACGAGGAGCCATTTAAGTTGCTAACAATTGTAACATCCCTGTAAGGTCCTTTATATGCACCTTCCTGCTCAAACACAAGCGTTAAAGCTCCAGTAAACACTCGCTGCATCTCTAATGAAAGGTCAAGAGCACACATTATGTTTTTTCGCGCATCCTCCACCGCGCTCTCAGCCGTCGGACTTCGTGAAAAGACTATTTTTGTCCCTCTCATTAGTGAAATTATACTTCACACTGTGTTTGAAGTATCGCCTTGCTTTTAGACTCTCCTCTCCAGCCTTTCTGGCTATTTTTGTTGATTAGATGTTGTAGTTTAAAGAATGAGTCGATGATTAAGCCCCAAACTGAATGCACTTTAATTCAGCCTTAAAACTCTAATTAAGTCCTTCACAAGCTAGCGAGATGGCCGCGGCATTGGTTATAAAGCAGACCTCCTGAAAATAAACCAGAATAAGACATTTAATCCATTTGTGACCTGCCAGCATCTTCAATCTATACAATAATTGGAGAAATATAGCTTATAGATAGAGCGAGGGGGAGTGACACTCATAATGATCAGAGCAGCAACAATAAGTCATTGAAATAACGTCTAATAGAAATGTTAACTGCAGTGTATAAATAGCAGGGAGAAGGGCTGGTAAAGCCAACATTTACTTATTCGCTGCAGTGTTTTTGCTCCACTGGAGGTCTTAACTGTCACATGCTTAATAAACTTCATCCATCTGTCTGAGTGAAAACGCTGGTGGAGCAATCCTGCACTGTAGAGTCACCTCAGCCTGCTCACTGTGCCCGGTACAGAAACGGATGGATGGAATTATGTAACTGTCCCAATATTTGTTATTTTGTATCTAAAAAAGAAACCCATCATTCATCATTGGGGTCTTTTTCCTTCTTATACTTGTCTCTGTTTTGGGGTCATATAGAGAAAAATGGCTTCAGTTCATCCTGTTAACCCTTTAAGACCTACCATAGAACCAAGTCCGCCAGAGCTTATATTATATTTTTACATGCTGTGGAGCCATTTTTGGGAGCATTTCAAGTTGCTATACATCAATACAACCATTACAGCCCAAATTTTAATAATATGTCTGCATTAAGTGCATAGTAATTACATAAATTGCAAAAAAGTGCAATAAACTACAAAAAAATTTAAAATCGTTTTTGTTTTTTTTAACATATATTTCTAGTTAGAGAAATTTAAGAGGCTTATCCCTCAAAACTGTAAATACAAAAAAGTTGCACAAAATAGTTTCCCACCACAGGAAATTTATTTTAAGTGTCTTCATAGTTTTATTTTTGAAATACACCAATTTTTATATACTGCAGGAAAAACGAAAATAAATATTATAATGCAAATTTGCAAAAAAGCAGCATATGCATCAAAATAAACTATTTCCAGCAGTGCAATATGAGTCCTAAGCATCCCAGAAACCACACAGAAAGTCATAAAGTCAAACATAACTTTTAAAAACACCAGTATAGGCTCATTGAGGCCCTGATGGTAAAAAACTACATTTCCGCAAAAATGACGTCACTTCTGGTTTCGGCCAGGACATGGCGGACATGTGATAGTTCACGCTGACTGATGGAAGTAGGAAGTGTTACAAACAGCTGATCGGATCGGCAAAGCGTGTTTCTGGAATATTATGTTTTTGTTGCTGCAAGTGATTTTTATGCAGTTTTTGCAAAGTTATATGTGGAAGGAAACTGTGACCGAGGACAAGCTGATGGCATAAGATGTAAGTACAACTCCTCCGGTTTCATATGCAAAAAAAATTATTGCGCTAGCTCACGTGGTTGCAGAGCTACCGGGATTTAAAAGTAGTTACGCAAAACGGAGCGTGCTGCTCTGACCGGCTTTAAAGGGTTAATAATCTTAATATCCTTTAAACACCAGTGTATCTGATCTTTAAATGTTGTTAGTGAGAAAGTTATTGTTTATGGACAAAGGCCTGTGACCTGACATTACCCAGCCTACAAACACGCGCGCACACACTCTGCTCACTGTCACACTGAGTGGCAGCAGCAGTTGTCAGTGTGTGCATGTATGTGTACCTTTGCCTGTTCATTGCTCTAATCAATTTTATGAGACAGGCAGAGAGAGATCATTGGCTACACACCTTCAGGCTCATTTTAATTATCGCTTCAACCAGAATTTAGCATAAGGAACTGCAGACTGAGCTAAATAGCAAATCTGACACACACGAAAAGGCCGTTCTCCCAACTGCCCGACTTAAATGACCCTGTTGAAGGAGGCCACCAGACCATGGAGGGATGCATTTTATGATCCCCGAGTGCGAGAAGTTCACAGCAGCTCTTATTAGAAGTAGATTTCAGCACAACAAGGTCAACATTTATTTCTGCCAATTCTAAACTAAACAAGTTAATCTGCAGCGTGCAGCAGGTGAACGGAGGAAGCTACTTATTCACATTTATTCACATGTTACAGTTTTTTCCAGAAAAATCATCTTTTAAAGTAATCAACTATATTTTTATTATATGTTTATATCAACAGCTTTCACACCATCTTAACTTTTTGTGTTTTAGTATGTTGCAACAATCAGTACTTTTTTTATACATATAGAGCTTTCCCCTTAAATTTTGTACATCATGTTGTACACGTGCCTCATTCAATTATTTCTTCAAGTTATTATATTCACACACTACACTTATTATAAAGATAAACTATTTAATTTTAAGCCACTCTTAGATTATATCACAGGATAATTTAAATGGTTATTTCTGCTAATTTTTCCCATAAAAACACGTATTTTTGATTAGTGATGCTTATTAATTCTTATCAGTGCCATATTTCCCACATTTCCTACATCAGACAGAGTGAAAAACACGTTTTTGTTTCAAACTTGTATTGATTTTAAAAACAATGACTACGTATTTTACTCTAAAACATTAAAAATAAAACACGTAAATGCTAAATTAACCCAAAAAGCTGTTTTTATTTTGGGTTTCAACACGTTCTCATCCCAACACGTAACCTGCCGACGCTATGTGACCAATCGTCTGTGTGAATGTCAGGCTATGGCTAAGGTTAGGGCTACATTAGAAAGCTACAAAGCTTTTAACAATCCAGAGCGTCTCATAAGGACGTGCAGGGGTACCTCTGGCGTTACTATGTCACGCCTTGGGCCGTGACAGATGGTCGGCGTGTTGCGCGTTGGGAATGAGAATGCTCTGTGTGCAGATGACCAGCCGAGAAGCCAGTATAGTCCAGACATCACCTCCGTTCATTCAAGAAGCTGCTGCGTGGTAGACTGTGGGTGCAAAGGCAAGACAGTAAACAGGTGTTTCTATCAATAGTTTGTCACACATGGTGGGTGACAGCTCCGCCCCTCACAACCAGCTCCTGTTCGATCAAACGGCGAGCAGGCAGATGGTGCTCCGTGAACCTGTGAGTTTATTAAACCCTTGCACACAACCACATGTGATACACACATGCTTCAAAACACACAGACGCATCCACACCTGAGCACAGACGTAGACTTTTGCCCTCCAGCTGGAGAAGAGCAAGGCTCTGGGATACCTGCAGTCTCAGTGGTGTCTAAACACATTCAGCGTGGTCTCCTCTGGCGACTGACAACGTCTTAATGAGTATTTCCTGAGTCTCAACTCAATTATAAACTCCCCGGCAGTATCTAGCCAAGAAAAGATGTTCACATTCACTCTGGGCGAGAGTTACAGCGAAAGGGAATTTTCCCTCCAGGTGTCAGAAAACTTCCACTGGCAGCATGCTGATTGAGATACTCCTCTCAGTTAGCTTCTTAATTTTTCAGCCTCTTGTTAATCCGTCTGGAAACACTCAATTAAACTTCTGAGCAGCAACGCTGCCATAGTCCATCAAAAAAGTTACTTTTCCCCCGGGTATTTCACTTCACAAAGTCGAGTCGCCGTGTGGTTAATTGCACTAACCGATGGGGTTTTGCTGAGCTATGTTATAACAAACGTAATAAAAAATATTTGTGTTTGGTTGAATATTTTTTTGATGTAATGTCTGTTATATGAAACTTGGGCATTTGTTTCTGGTACTACAGCTCACTCCAAATAAAGCTGCGACTGGCTCTGCAGAGAACCAGCTTGAAGGTGCCCTTTGGCTCAGGCCCTACCTGGATCAGTCAGGATTATATGCTTAGAGCAGACACCAAGTGGCCGCTGCTCACAGGTGCTGCTAATAAGATACCAATCAGCCACCTGATTGTCAGCACCTGTGCTACCAGAAGCTCAGAGTCAGTAGCAGAATAAGCAATTTGGCAAAATTTTCACGGGTGCAACCCACATGCTCGACTCTGCTGCTCAACCCACAAATAGCTCATATTTTCTTCTGCTTGGTATGTTTTTCCTCATTTGTATTTAAGGAGGAATGGCAGCGTGTTACTAGAACCATCATTTCCCTGATCGGACCTCCCCAAGGGATTAACAAAGGTCTATTCTACTCTATTTTATTCTATTCTACAGTCTTGTTACAAGTAATGAACCAAATGCAAATTTCCTCACGTTTTGTGATTGGTTTATATTAATTGTACATTACATATTATTAATTATCTGTCTCTGTCATGCAGTCCTATAGTCTCGATTCTCCTTTTCTAACTAAACTATGCTAATATTAGCCGTAGCAAATACTAACACATAGATAGAACATAAAACGTCGGCTGCATCCTTCGGAGGACCCGGCCTTCGCGGTCTACGTGGGCCGGGTCCTTCAAAGACCGAGAAGGCCGGAAGTGCGAGGCTGTGAAATTGGACGGTCTAGCCTTCAGATTTGCGTCACCGCTGTGTCGGTGGAGTTTAATAAACTCGCCGTCTGCTCCTTGCTATTTAAAATATAACAGGACACTGGTGTAAATTCTCGACTGTTTAACGTTTATTGAGCTGTGTGAAAATCCCGGAGGAACCCACCCGATGGATTAATAAAGTTTTATTTTATCTAATAATCTAATAACTTTGATCTCAGCCAAACAGATTTACTCCAGAACAAATAAAACACCGAAAAAAGCCAAACAATTACATTTTTAAGTTATCCGAGTGACTTATATATCATGTTTAACACCTGAGTAGCGAAAGACCGCAGGGGGTCTGAAAACGATGAAGCCGGGAGTCCGCTGTTCTCGCCGGCTGGAGTGACCATTGAACCCCTCGGTCAGCTATCGAGCTGGTGGGTAGCAGACGTCTCCGAAAACGTTGAAGCACTTTTGCAAATATGCGATATCTTGATAAACTGAGCAGATATTTGAGGTTTACACAGCTACTTTCTCGCCTTAAAATATGTTAAAAGTTTATTTTGTGACCCAGAAAGATTAGTATGAGTAATTTTAAAACTTAGTAACGGCCGCCATTGTTGGAAACTGGAGTTTGGCTGGGCCGCGCTATGAATTCTGGGATATGGTAGGCCACGAAGGACACTCCCGACCCATCCTTCAAATTCGGGGAAATGAAGGACGCATTTGTCGGCCGCATTTGAAAAAGTCGACGAATTGGGACAGCCTTCGTCGCCTGGCTGTGACGTAATCGGCCTTCAAATGCGGCCTCCGGAGGATGCAGCCGACGTTTTGGGACACAGCTAATGAACTCCTGGCAGTGCAACATAAAATCATGGATCATATCCTGTAAACCAATAACTGCTGTATAAATTACTCTTTAAATAGACAATTCAGTGTTTAATGAGCAGTTTTGTCTTATTTTTAGTCCAGTTTGACTGAGGCAGATATATTTTTGTCAAGAGCCGCTGAGTTTTATTTAGAAATGAAACCTCAGCTGAACTCTTGAACTATTAGAAGAATGGACGCCAGAATGAGAGAAATTCCTTTATTCGTTTGAAGAATGGCACCGTCTTCTCCTCTATGTACAGTAGAATTTATTTTGTAAAACATAAGTGGGAGAAAAACTAGGAACCCACGGGCGATTTCATTGAGTGATCGCAGCGACGAAAGCTGACGTAAAACCGAACAAAGAACTAATGAAGTCAAGCGCACCGAGTGATATGACGGGCCTCGTTTCAGCAACATCTGATCTGGGAATGACATTTCAGGCCATCGCATTCTACCTTGAAAGGATTTTTTTTATCAAAGCCTCTCAAGTAAGGCCACAAAGCCGGGAGAAAAGAAAGGATGAGAAGAACAGAGCGGTAGAGAGACAGACAGAGAAACGATGAGGATAAGCGAGGAAGGGATGAGAGAAAGCGAGCAGTCTGACATCTGAGACACCGCATTAACTCTCTGAAAAGGTGTGATATTATAATCAAATTGGCAGTGGGCTCTTTGTTCTCCTCTGGCCCTTCGGTAGAGCTCGCTCACAGCACCGAACCTCTGGCTATTCTTCAGGCCTCTTTTCAAATGCTTAGTGAAATGATGACAGGCATAAAAAGGCTTAGAAAAAACACAGTTAACGTGAGTTATATAAAAATCTGCTAGTGACAGAATTTCTACCGGAGCAACATTATTCCTCTCACCTTTACTTCATTGTGCTTCACATTTTTTGTGGTGGAGAGCAAATTTTAAGAAAGCTGTGGGGGGAAAACTCCAACGTTTCTTTTGTCCTTGATATTGAAAAGACGGCATAATTATATAATTATCAAACGGTGCTACAGAAAACGTCTGATCTTTGCCTGAAGAACTTTTATTTTCTGCTAGTTGAACTTGGCAGCACCTACAGTAAATAACAACAACAAAGAAATGCATAGCTTTATTTTTGCCGAAGCAACTCACATCCTCTACGACATCGCCCGGCACGCCAAACTGTACGGCCTCAAGGTTAACGCCGAGAAGACCAAAGTCCTGACCACCGACGGCTCACCAACGATCGTCCACCTCGACGGTGTGCAGATCAAACAAGTCCAACAATTTCAATATCTGGGGTCCCTCGTCGAGGAGAATAAAGTGGCATCATCAGTGGAGATATGCTCCAGAATTGGGCAGGCGGCAGAAGAAGAAGAAGAAGAACAACATCTTATTGGCGACAAAGATCCGCCTTTACCGAACCCTGATCCTGCCCATTCTACTTTACGGCGCAGAGACGTGGACAATGCTCCAACACGACCTGAGCAAGCTCGAAGTTTTCCAAATGCGTTGCCTTCGATGCATTCTCGGCGTTTCCCTTCGCGACTGTCATTCAAATGACACCATCCTCACCAGCTGCGGCAGCCAACCGACGATCGGCGACCTAATCCAGCGCCGCCAACTCCGTCGGTTTGGCCACATTTGTTGAACGGACCCGAGCCGCTACCCCCATGGCCTACTCTGGTTGACCCGCCCCGCCGATTGGAGGGTGCATCGAAATGCACCAAAGAAGACATGGATGAAACAAATCCAGGATGACTTGAAGGCCCTTCGACTTGACCTCGAGCAGGCAAGAACCATCGCCTTAGATCGAAAAGCGTGGAAGATAATCGTTGGTCAAGCAAGAGAACCTGCGGCACCTACAGCAGCGTACTGGTTGCGCGGCAGACCACCGCCGCTGGTCGCCCGCTAAGGACAAGAAGAAGAAGAAGATAGCTTTATGATTGTGCTGTATCATCTCTCACTATCAAGCCTCACTACCTCAGAGTATGAGCATCCATACTGATGTTTGTGACGCTTGGGGAGCACAAGCTTTACCTCACAGAGACAATAATCAGTAAGATTAGAATATATTTTGTTTTATTTGCACAAGTTTAAAGCAAAAAGCTTCCTGTCACTCAAATCAAAGCGTGCACGTTGTCTTACATACAGGTTACAATGCTGCCGTCTCAGTCTAGTAGACGTATTTCCGGATGTTTGATGCAGTTGTAACTTTCAGCAGTAACTGGAGTGCAAACACGTTGTCTATCTGCCTCAAAATCAACTCAACAAATGCCAGCAACCTCCTGCACTCCACCCCTGTAGACACATGATTAATCACTTTGACAACAGTTAATTACAGTATGATGGAAGACACTTGAGGCTCTTATCTGGGCCACTTGAACCTGCACAAGTGTTTCTTTCGGTTTCTTTCATCAGCCTCTTGTGCATTTTTAGCATCCACAACAGAATCATGTAGGTGTTGGTGGCAGTGCGGCAAACTCTCTGATAAATCTTCTTTTCTTGTTATTATTATAAAGAGATTTTGCAGCTTCTTGTGTGTTTGATCAGAATAGTAACGTGGGCGAGTTCATGTAAAGAGAGAGAACATTTAGCTGCACGTGTGTTATCAGGTGAGATTGTGGTGTTTAACAGTAAAATCCGTCATGCCCAACTCTGCTGCCCTGGGTTCCTTTGCTAGCTCTTCCTGTGACTATGTCAGTAACTTGGGTGTACTGCTGGATAGCTCGCTCAAACTCGATAAGCAAGTGTCTGCTGTAGTGAGATCGAGCTTCCACCAACTGCGCCTTATCTCTAAGGCTAGGCATCATGTTCCACATGAGGACCTGGAGAAGCTTATTCACGCTTTTGTGACCTCCAGGTTGGATTATTGTAACTCCTTGTACTACGGTCTTCCCTCTTCTCTTCTTCTTAGACTGCAAACAGTCCAAAATGCAGCAGCCCGCCTCTTGACTGGTACCAGGAAATTTTGCCCTATTACTCCTGTTCTAGCTAGCTTGCATTGGCTGCCCATAAAGTACCGTATTCAATTTAAAATATTACTCCTTACATTCAAAACTATTAATAAATCAGCACCAAGTTATCTTAGTGAACTTCTCAAACCACATACTCCTGCTAGAACACTCAGATCTGCCACTCAACTACTTCTGACCCAACCCAGATCTCGGCTGAAGTCTCGGGGTGACCGTGCGTTTGCTCTGGCTGCCCCGGTACTGTGGAATAACCTTCCTCTCGACCTCCGCGCATCTGATTCCATTGCACTGTTCAAATCATGACTAAAAACCCACTTATTCAATCTTGCCTTTCCCTCTAGTCAATATTTCTTTTCTGATTTTATATCATGCACTTTTATGCTAATTGAATTTCTTGTTTGCTCTGTACCTGTTGCTTTCCTATGTATCAGTGACAGCTACCTGCTGGCATACTTAGCACTTGCTTTGGTCCTATTTCTATTATCTTCCTTCTATTCTCTATCTTACTTGTTAAGCACCTTGGCATACCCTTGGTTTTTAAGTGTGCTTTATAAATAAAGTTTATTATTATAAATAAGGGTTAAACTTCAGGATAAGAACTCCATTAAAAATAATAGATTCATGCATCCATTATGTACTTCATGTGCATCTTCTACACAAAGTATATTCAGACAAGACCACAATTATATCAACTATCCTCTGCAACCAGTCTGGTGTTGCTAGCATTGAATTTTGGCTAACAGCATTAGCATCTGCTGATAGTTCATGCTTCAGTTTGCTGTCCTTCTGAGTTTGCAGTTGACTTATGGTCATTATTATGGCATGATTTAATTCACAAATATATAATCTTCAATAGTCTTTTAATTTAAAGGAAGCAGCCTGTACACAGTGTACATGTGCCCACTTAGCCAATGCAGTATCCATCCAGTAATGGCTCCATTTGACTTTATGCATGTTGAAATGAAGTTTAAGCAAATTCTATATAGATGGAAATTTAATGATTGGCTATTAATTGTTTTTAAGTCATACATATGCAGGACAAATTGGTATTGATGTGCGAACGTGTTGAATGTGAAATATCCAGAGATGGATGCTCTCTGTGACAGTGAAAAATGTTCTTCTCTCTCTTAGGAACACATGAAGCCCTAAAGCAGGGGCGTCAAACTCAAGGCACACTTTAGGTCGCAGCCAAACAAGACAAACATTTATTGAACAAACTAAAACATGTTTTTTAAACATAAATGTGAATAAAAACAGACAGGAATATTCTTCCAGATTAAATAAAGTTTAAAAAAATTAACTTTAACTTTAAATATTTTGCTCTTCATAAAAATATATCCTGTCAAAATTATGCAAGTTAGAAATATGAACATGCTGCCAAAACCGCAGAAAAAGTAAATGAAAGCAAACACAAGGTTGGAGCCGCATGTAGATGGAGCTGGGCGTTGCTGCAGGAGTGGAGCTAAAAAACTGTTAGAGGTGGGAATCACCATACAGCCCACGATACAATATTATCACGATACTTAACACACGATACGATATTATTGCAATTTTTTAAAATATCTTGCGATATTCAGATTCTGTACATAAAGGTAAACTTTATCAATATTCATTTTCTCTAATATCAAAGTCTCACACTCAGTCTTTCTCTCATTTCAGTTTGATTGTTGACAAACTGAACGGTTTGTATTACAGTCTAGTCCAACTTAACTGAATCAACCATCTGGTACAATTATAGCTATTCTGAACTATGCAGTTTATGAAAACTATGCAGCCCCTTCAGCAACTGAAGAATTTGAAAGTAAATTAAAACAAAATATAATTTTACATTAAATAAAAAGTTTTAAACTTAATTAAAATAAAACATGTCTTAAATTAAAATAAGTAAACTGTCATGTTTATTGCTGCCAAAAACAAGTGAAACACATTTGGACAGTGAAGGAATGTCAGGATTCTTGCTCAGAAAAAGGATCAACATGCTCTGAAGTCAGAGCACAAAAACCTTTTTGTAACAAAGTATCGATTTCTGCTGTCCCTGTATCCATACATTATTAGCAAACAAAATATCACCATGCTACACAGTATCGATTTTTTCCCCCACCCCTATAAACTGTGCGGGTCATTCAGTATCCTACTTTCCCTTGAGTATATCATTACACTGCAGCTGCATCTGAATCTGCACAGGCGCAGTTCAGCAAAGTGCGCTGACTTGGTTCAACATTACTCGGCAACAGGGAAAGTGAGGCAGGCTGCACTGGTGCATTTGTGACAGCTTCACGTGAAACGCCTTCACCGCATCATACATGTCCATGAACTGACAGGTTTCCTTGATGAGCTCAAAAACTCTGTTGAGAACTTTTCCCCAACTCAGCCAGCGGACCTCTGTATGAAGGAATGTCGGAAAACTCTGAATCGATTTCCCACATAAAAGACTGAAACTGACGGTTTAAACTTTTAGCTCAGATAAATTTACGGTCTGTGTTACGGTGATCATTACATGCTCCATTTTTAGGACTTTACCACACGGCCTTTCCTGGTGTGTGATGCAGTGATGTGCTGATAACTCACCGGTACATTTCTCCTCCTGCATCTTTACTCGCATCCTGCTGACTAGTCCGCTTTTTTCACTGCACAACACGGCGCTCCATCTGTTGTAAGTCCAACAAGTTTGTCCCAGGACAGTTTCACGTCGTTACACTTTGACATACGTTTTAAAAAATGTCTTTTCCTGTCGTTGTCCCGTGCATCGATTTAATGTCCAATATTTCCTCTCCACGGATGAAGATGGTCGGCTGTGCAGTATCTATCATGTCTGTACTTTCATCCACAGCAAGATGCAATAAAGTTTTTGCTTTATTTCACACAACTGTGTTCTTAAATCAGTGACCATCTCACAAACGATCAGCAATCGTATTTCTGCTCAGGCTCACATTTGCCAAACTCTGCGTTTTGTCTGGACACACGACGTCGCACAGCTTCAGAGTGGTACTGGGCTGATTTGGCTCTTCTGCTACAATAAAACTTGCTTTCACAACAGCTTCACTTTGTGATTTTGCTGCTGAAATGTCAGATTCTTCTTCTTCTACTTCCTGTAGTTTTTGCATTTAGGTTTTTCAGCTTATCCTGATGTTTTGTCTCGTAGCGCCGTCTTAAATTAAATTCCTTCATTACAGCCACATTAGCTCCACTAATAAGACTCACGGCTTTACCAGCATGTCTGTAAACATATATTCAGTCTCCCACTGGCGCTGAAAGGCTCTGCTTTCAGAATCAACTTGTCTCTCCACCATTGTGAGCGGCTAGCTAACAGAAGTTTGACTTGATTGACGGAAAGTTCCCAGTTAGCCTAGCCAAGGAGGCTGCAGCGCTGCATTATGGGATCTGTAGTTTGTATATTATTAGCGCCTCATATCGCCGGGCCATGCATAACAATAATAATACATCTGTATAAAATGATCTCACGGGTCGGATATAAATGTACGCCGGGCTGGATGTGGCCCACGGGCCTTGACTTTGACACATGTGCCCTAAAGTATTTTCTCAAAAGGTTTAATCATCTGAAGTCGTTGCCCACGTGCTACATCTTTCTCTGCACCAGCACTGCAGAGTATATCTATCTAAAGATGGGGAAAGTAGCCTGTTTTTAGCACTCAGATTATACAGATGCATCACTTAACCAAATATTTTACTTGACTTAGAATTCGTAGGCACCACTGATCAGTTCTACATGAGAAATAGAGGCTATTCTCATGTAGAACTGGGTAACTCATAAAGCACTGAAGTAAAGGAGTGACTAACGGCTGCTATAGAAACTTTTTTTCCTTCTCAGTTGTTCCCATTTGGGACACCTCTGCGTCAAAAAAGATGAATCCATGAGAAATGACCGAGTTTTTCAGCTACAAGCCTGTGAGCGTGTTGGGTCTCTCTCACAAAGCTCTGATAGTAACTGACAAATCCTACGACAACGTCGTTGGTTAAAGTTGCTCAGCAGCTTTTCAGTAAATAACAATAATAATCCTGGAAGCTCTCACCAACAGCACGATGTGGTGGCAGCGAGTGATACTGAGAAGATGCCGCGCCATCAATAACATGTCTCATTATTTCTTACTCTTCTGCACCAATGTCCAAATCTGCTGACTTCTTCCCACCATCAAACAGAAAACTCAAGTTGTAGGATCACAGATTTGTTGGAGCAGAGGTGATCGGGCTCATTTTCAGAGCTCCGAGTGCAAATGGACACAGTGAGAGTTATTGAATGATCGAACAGCTGCTCAGGAAACAGTCCAGAGGTGAATATGTCTCATCTGACTCATCTGACTCATCTACGACCTGAATATATCTTATCCTCTATACCATCATTTCATTTTCTTTATTTAGACACATCTTGTTATAAGATCTAGTTTCCAAGCACCTGCACTGTAGAAATATTAAACCTTGTGTAAATACGCAAGCATAAAATAGATCTCAGCCTGCAACAGCAGTTAAATGAAGCCAGGTGATAGCAGTGCAACACACATCACGCATAAAAAAGCAAGAAGACGTGGTGGGTTACGCTGGATCTTGATGGTTAGACAAGGATAAAAGGACAGAGACGAATAAAGGAAACAAAGATCAAATGATCTCCGCCTAAATCAACAATTTCAGGACTACATGTAGTCCATATCAACAAACCTCTGCAGTGAATAGACGTAGGCTGCCGGGGATTCCCATGATGCATTGAGTTTTTCCTTTCCAGTCACCTTTCTCACTCACTATGTGTTAACAGACCTCTCTGCATTGAATCATATCTGTTATTAACCTCTGTCTCTCTTCCACAGCATGTCTTTTATCCTGTCTTCCTTCTCTCACCCCAACCGGTCGCAGCAGATGGCCCCGCCCCTCCCTGAGCCTGGTTCTGCTGGAGGTTTCTTCCTGTTAAAAGGGAGTTTTTCCTTCCCACTGTCGCCAAAGTGCTGCTCATAGGGGGTCATATGATTGTTGGGTTTTTCTCTGTATCTATGAAGCGCCTTGAGGCGACTTTTGTTGTGATTTGGCGCTATATAAATAACATTGAATTGAATTGAACATGTGTGAGTTCACTTTGCTACGTTCTCATCCACCCAAAGGGACTGAAGAATACTAAAAGAAAAGATTTTGTTCATAAAAGTTAAGTGTGGAAGATTAAATATGTAAATGGGCAAATGCCCAAAATGGCTAAAACATAATTTCATTGATCTGACAGAAGTGCAACTCCTAATTTTCTTTCAGGAAGCAAGCCCAAGGCATAAAAATGCAAGTTAATCATCTTAAATGCCTTTCAGACTTTGGTAAGCAGTCCAGTACGGCACCAAGAACCATCTTCCTGTTTCTTATATCCTGTAGCTGCTTACATTCTGTGAGATTTATCAGAAAGAGGCCAAAGTCTATTTATGAGAGTAGTAACAAAAATAGATAGGCTCGCGGCCTCTTGACAATTATATCATGTTAATTACAAAAGGAAGGATTTGTTAGTGAAGCAAAAATATCCTTTCTCTGTGAGCAGTGTGTCATGAAGCAATGTGTATCTGAAATGGGTTTTATATTCCCCAACGTGAGAATAAAACAACCTCTGCTGTAGTCGTTGTTGGCTCGTGGCGGTTTACCAGTCCTATCAGGTACCAGAGACGTCTGTTTGGCTCAGTGCGGGTCGTAAAAAACAAAACCACATGATTATCCTGTATTTTGTTTTATGAGATAACACAAAAAGTAGATACTGATTCTCATCAAATGAAAAAATCTGCAGGTTTTACTCACTTTGTTGGCCAAATAGTAGGGCTGCTCGATTATGGCAAAAATGATAATCACGATTATTGTCACTGAAATTGAGATCTTGATTATTTGACGATATTTATTTGACAATAACAATGTGTTGAATAATGACTTTAAAGATTGTCAAAAATAATATAAAATAGTGTAAATACTGATAACAGTGCAAATGTTTGCAATATAAGAAATAAATGAAAAATGTAAACATCTATGTTTAGTGAACTTTGCAGTGTTGCTCTGTGGTGCAGCTACGACACTGTAGCAAAGTTTACACACTGTGTCTACTTGATCCACGTCTGACTCATGAACCCATAATGTTTCCACACCACTCAAGTTTTTTTTACCTCTTTTCAACCAACAGCAGTCACTCTCCTCTCCAAATAACTTCTGCTGAGCTTTCCGAGCTTCCCTCGGGTCCTCTTAATCAGCGGTCCCCAACCCCCGGGCCTCCGAGAGTTGAGGCTCAGGTGTGAAATGTATAGTTTTCAGGGTTTTTATCGGTTTTCAGCGTTTACTCGGTTTTCCTGGGTCTTTTCACGTGTGTTATGAATAAATCTTCTTTTTTCGGTACCGGTACTAGTTTTATTTTGTTGTATTTATCCGCGACACCTTAAAGGCCGGTCCGTGAAAATATTGTCGGGCATAAACCGGTCCGTGGCGCAAAAAAGGTTGGAGACCGCTGCTCTTAATTGTTGTGACACGTGTTCGAAACGCAGAGAGGTGCGCTCGATTTGCCACACGGAGCAGCGCGAGAGTAAAGCACGAGGGAGGGGCTAATAATCGGCTCAGTCATTTTTAATGATCGTTGAAAGCCCAGATCGTAATCGAGATTAAAATTCGATTAATTGAGCAGCCCTACCACATAGTGATGCGCACTATTCAAAATAACCTCCTCAAGCAGCTCAGAACACTCGGCACCCATATCATCATATAATCGGAGGATTAAGTACATTTAAGTGGATTCAGCGTCACCTTTTCGTCACTTCTTCCAACCTGAGCACACAGCAAAGGTGTCCCCACTGGGAAAAAGCCCAGTATGCCAGATTACCAGTCCAGACGTGGTTGTTTCAAAGGTCTCAGCACTGAACCTAAAAAGTCCAACTTTTGATCTCTCAAAAAGACATCTTCAACTCCAGTGTCCCTCGCAGGCCTCCGTAATGTGTTTCTATGTTACTGTATCAACATAATAAAATGATGGTGGAGAAAATGTGCTTCTTAAAGTTTACCGGTGAATTCGGTGCATTACGATACAAAGGCAGAGAAGTGCTGCATTTGACAGACTGAGATTGAATAATCTGAGAAGGTTTGGCATTCAAAATAAACAGCTTATACATGGACTGTACTTTAGATTAGTTTCTCTTTAAACATCAAGAAGCTTCTGTAGCTTTTGGAAGAAGTACATTTGATTTACATTCTTTCAGGAAGTGTTTACTGAAGGAGCTGCGATACAGCTGCATCATGATTTCACTAAATCAAAGTTTTTTTGTCTGCTCGTTCACACTACAAATAAAATGCGACAGCAAACGCGCTCTAGTGTGAACGCTCAAAGCGGCCTCATGCGCAAAAGAAGACGTCACACACAACGCGCTCTGTTTAGACCCAGAGCAACAGTATTGTTTGACTGATGGCCCTTAATATAAAGACTTCAGACTTTACGTTTCCCAATTTTTGCTTTAAGTTATTTTGTTATTTACATAATAATGTAAATAACAAAATAATGATCCTTATTGCTGTTTTAGAGGAGCGCTGCTTCAAAGGATAGTTGCAGATTTCTGTCAGAATCTGCAGATTATGCAGTACAAATAAAATGTTCATGTTTCTCCAACGTTGTCTTCCCAACAGTTTCACCGGATGGCCAGGAAGCGTTCGCGATGTCTTCTCCGGCGCTGATAATTGGCGTCTGTCTTGTGTCAGTGACGTAAAAGACAGATTTAATGCGACATGACCATCAAACAGCAGCTTTCTGAAACATCGGATATGTATCGGATTCAGAACCACATACGAAAGTGACCCAGATCGGATTTGAAAATATCGGGTTTGTGCCGTTCACACTGTCACACCATGATCGGATAGATGGTCGCAGAGGGTCAAAAAAGTCGGATTTGATGCGCTTTCGCCTGCAGTGTGAACGTAGCCTAAGACACGATTACACTGTCTGTCTGATCAATGTCCATAATAAATACTACTCTGGACAAATGGACTTAACAAATACAAATACCTGCCCACCATCATTTCAACTCTTTTCTACTGAGAACAAAATGATCTAAGTTCAAATAATTCAACTGGAAAGAAACTCGACAAAACAGAGCAATTCAACATGCATTCGAGTGAAACAAGCTTCAATTTCCCCCCCATGCTCGATGCTCTAAGGACCGACGAGAGTTCTGTATTTGTCTCCTTTTTGAATGCTCTTCCAAACTAAGCCTTTGTCAGGTTAAGCCTCTTTTCTGTTGGGTCTGCAGACACACTGTTAGCTTCAATTCATAGCAATGAAAACATCATGAATTCTTAAAGGTGTATACAGGTGTATGTGTTACCCTAATGCTCAAAGGTTTGAGGCGACTTCAGCAATCACTCGTGTGGTTCGGTGATACGTTGTGTTACACAATGTTACACAATGTTACACAATGTCTACTGTGTAAAATACCTAAATGGTCATAAGAAAACCTTTTTCAAATTATGTTACCAAAGTCACAAATGGTACAAAACACAATCAAACAAAAAAAGGAAAACTAATAGTTACATAGTCAAAGTGCAATTGTTCTAATGCTTCAAACTGTGTAATACAACTCAGCTCTGAACCAAACAGGAAGCGAAGATGAGCACAAGAGTGCATTTGGGAACAGATGACAACTGGTAACCAAACACGATGATACGAGGCGACTTTTGTTGTGATTTGGCGCTATATAAATAAAATTGAATTGAATTGAATTGAATAAAATGTATACAGGCTCATAAATCCATAATTCATTCATAAAAGGACAAAACAAATGTTTAAACTGACATGGAGCATTAACACACGTACAAGCTGTCAAATGCACCGACGACAATCAGACTTTTGAACCGAGCACTGATAACAAGCTGCCAAGGTTCCTCTTCTCGTATGCGCTGTGCATATTCTCCAAAAAGAATTTCAAATTTTGATTCATCTGACCACAGAACACTTTCCCACTTTGCCTCAGGCCACTTTAAATGAGGTTTGGCCCACAGAAGAAGGTGACCTTTTCTAAGTCACGGCAACATCTTCTTCTTTGCATGATATTTCTTTTACCTCCATTTGTGGACGGCATGGACAAATCAGAGAGCGATTTCTGGAAGTGAGTCCTATCTTTTGATACTGTTGTGTATTGTAGATGATGAGATATTCAAAGTCTGAAATTGTTCCACAAGTTTGCAGGCTGGTGAACTTCTGCCTATCTTTACTTCAGAGAAACTCTCTAAGATGGTAAATAAATGGTAAATGGCCTGTATTTGTATAGCGCTTTTACTAGCCCCCCCTTGGGACCCCAAAGCGCTTTACACACCCACTCATCCACCCATTCACACACTGGTGGAGGCAGCTACAGTTGTAGCCACAGCTGCCCTGGGGCAGACCGACAGAAGCGAGGCTGCCATATGGCGCCATCGGCCCTTCTGGCCAACACCAGCAGGTGGTAGGTGAAGTGTCTTGCCCAAGGACACAACGACCGAGACTGTCCGAGCCGAGCTCGAACCGGCAACCTTCCGATTACAAGGCAAACTCCCAACTCTTGAGCCACGATCGCCCTTTTTAATAGCCAATTATGTTACTGATCTGTTGCCAATTAACATAATTAGTTGCAAAATGATCCTCAAGCTGTTTCCTTTTAGTACCACTTACTTTTCCAGCTTTCTGTTGCCTCGTCCCAACATTTTTAGATGTGTTGTTTCCCTCTAATTCAAAATGAGCAAATATATTTGGTGAAATAGAAAAATACTTAATTTTAAACATTTGATATGCTCAATATGTCCAGAAATGAGGGTTTATAAGATTTACAAATCACTGCATTCTGTTTATTTAAACTATTTTTCTTTGTTCTTGATTGACACATTTGTTCACTAATACCATAAAAGGTCTCACATATAGCTATCACTCAGTTTGCATGGTACATGCCGTTAGCAGTGTCATGCCATGCCAAGCACCGCTTTATCAGAGTTAGTTTGCTCCTGCATAATATTCAGTAAGTTGAAAAAAGAAGCACAAAGTGCACATCAAACTAATCTAACTCAACGTAAAGGTCTGCTTTGCTGTGACTGTAGAACAACATGCAGCTGGAAGGTCTGACAGAGGCGGAGGCAGGTGATCCGCTGTGGTCACCCTTAAAGGTAAGAGCTGAAAGAAGAAGACGACAATGACTGCACTACAAACAGCTGATGTAAAGTGTGCATTCTTATGATCGTTTGCTGCCAGCATCCATGCTTTTGCAAATGACAGTATTTGTGTTACGCTGAGATTGTTCGAAAAATGTCAATTCTTTCCTGAAAGTACAGTTTCTGAAACTGCCAACTTTTAAAATGCTGACACACCGAGTCTACATACAAGATACGACTATGGGTAGGATCTCATTAGTAGCCTCCATATAACAAATGTCCTGCAATATACTGTCAATCTGTCGATATTTTACTTCCATAGGCAAAACACAGGCTGCACTCGTCTCCCATCCCTCAAACTATGACACTGACAAAGTGGGTGTCCAGGACATATGGATGATGTATAGGTCGATGGACAGATGGATGGACAGATGGAACAGCAATAAATTGTTTAATAAATTTCAATCTCTAAGGAGACACAGATCTGCAAACAAACGGATTCTTTTTTAAGAACGAAAGGACAAAATGATGCGAGGGAAACCAGATGGCTGAGTGGTCATTGCTCATTTGCAATGACGACCATCAGAGATTTAATCTTTCTATTTTTTTCTTATATTTTCCATTTTGAATGCATCAAAATAACTGCAAAATTCACACAGCTTCTCTCTCAGCACCACCCTTTTGGCTTATAAGGTGTATGTATTGATTTGTTCTCGCATTTCACCATTAACCATATTTATCCTGCTTCATCAGGCCAATTAGTATCAAGATGATAAGCTGGTGCAGCACCAGTGTCCCTCAGCTCTCTCTGATGAGTGTGGGGCTAATTGGGGTCAAGGTTGGGTTTAAGGCTGTGGTGAGTTAGAGCAGAAAGCACAAACCGGGGCTAATCTAATCAGGTGCACCATCAGACCGCAGTCTAATCACGTCATTTAGTAAGCACTTAGATGTATATTAGGAACAGAAATAGCCACACAGTCCTGCACGCAGAGTGGATCCTGCACTGTGTGTGTTTGTGTGTGTACATAAGTGTAAATGTGAGTGACAGTGTGTTCGCGTTAAGTGTAAACATAACCATGATGCCTGCCACCATCGGAAATATCAAAGACCCATCTGGGAAGCATGCGTGCGCATTTGTGTGTGTGTGTGTGCGTGTGTGTGTGCAGCAGTTGCAGAGCCTTCAGTATAGAACCCAGGTGTTCGTGTTTAAGTGTTAATTAGATTAGTTTAGATCAAACGGGGTGCCGTTCATTGGAGAGTGGAGGTGGCAGGGCCATCTCGCCAGGGAGCCAGCTCCAAATACTCCTCGTCTCCCACCAATTAGGATCAATTAATCATTCGCTGGACTCACTTGATTGGTTTGCATGAACTTCATATAAATTTAATAAGGGGAGTATATGATATGGCGAGAGAGTGAGAGACTATGAAACATGATGATGACTCACAGATGTTGATTATCTTATAAAAATAGCAGATAGTAAAGTGTGGACAAGATCAGTGGTGATATTGCTAAATTATTATGACTGCATGTCGTCTGGCCACCCTCTGGAGGAAACTCATTTCTGCCGCTTGTATTTCTTTGGGTCACTACCACGACCCAATCGCCGGCCTCAGTAGCCTGGGATCGTGTCTACCTACACAAACTTCCACCATGGTTAGTTTTAGGGATGCACCGATACCGATACTGGTATCGGGTATCGGGACCGATACTGTAAAATGTGGTATCGGTTAACTCGTAAAAGTTAACCGATACCACGAACCGATACTAACTTATTTCATTAATCAGAGGGTGGATTGTCATTTTTGTTGTAGTTTTTTAGATTGGCCACTAGGGGGGACATCCCGCGCTAAACAGGCACAGGGTTAGACGAGTGAGACTGGCGGCTCCAGATAAAAAAAGAGAAACTGGAGGCTGCTGTAGCTAGGCTAAACAAAATGTCAGCAGTGTGGACCGGAACAGCCAACTTTAACTCAAGTTTTGGAAAAGCGATGAAAAATGTCAAGAGAAAATCCACGGGCAGTTAAAATAACAGAGACTCGACTCATTTTATTGCTCTGGATGACCAGCCAATGCCAGTCGTGTTTCGGTAAGTATCGGTTTTTGTACTCGGTATCGGCAAGTACTCAGATCCAAGTATCGGTATCGTATCGGTTTGAAAAAATTGGTATCGTTGCATCCCTAGTTAGTTTCTATCGGTTGCATTTTACTTCATTGAACTCTATAAACATTCAACAAAACAAAACTAGCCAAGTGTCTGTTTCAGCAAAGCAAAAGAAACTGAAGACCAGGAACAGGAAGACACAGATCATTGGTACCACACATCAAGTAGCAGCTATTGATGTGGAGTTTTCTGCAGTGCACAACAGGGAACGGCAACAGATGTTTGCTTAAACCCTTTAAATGTGTGTGTGTTCTTTTTTTATCACTCTGCCATTACTAACATCGTGACATTACACTTTGGGGAGAGAGTCTGTAGCAGTCATTTGCTAACTTAAAACTTTGTGAATTTGCGCCCATTAACTTGGGCTTCACAGACAACTTCTGCCCAGACGGCAGCTCCAGGAGGATGGCTTTAATGAATGCTCGGTCCGTAGCAAGTAAAACGTTTGTCATAAGCAATTTCTTTTCTTCAAATGTGCTTTTGCTGTAGCAGCTCCAAAACTGTGGAACGAGCTTCCTTCAGAGATCAGACAGGCCAGTTCTTTATCTGTTTTTAAGTCACTCTTGAAAAGCCACCTCTTTACCACGTGAGATGTTGGTATTTTATTTTAGTTGTTTTTAGGTGATTCAATGCTGTTTTAGCTTGTTTTTGTTTTAATATACGGCTGTTTCAATTTTATGTTTTATTTATTTATTTTGCTGTTTTCTGTTATTCTATTGTTTTAACTTATTTTCTGTACAGCACTTTGTTCCTGTGCTGGGTATTTTAAAGTGCTTTATAAATAAAATTGGATTGGATTGGATTGGATCTCCTTTTTGTGACTGACACATGGATGAAAATTGGTGAGTCTAGCTTCATTTCTGAAATATTGCCCTCCGACTGCTCATGTTTAAATGCTCCAAGGATATCAGGTAGAGGAGGAGGAATATTGACAGTGTTTAAAACTCCATGTACCGGTTCCCCCCTCCAGTTTTGAACGTTTGATGTACGAACTGGGACGTTTTTGACCGGTTGTGTGTGCGGTAATCTACCGACCACCGAAGTTTAACAAAGACTTTTTAAATGACTTTTCATGTTTCTTGGCTGACATTGTGCCTTAAATATGATCGGATTTTAATATCCATGTCTGTTGCCCTGATTGAATGTCTGCTCAGGAGTTTTTAAATCTTATTCAGTCTTTTAACTTTGTACAGTCTGTACACGGCCCTACACCAGCAGGGGCACACTCTTGACCTGGTGTTATCGTGCAGTTTATCTGTTTTTAATTTGGAAATTTGGGATTCCGTGTTTTCTGATCACAAACCTGTTTTATTTGACATTTCTCTTGTGCATGAGTTTAAAGCTCCACCCAGGTGCTGTCGAATATTTAATTCTTCCACTGCTGCTCTCTTCTCCTCAACGTTTATAGAAAAAAATGCTTTCATTGACCCTGAAATTAGTTTAGGACTTAGTCTGGATGAGCTGTTTTTGCACTTCCAAGAAACCTGTATTGAGACCCTAAACATTGTGGCCCCATTAAAAACGCCCTAAACGTATTCCCCAGCCCTGGTTAAATGAAGCCACCCGAGCGGTCAGACGTCAATGCAGGAGCAGAGCGAAAGTGGAAGAAGGACTAATTGCAGGTTTCTTTTGAAATGTTAAAGGACTGTTGGAAATGCTATCAACATACAGTGAAAAATGAGAAAAACAGCCATTTTTCTCAGCTGATTGCATCAAATTGTCCAAATCCCCGCGCACTTTATAAGACCATCAGTTCTATTTTAAATGTGCCCCAGTCGGCCACCCTGGAAGGCTCTGACAGATGAGTCCGTCAGGTCAGCAATAGTACCTCCCACATATGACCCATCCACGTTTAGTCCCTGTTCAGCCGCCTTATACCAGTTTGAACCCATCTCAATTACACTTCTTAACGAGATGGTTAGACAAATTAAACCTTCTGGTTCTCCCGTGGATGTGATCCCTGCATGGCTCTTTAAAGAGGTTTTCCCTTCAATTGCAACCTCAGTCCTATTATAAATAGCAGTATTACTTCCACTGTGGTTCCTGATGGTTTTAAACATGCAATTTTTAGCCCTTTATTTAAAAAAATGGCCTTGACCCTTTAGTTTGCTCAAACTTTAGACCTATTTCAAGACTTCCATTCCTTTAAAAGTTATTGGAAAAAATAGTTTTACCCAACTGAATATGTTTCTTGATGCTAATGGAATCAAACTTTTTCAGTCTGGTTTTAAACATCTACACTCCACTGAAACAGCACTTTTACGTGTTTTTAACGATATTTTTTAGCTACTGTTTGTGGAAGTTCTGTGATCCTCGTGCTTTTAGATCTTACCGCAGCGTTTGACACTGTTGACCACAATATTGTTATCTCTCGTTTGGAACATCTGGTCGGCATTAAAGCTGCAGCACTGGATTGGCTTCGCTCATATTTGATTGGCAGAACGTTTAGTGTTAAAGTTGAAAGTTTTGAGTCCACCTCAGCCCTCCTTCCTCGTGGGGTGCCCCAGGGCTCAATCCTTGGCCCTCTTCTTTTTTCATTATACCTGCTCCCTTTGGGGTCTATTTCTAGAAACAAAATATCCTTTCACTGCTACGCAGACGACTGCCAAATTTATTTGCCTTTAGCACCAAATGGCCCAGGCTCCATCCAAATCCTTTTGAACTGCCTTGAAGATATCAAAGCTTGGATGGCTCTGAATTGAAACTCAACTTGTTGAGTTTCAATGAGAGTAAAACTGAGTTTAGACCTAATAATGTTTCATGCAGCCTGCTCGTAAATTGTGGTTGGCTAGGGTCTTATATGAAGCAGCATGTGACAAACTTGGGAGTCATTATGGACGCAGATTTTAAATTGGACAAACATATCAGTTCGGTGTTGCAAAAAAGCTTTTTCCAGCAAAGCTGAAGCCAGTTTTGTCAAGACGTGACATGGAGAAGGTAATCATGCCTTTATTTCAACTCGGCTCGACTACTGTAATGCTGTTTTTTGGAGTCAGCCAACGATCTCTTGCTCGTCTTCAGCTCATTCAAAATGCTGCTGCCGCCTCTTAACTGGTACCCACAGCCATGAACATGTAACACCTGTCCTGTCTTCTCTTCATTGGCTTCCTGTTCATCACAGAATTAATTTCAAAGTCCTAACACTGGTTTATAAATGCCGTAATGGTCTTGCTCCCCCATACCTTTCTGAGTTACTTCAGCCTTATATTCCTTCACGGACCCTCAGATCAGCTGACCAGCTGCTGTTGGTTGTCCCAAAATCATGGCTTAAACGTAGAGGAGAACGAGCCTTTTCAGTTATGGCCCCAAAACTTTGGAATACGCTGCCTTTAAATATTAGACAGGCATCTTCGTTTCCTGTTTTTAAAATGCTTTTGAAAACACACCTTTTTTCGATAGTGTTCAGACTGGCTTGAGTTGATATGGTTTTTATGTGTTTTATTATGTTTTATGTGAATGTCAGTGGTTGTATCTTGTGTCTTGGGCAAACCTTTTGTTTTTAAAGGTGCTATATAAATAAACTGGATTCAGATTTGGATTTGAAAACAAACACAAACTATATATATCCAGTGATGCAGCCTGCAATACACTCGTGTCGTGTTCTTGACAATCAAGATTTCTGCAGTGAACGAGGTTACACATACATACCATCCAACAGCTGTGACCAATCTTAATCATATAATGCCTGCTGTTTATGCCTGTTTACAATGCTTACGTTAACAAAAGCAGTGCTCTTTCCCTTTGTCTCTGGGACTGCAGCAGGTTGTGCTCCAATGGAAAGTTAGTAAATTTATAGCCAATTACAGTGAAATTGGAAGCTGATCAGGTCAAATTCAAAAATAAAGCTGCACATGTCTAGCCTTCAGTTTGCAGGCCCCTCTTCTGTGGAACCAGCTTCCAGTTTGGATTCGGGAGACAGACACTATCTCTACTTTCAAGATTAGGCTTCAAACTTTCCTTTTTGCTAAAGCATATAGTTAGGGCTGGACCAGGTGACCCTGAATCCTCCCTTAGTTATGCTGCAATAGACGTAGGCTGCCGGGGGATTCCCATGATGCATTGAGTTTTTCCTTTCCAGTCACCTTTCTCACTCACTATGTGTTAACAGACCTCTCTGTATTGAATCATATCTGTTATTAACCTCTGTCTCTCTTCCACAGCATGTCTTTATCCTGTCTTCCTTCTCTCTCCCAACCAATCACAGCAGATGGCCCCGCCCCTCCCTGAGCCTGGTTCTGCTGGAGGTTTCTTCCTGTTAAAAGGGAGTTTTTCCTTCCCACTGTCGCCAAAGTGCTTGCTCATTGGGGGTCATATGATTGTTGGGTTTTTCTCTGTATCTATGAAGCGCCTTGAGGCGACTTTTGTTGTGATTTGGCGCTATATAAATAAAATTGAATTGAATTGAATTGAATTGAACTGTGTTTAAAGTAATGAATTCAGTGGTCAACACATAACAGATATGCAGTAGTAAACATACGCGTTTACACTTTGAACCAAAGTTACTACTTTTATTTTTTTTATCTCTTGACATCTTTGTTCATATCCGTGTCCTTACAGATTCTTGCAGCCAGTGTAGTTAAATAATGAACAGTTCAGAGTTTCAGTTGACTTCAGTTACAGCACACTGAGAACCAGCATATCTGTTTCCCTGCTGACCTTTGCTTGCTTGTTTGCTTCACAAACCCAACATTACACAGTTGCACAGCCATCTGAACCATCAAGGCTGACATAAAAAGACTGCCAGACCAAAGGCCATTACAGCCCATGGCCTTAAAACTGCAAAGGTGTTTCTGGAAAGCTGCTCAATGGCTGGGCAACAAGACAGCAGCAATGGTGCTGACCAAAGGTGACTATGACTAGTAGGTGGAGCTACTATCTGCCAGAAATAATAGATTTAACACCAGAGCCAAATATATTGAACTTGTATCAAAAAGATGGCTTTTAATGTGGATTGTGTCATCTTACTGTTTGTTTTTGTCTTTGCCTTTCTACTGAAGCACTTATTAGGGAATAAGGAGTTTGGTGGCATGACCACACACTGAGCGCTTAAATCTGTGTGCTGACTGAAGTCTGCTTTGCCACATCTCTCCAAGGAGGGTTCAAAGTGGAAAAGAAACAATATGGCAGTATAGAAGAGTGTAACAGTTTTACCCTTAAAACATTTTATTTTCTAACCAGTTTTGTAGTGTGCACAAACAACTGCACTTTGTCCAGACTGGCTCAGTTTGCTCATAAGTTGTTATTTATTTTACTAAAGTTGAAGAAATGTGTTATAATGATACAATGCTGATTTAGTGGCCAGTGTAGTGCACCTTTTGGGTTTTTGACAGGGCTGTATGATGCTTCCTCATTGGCTGAGGACATGCAGTCACTAGTTATCAGTGTTGGGAAGGTTACTTTTAAAATGTATTCCATTACAGATTAAAGATTACATGCCCCAAAATGTATTTTGTAACGTATTCCGTTACGTTACTCAATGAGAGTAACGTATTCTGAATACTTTGGATTACTTAATATATTATCATGCTGTTTACAACTACGTGAATGTACTATTGCTGTGATTTATTACTGTTGCAATGCTACGTGATACTTTGGAATGAATATATCTTAAGTGAGCTCTCCAGTTAAGTTTTTCATCTGTTATTACCCCCAGAAATTTATTTTCACTGACTCTTTCAATATCAACACCATTTATTTGAATCTTTGCATTTGTATTTAAACGACTATTTCCAAATAACATAAGTTTAGATTTATTCAAATTTAATGATAATTTATTTTTATCAAGCCAGAACTTCACTTTACTTATTTCATTAGTCATATCCTCCAATAAATTCTGCAGATCATCACCAGAGCAAAAAATGTTTGTATCGTCAGCAAAGAGAACCATTTTTAATACTTTGGACACTTTACAGATGTCGTTAATGTACAAGTTGAAGAATTTTGGACCCAAAACTGACCCTTGGGGTACACCACAAGCACTGTGCATACATAAGGAACAACCACCATTTATTTCCACAAACTGCTTTCTGTCACTTAAATAACTCCGGACCCAATCTAAAACTACCCCTCTGACACCATAACGTTCCAGTTTTCTTATTAATATATCATGATCTATAGAGTCAAATGCCTTTGTCAAGTCTATGAATAACCCAGACACATATTGCTTTTTGTCTATGGAATTTGTGATGTATTCTATTGAATCTAATAGTGCCAATGATGTTGATCTGCTTGATCTGAATCCGTACTGACTCTCAGTGAGTAGTTTATGTTTATCTGTAAATTTTTCCAGTCGGTTTTTAAACAGTTTTTAAGAGAACTTTTGAGAATTGAGGCAGTAAAGAGACAGGTCTGTAGTTTGTGAAATGGTGTTTGTTTCCAGATTTGTATAGAGGTATAACTTTTGCTATTTTCATTCTGTCTGGAAATCGACCAGTTTGAAATGATAAATTACAGATGTATGTAAATGGTTTTATAATAGCCTCAATGACTCTTTTAACCACTATCATATCAATATCATTACAATCCAAAGATTTCTGATTTTTACATTTTTTGACAATTTCAAAAACTTCACTTTCATCAACGGCTGTGAGAAACATAGAATATGGATCCGTTTTTTCCTGTGCTTTCCCAGGATGAGTCATTGTTCTTGCTAAATTTGGTCCAGCAGTTACAAAGAATTCATTGAGACTATTTGCCACAACATCCATATTGTATTCTTCATGGTCATTACAAATGAAATACTTGGGATAGTTCTTTTGTCCAGCCCCACATTTTATAACACTGTTCAGGATTTCCCATAATCTTTTATTATTATTTCTATTTATATCTAATTGCTTCATATAGTATTCCTTTTTACTAAATCTAAGTATATTAGTTAACCTATTTTTATATCTTTTGTATCTGATTTCAGCATCTTTAGTTCTCGTTCTTAAGAACTCTCTATATAGAGCATTTTTCTTTATACATGCATTTTGCAGACCTTTTGTTATCCATGGACAGTCCATATATTTATATTTCCTACTATATTGCTTTATTGGACAGTTGGTATTGTACAGTAATGTCAATATTCTAAGGAAATCATTATACGCACTATTAACGTCCTGTTCCTGATATACTTCACCCCAGTTCTCTTTCAATAAATCTTTTTTAAATGCATTCATTCTTTCTTCTGTTCTTACTCGTCTGTACTGTTTTTTACTGTCCATTTTATTGATCTTGTAATTCCTATCATAGATTGTAAAAATTGGAAGATGGTCACTTATATCGTTAATCAGGAGTCCACTTACAGTCTTATTTTCAATGTCATTTGTAAAAATGTTGTCTATGAGAGTTGCACAATGTGATGTAATCCTGGTAGGTCTAGTAATTTTAGGGAATAGATTCATACAGTGCATTGTGTTTATAAATTCCTCAGTGGTTATATGTTTATTTGGGTTTAGCAAATCAATATTGAAGTCTCCACAAATGAAAACTTTTTTGTGAGCTAATTCAATAAATGTTTCTTCTATCCAGTCTTTAAATGTCTCAATACTACTACCTGGAGCTCTGTAGATACAGCTAATGATTACATTTTTACTTTTTTCTTTACAAATTTCAACTGTAATACATTCTAGTACATTATCAATCACCATCGTCATCTTTTCCACCACATTAAATTTCAAGGATTTGTCCACATACAAGGCCACTCCTCCTCCTCCTTTGTTTCGCGTTTTACGTTTAAATACGTAACGGCGGTACATGTATTCCGTTACTCCCCAACACTGCTAGTTATCACAATCTAAATCTGTATTCTTGCGTGATACAGGCCAGTTAAAACATTCAGAGACGAGCTCTCTTCAAACACTCGAAAAAACGTGGATGCAAATACCCTTAGAGTCCACGTGTGGTTATCCACTGAAGGCTTCGGTAAATGTGTCACCTCCGACGTGCAAACATGTCCTTCCCTTCAGAGGACGTCAACACCATAATGCACATCTAAAGTTGAATGTATTAATACACACAGTCGGTGTTAGGGGCACTTCAGACTTTTGAGGGGGCTGAACCGGTCCTGTGGTTAAAACTCGATCGGCTCGCAAGACCTGTAAAATAACGATCAGGACGACAGACTGTGTGATTTTCTAGTCGTCTGAATCGTTTGATACGTCGTAGTTAGACGCAGACAAAATAACTAAAAATATATCAAACTAACCATAATTTTAGACTAGGAACCCTTCAATTTGCCTCTTTATGAATCAATTCCACCTACTGAACTCTTGATCTATTTTTGTGAAGATAATAATAATAATATGGGATTATGTCTTTTTGTCATGTGAATATGATGCAAAATGTCCTTTTGTTTTTAAACAATTTACTTGGAAAATAAACGACCCATTCCACATCGAAAACATTCTTCGTGGCTTTCTTCCTCGTCTCAGATTAAATGTCCTTATCTCTCATGGGACAAAACAGTTGTCACATTGGCACTGTGGGGCGAATGGAGAGCTCCGTCTCCCAGCGCTGCTGAAACAAGGACAGCTTGCTTATAATTGCTGGAAAATGTCACCACAGTTGATTACCAGTGATTTGTACTGCTGCAACGGGAATCCAAATAAAATGTAGAGTTGATGAGTGCATCTTTAATGAGACTCATGCATAGTAATACAGGCATCTCATTCCACTCTATTTCCTCACCTAAATACATGCAAATTCAAGGGACAAGTCAGTGAAAACATAAGAAGCCATGCTAATGAATTAAACAGAGATAGAAGTAGTTATTATTTCAGCTAAGTGGAGCTGGTTAGTACTTTGAGCTGTCAACAAACGTCCACGGTTGTATCTGCATGCTTCGAAAAACGACCTCGAAGAAAAGAGACAAATATATGCAATCAGATATTCAGCTGCCAGTTCTGTACGTGGCATGAAGATGCAGATTTATATTGAGATTGCATAAGAAAAAAAGATTATAATTGAACGTTAAGTTCTGTGTTACTGAACTGGAAACAATACGTGGGAAGAAACAGTCATTTCATATCAAAATCATTAATTCTGTGGAGAATTGAACAGACAGCCACCTGACTCCTGCTGAGCAGTCATTAAGCTTCCTGGTTATAAAACACGGAAATGATCGGTAGACTAGTGATTTCAAGTAGAATGTAATAGAATACAAATAGAGCCTAATTTTGACAGAGCTGCATGCAAGGGCGTAGATTTGGTTGTGGCGTTGGTGGGGACCGAACCCTGCCCTGGTTCTTTTTTTTTTCTTTTTGTCTTTGCTTCTTGATAAAAGGAGAAATATACTTGCGAACATATGCTATTCTGCATGCTTTTAAACCGTTTAAAATTACAATTCATAGTTTTACATGTGAATTATATAATGTTAAATTACTATTAAACAAATGACTGACTAAGTATTTCAGGCTTTAGTTTATTTCAGCCATAATCCATATAAATCAGGTATCATACAAAAGTAAAAATAGCTTCAAATAAGTCATAACAATAAAAGAATATGACTTTAAGGACTTAACCACATTACTTCAGTTATACTGCACCAACATTTCTTATACATTAGCACTAAGGGAACACTACGGAGCCCCGCAGGGGACATGGGAGAAAAAAAAATTAAAACGGACTGTCCGTCTTAATTTTTTTTAAGACGCAAAACAAACTCAGGATCTCACAAAAGTTTTAGCCGCATTCTTCGGAGGCCGCCAGCTCGAAGCCGACCGGGAGGTCGAGGCACGATGTGCCGGGAAAGCGGTGTTCCTCCCGGCTGTAGTAGGTCTCGACCTCCCGTTAGCTTCGAGCTAGTGGGTGTCAGATCTCCGAAAACGTCGGAGCACTTTTGCAAATATGTGATGTCTTGTAAACCGAGCAGGTATCTGACGTTTACACAACTACATTCACGCCTCAAAATATCTTAAAAGTGTATTTTGTGACCCAGAAAGAGTAATATTACAACTAAGTAGCTGCTGCCATTGTTGGAATTCAACTTTTGCGAGATCCCGAGTTTGTTTTGCGAGATCTCGCAAAAGTCCGTCTTAATTTTTTCTTCTCCCATGTCCCCTGCGGGGCTCCGTAGAACACTGAATGATCTGGTGGGTTTTGTCCATAAACTACTCATGTAAGATTACCACAAAGTAACAGATCTCTCAGCAAAATTATGCAACATTTTCCGATGCCCCGATCAAATCAGTGAGCTGGGATGTTTTATTCTAAACATGAACTACTGTTACAGCAACAGACATGGACTACTGGTGCCCCACACAACAACTCAATGTCCACTATGTGAAGCAGCCAAACACATGCCTGCTCCTCTCATTAACTGAGACAAACTGCTGACATATTTGTTTTACATCTATACTGTCCAGTCTCTCCTGGTGGACATGGCAACACGTTATTCATAGTTACATACAATTTTAGACTGATGTGGGCCAAAGCCTAAAATGATGTGCCGGAGTTTGCTGTTTACTCAGCAACATTCTCGCTTGAAAATATGTTAAACGTTTATTTTGCGACCCAGAAAGCGTAATAAGAGTAATACTAAAACTAAGTAGCTGCAGAAGTAGTAGCCATTGTTGGAAATTCGGGAGAATGGTGGCTCCGGGAGATTATCGGGAGGGGCACTGAAATTCGGGATTCTCCCGGAAAAATCGGGAGGGTTGGCATGTATGGGCTAGCATAGCCTGTAACGTTATTATGACGGACACATTTCATGAGCGAACTTGACTTTAAGTGACTGACAGGTTTCTTTGAAAAACAATTTCTTATATCCAGGTTCTTCTTTTTGCTGCCGTCCTCCTCTCCTCCTCGCAGCGCAGGCTTGCCACTGCTGAAACTAAACAGAGCTCCCTGAAAGGCTCAGCCAATCACATTGGCCATATCTGTCACATGACGTAGGACTCCAGTAGAGAACTAATTTAACTCTTTCTGCACCGCTGGGTGAATGAGATGCTGACAGATCGTTTTTTTCTTTCTATCGGATTTGATTTTCTTTACTCGAAGAGATCAAATTATTGGTGGGGACACGTCCCTCCCGTCCATGCCAAATCTACGCCCTTGGCTGCATGAACCTCTCACCAGAGTTTTATGAAACAAGTAGATACTTTTTTTGAACACACACACACACGTTCATTTTCATATCTTAGTGAGGACATCTAATTGACATAGCTAGCCACTTACCCTAAGCCTGACCATCAAACGTCTAACCTTAACCTTTACCATAACCATAACCTAATTATAACTCTGACTCTAAAACCACATTTTAAGGTCGTGTCCAAATTCATGGGCTGCATCCTCCGGAGGCCGCATTTGTAGACCGATTACGTCACAGCGACGCGCCGAAGGCTGTCCAAATTCGTACACTCCTCCGAATGCAGCCGACAAATGCGTCCTCCTTTTCCCCGAATTTGAAGGATGGGTCGGGTGTGTCCTTCGTGGCCTACCATATCCCAGAATTCATAGCGCGGCCCAGCCAAACTCCAGTTTCCAACAATGGCGGCCGCTACTAAGTTTTAAAATTACTCATACTAATCTTTCTGGGTCACAAAATAAACGTTTAACATATTTTCAGGCGAGAAAGTAGCTGTGTAAACATCAAATATCTGCTCGGTTTATCAAGATATCGCATATTTGCAAAAGTGCTTCAACGTTTTCGGAGACGTCTGCTACCCACCAGCTCGATAGCTAGCCGGGAGCTCGAGGGTTACTGATGCGGCCGAGAACGGCACAACTCCCGGCACATCATTTTCACATCACCGCGGAGTTTCGCTACTCGGGTTAAACGTAATATATAAGTCACTTAGACAACCTAAAAATGTTATTGTTGGGCTTTTTTCAGTGTTTTGTTTGTTCGTGAGTAAATCGGTTTGGCTGAGATTAAAGTTATTAGATTAGATAAAATAAAACTTTATTAATCCCCCGGGTGAGTTCCTCCTTGGTTTTTACACAGCTGACTAAACGTCAAACAGAAAACTGATTAAACAGAAGTGTGAGACGGTCGAGAATTTACGCCAGTGTCCTGTTATATTTTAGATAGCAAGGAGCAGACGGCTGAGACAGCGGTGACGCTAATCAGAAGGCTAGACCGTCCAATTTCACAGCCGTTTACTTCTGGCCTACCCGACCTTCTGAGGACCCGGCCCACGTAGACCGTGAAGGCCGGGTCCTCAGGAGGATGCAGCCCATGAACTTGGACACGACCTAAGCCTCAAAAATGCCTTCAAGCTCGTGAGGACGGGCATTTGGTCCCCACAAGTATAGTGCATGCCAATTTTCTGTCCTCACAAAGATGTCTAAACACGTACACATGCATAAAAGCACGCACACACAAAGGCACGTCATGTTAGGCACAATAAAGGACGTAAAAAATCTTACCTGCTAAAGGTAAAGAATGATTCATGTCAAGCAGCACATGGTTTATGCTTTTGCTTACAGCACAGACTGTAGCTGAGTACAATGCACACATGTTTTAACATACACACATACAATCGCTGCATTGGTTTCAGACTTATATCAGAACACATGGTGGAAGTCCATTCCTGTGATAGTGATCCCTTTAAGCACAGCGCTGTCTTCAACAAGCTGTTGACCTGCTATGCTTTATTTCACACTCACCTGCTTGGATTCACCAACATGTAAATCTGCTCAACTCTAAGGGTCCATCAGCATCTGCTGGGTGCAGGCGGGGAATACAGATACAGCCAGATATGTATTTAGGAAGGCTTCTCACGTCTGCCTTCTAAGAAGCAGCACAACAACTTGGCCACAGCCACGGCAGCTCCGACACTTCCATTCTTCAACTGGATTGATTCTCCCCAACCACTGGCAATCTGACTCATCAATATTCAGAATCAGACTGCCCTAAAATAGCTTCAGCCTCGGGATTTTAACCCTTCGAGTGGAGCGCTGTGATTATGATCGAGAATAAGTCAGAGTCAAGTCAATTCTTCAAGATCTCACAGGTTTTTTGAGATTTGAGTTAAACGACTAGAGTTACATTTGTTTTTGTGAAAACACTTTAGCAGCCAAATGACATTTTTACTAAATTTGATCTGTATTAGAAAAATTAATGTCAATTAACATCAACATTTCAGGCTTAGATAGGTACAGATATCCTGATCCATGATTTCATGGCATTAACTAAGATTCAGACGAGTATCGATACTGAGCATGTTTCTCATGACATTAGCAAGTTAAACTTGCAAACCTCTTATTTATGCATGTTTGTATAAATGTGTGATTATAGTGCTATTATAGAGTAAATCCAACCTGAGGTTTTAACATTTGATGAGTAGAAGATGACAAATGTTTGATGAGCAGCCTAGCTCAGATGATCATGTGACACATTAACCCTTTAAAATCGGTCAGAGCGGCTCTGTTTTGCGTAACTATTTTTAAATCCCGGTAGCTCTGCAACCACGTGAGCTAGCGCAATAATGTTTTTTGCATATGAAACCGGAGGAGTTGTACTTACATCTTATGCCATCAGCTTGTCCTCGGTCACAGTTTCCTTCCACATATAACTTTGCAAAAACTGCATAAAAAGCACTTGTAGCAACAAAAACATAATATTCCAGAAACACGCTTTGCCGATCCGATCAGCTGTTCATAACACTTCCTACGTTGGAATAGACGTCAGCGCGAACTATCGCATGTCCGCCATGACCTGCCCGAAACCGGAAGTGACGTCATTTCGCGGAAATGTAGTTTTTTACCATCAACGCCTCATGAGCCTATACTGGTGTTTTTAAAAGTTATGTTTGACTTTATGACTTTCTGTGTCGTTTCTGGGATGCTTAGGACTCATATTGCACTGCTGGAAATAGTTTATTTTGATGCATATGCTGCTTTTTTGCAAATTTGCATTATAATATTTATTTTTTCGTTTTTCCTGCAGTGTATAAAAATTGGTGTATTTCAAAAATAAAACTATGAAGACACTCAAAATAAATTTCCTGTGGTGGGAAACTATTTTGTGCAACTTTTTTGTATTTACAGTTTTGAGGGATAAGCCTCTTAAATTTCTCTAACTAGAAATATATGTTAAAAAAACAAAAATGATTTTCAATTCTTTTGTAGTTTATTGCACTTTTTTGCAATTTATGTAATTACTATGCACTTAATGCAGACATATTATTAAAATTTGGGCTATAATGGTTGTATTGATGTATAGCAACTTGAAATGCTCCCAAAAATGGCTCCACAGCATGTAAAAATATAATATAAGCTCTGGTGGACTTGGTTCTATGGTAGGTCTTAAAGGGTTAACATGTGCCCAAACAAACCTTTAGTGAGATCATGATGTAATATCATAAAAAGGACAAAATATCTCCGGCCTCTGTCACTCTGCATCATAGAAAATAAACTGGACACTTTTTAGGAACTGCTGTGACGCTATGGTGACAAAAGGAAGGACCCGACTTTCCCTTTGGTGACATTTAAATCTAAACGGTAATTCCACCCACAGTGGAGGCAAAATATGAAATGAAAACATTCTCATGAGTCGAGGTTCATCGAGCACAGTGTGTCTCTTCTGCTCCTTAATTAGAGTGACCAAGGCCAACATCAATTTCTGTTGCAAGCTTACAGTAATTTGACTATCGGCCAAAATGGCCACCAAACCGTTTGGCGTGGTGACACTTGTGTAAGGAGCAATTACAATGTTGTGCGCAATGACCCCAATTGATTGTGTTTGTTGTAATGAGTACATTTATAATGAACAATCTGTGTCTCTGTAGATTTTAAATGATTCCTGTAGAGGAAGACGTCTACAGCGTTAGATTATACTTTGTGCACGATTCTTCGTTGCTATTGTACAACTTTGCTGAAGTATCTGAACGTCTTCCTGCGTCTGCTACAGCTCTCAGTCGTGTCAGATCTTTGAAGTGGGGCATCTCTATCTCTGACTGAGCCTACGCCTCTACATCAGAATACATTGACATCTCAATACTGTTTGACAATTTTCCACAGAGCAGCTACATGTGTAGTTCAAACAGAAATGTTGTCCTTTTTTTTTGGAGGGATTTATATCAAAGTCTAAGTCAGTGTTATCCACAAAAAAGTGTGTAAGCTTTTGAATGGGATCTGTTCAAATCTCCATAATCCTTGACACCAAAATTAAACTGCAATGCTGCAATATTTGATCCTCCCACTTCAGCATAAAAGATTTCAACACACCCAGAAACTGTGTGTCCATACTAAAAACCATGAGCTTACCTCAGCTCTTACCTGATCATGTTGACAGACTGCAATACTTTGAATTTGATTCCTTCTTTCATACGTATGATACTGATGACTACAAGCAATCTAATAGAAATGTTGTCACATAGCTGTTAAATCCAGAATTCAAAATCCTGCTCCTCACATACAAGGTCTTAAATAATCAGGCCCCATCTTATCTTAATGACCTTGTAGTACCATATCACCCTATTAGAGCACTTCGCTCTCGCTCTGCAGGCCTACTTGTTGTTCCTAGAGTATTTAAAAGTAGAATGGGAGGCAGAGCCTTCAGTTTTCAGGCCCCTCTTCTGTGGAACCAGCTTCCAGTTTGGATTCAGGAGACAGACACTATCTCTACTTTCAAGATTAGGCTTCAAACTTTCCTTTTTGCTAAAGCATATAGTTAGGGCTGGACCAGGTGACCTGAATCCTCCCTTAGTTATGCTGCAATAGACGTAGGCTGCTGCATTCAATCATATCTGTTATTAACCTCTGTCTCTCTTCCACAGCATGTCTTTATCCTGTCTTCCTTCTCTCACCCCAACCAATCACAGCAGATGGCCCCGCCCCTCCCTGAGCCTGGTTCTGCTGGAGGTTTCTTCCTGTTAAAAGGGAGTTTTTCCTTCCCACTGTCGCCAAAGTGCTGCTCATAGGGGGTCATATGATTGTTGGGTTTTCTTTGTATGGATTATTGTGGGGTCTACCTTCCAATTTAAAGCACCTTGAGGCGACTGTTGTTGTGATTTGTATAAATGAAATTGAACTGGGTTTATGATGTAAAAAAATTTGCACTTACCAAGGAAATCAACAAAAAACTATCCATGCATTAATATTTTTGGTTTGCAACATGATGTGAAATGCATTAACCTCAATTCAAACTGGTTCATTGTTGCAGGGGGAGGTGGAAAAAACTTGGTTTTAATTGTTTTCTATTTTCTTTTTATAGCAAACTGGAAGAAAAGCAGGATGAGATGTGCAGAGCGGAGGCTAATGTTGAAACTTGTTGGCATTACATCAAACTATTTGTTGAACTTACTCTGGCTTTTTTTAATTTCTTTTGCATTGTGCAAGGATTTAACATGTTTCCATTCTAATATACTTCTGCCATCAAGCTAGATATTTTTCAATAACTAAGCAGACACCTCATATTCAATCATGCCAGTTAGCTTAGGATATTTTCTTCTTCTTCATTTCCATGTCTTTCAACCGTGCTAGGCAGAAACTCCTGCTGGATTATTTTGGCAAAGTGCTGCTCATAGGGGGTCATATGATTGTTGGGTTTTTCTCTGTATCTATGAAGCGCCTTGAGGCGACTTTTGTTGTGATTTGGCGCTATATAAATAAAATTGAATTGAATTGAATAGCATCTCTCCTCTGTAAGCTGTACACAGACTGATACAAATCGTAGGGCAGCTGTTGAAAAATGTTGGCAGTAATTCAAGGGCAAATTAAGGTTTTGTCTTTGTAATAGCTTTTGTATGTTTGATACCAGCACCTTCAGTCAGGACTAATGATTTCTGACAAAATATATATTTTACTTTTGTAAAGGAGAAATCTTTTCATATTTTACAATTCTAGTAAAGATGAAATTCTTGCTCTTGAAAGATCATTTCCCAGACAGGAATCTGCATCACAGCCATGGAGAACCATTTACTGTTTTGAGAAAGTAATTTGCAGTTTTTAAGGAGTTTTAAAATCTCAATTTTTAGGTGCTCATTTTTACAGTGCAGTTAGGGTGCACCACTGAGGTCCTGACAGCACAATTGTCTTCATTAATAATAATAATAATAATAATAATAATAGATCACATCACAGTAGAAACATCTTTAAAATTGTTTTTTTTGGTGAATTATAACTTAATGACATGATATTGAGCTGACAGACCTCTAGAGCTACACCTTTAAACTATTTCCTTTGCCTTGTTTGGTCTCATCCTTTTCAGCTCAACCTCACGTGTCTGAATTTACAGTCATGTTTTCATTTTGACAAACTGTACTAACACAATTGATCTAAAATCAGACAAAAAACATAAAATCCGAGTAGAAAAGGTGATATTTTTACTGTAACAACCACAAACATGTTCATTGATCATATTTCATAACTTTAAATGCAAATATAAATGGTCAATTTTAAAATCTATGTACAAGTTTTGCAAACAACAAAGTTATTTGCAGCCTTTTACCTTTTACTCCTTTTTCAATAAGATTATTTGTGCCACTGCAAAAAAATATTTCTGTCCACTATAAAGGAAACATCACAGCTGATACCTGCAGGTCTGACAGCAGCAGGTGAGTCACTCCTGTTTCTACCTGGAGACAGCAGTCGCCTCATTGTTCTGACACACAACACAAAACTATCCACAACACTTCACACTAACTACACAAGACAACACATTAACACTCCAAACATGCTAAACGTCACAAATCTCTCACATCTCAAAACTCTCTCTCTCTCTCGCTGTCACTCCTAAATCTTCCTCCTCTCCCTAAACAACCAAATGTCATGTTTCCATATCATTTTTTGATTGGTCGACATGGTGCATTTTTCCACCAACACCAACAGGCTGTTTTTTGTTTTGTTTTTTAATTTCTTGCACATAAGCAGAGCGGTCTCGCTGCGCTGTCCTTAGACAGTAAACGTGACGAAACTATTGAGGGAAAAACACGCTTATATCTCTCTATATTATTTATCTAATTATAAACTGGTATATGTCACCTCGTTGCTTTGTCTTGAAGTGGTCATGTGATTGTTTACCACGACTACTTTATTCTTCCTCAGTCAAACAGCAGCACGTATGCGATTGTTTTGCCTCCTGAGCTCCAGGTGTTTTGCCAAAAAGTGATCGTCGGGCAGAAAGTGATCGCCGCCCGCGGGAGCGCGCAGCTGCTTAAAGCTGCAGCGTCCAGATTACTTACAGCTACTTCTGTGCAGCTGATATAAGATGCTGTAAACTGAACACAGCTTCAACCGTCTGCTTGTTGGAAAATAGTAACGCGACCACATTTTCTTGTTAGTAACGGTAACGGCGTTGTAGCGATAGGAATAGTAATTAGTTAGAATTTAACCCTTTAAGACCTGCCATAGAACCAAGTCCACCAGAGCTTATATTATATGTTTACATGCTGTGGAGCCATTTTTGGGAGCATTTCAAGTTGCTATACATCAATACAACCATTACAGCCCAGATTTTAATAATATGTCTGCATTAAGTGCATAGTAATTACATAAATTGCAAAAAAGTGCAATAAACTACAAAAAAATTGAAAATCGTTTTTGTTTTTTTAACATATATTTCTAGTTAGAGAAATTTAAGAGGCTTATCCCTCAAAACTGTAAATACAAAAAAGTTGCACAAAATAGTTTCCCACCACAGGAAATTTATTTTGAGTGTCTTCATAGTTTTATTTTTGAAATACACCAATTTTTATACACTGCAGGAAAAACGAAAATAAATATTATAATGCAAATTTGCAAAAAAGCAGCATATGCATCAAAATAAACTATTTCCAGCAGTGCAATATGAGTCCTAAGCATCCCAGAAACCACACAGAAAGTCATAAAGTCAAACATAACTTTTAAAAACACCAGTATAGGCTCATGAGGAATAGTAATTAGTTAGATTACTCGTTACTGCAAAAAGTAATGCTGTTGCTTGTAACGCCGTTATTCCCATGACTGGTCACTATGCCACCAAAGTGTCTCAAACCCAAAACTTTGGCAAAGGTGTATGACCTTCTTTTGACCAGTTCGTGCGGGGACTCGATCTTAATCAGAAGGAAAGAAACTGAGCGTCCCCGAACGTCCTCAGGAACTCTCAGGCCCGATGGCAGAAGTGTGAAACATCCAGAAACTTGCTTTTAACCTAAAGGTTTTAACCTCGCCTGTCATCATGTGAGTGGTTATGAAACCTGTGCAATTACATAACATTTGGCTGGTGGACTAAATGGAGCTGAAGAAGGTGGAGAGAACAACAGATGTTCTCATCGCTGATTGTTAAAACTGGTTTTTACTACTTGTTTTGGGTAAAACCATTTACCATACTATAGTAAAAGTACAGTACATGGGATACATACATGCATGGGCTGTTGTGAACAATCCCACTTTGGTCCAAATGTATGAACCACATCTGTGGTGCCACACTAATTCTTTTAGTTTCTGAGAATTCACTTGTTTCATTTCTCTTTCAATTCCAGTGATAACGCCGGTAACCAGATTTCAGCTCAAAGGTGAGTACGGGCATTTATAAAGGTCACTGTATGATTTAGGTGTGTGTGCCCGCCTGCGTTTTGGCTGACCATGAATTTGTATACAGAGTTTGTGAGTGACTTGCCTCGTTATTTCTCTGACACGGCTTATCTTTGTGGCACAGAGGCCACAGGACTTATCAGGCACACACCTTTCTATACAGGTCAGTGCCTGAACCTAGGCAACAGCATCCATGCAAACTTTTTTCACTCCATTCCACTGAACAAACATTAAACATAGTTCGTGTGGTGACCGTGTCAAAGCGTGGCTGCTGTGAGGCGCCACACGCCTGCCCAGCCGTGGGGTCCTGTATCTTGAGCTTTCAGAGACACCTGGAGGTCTTTCTCTCTGTGCCTCTGGCCTCACTTGCCCTTTGAAAAGATGCCATTATATTCACAGTATTCAGGTTTCTGACCCACAGTGAAAACAGTTTATACTAAAGTCACTGAAACATAGTTATAGTTTACACTATGCAGTACTGAATCACAACACACAACTAATGCCAGCAAAATCATTAAGGAATAGTGCAACGTAAAGATAAACTGGAAAATATACTTCTGATGGGAGATGGACTTAGATCAAACATCAGTACTGTATGCAGAGTGGAAGCCAGGATCTGGTTGGCAAAGTGCAAAGGAAAGCTGAAGAGAGTCTAGAGCACATGTCGAACTCCAGGCCTCGAGGGCCGGTGTCCTGCAGGTTTTAGATGTGTCCTTGATCCAAAACAGCTGATTTAAATGGCTAAATTACCTCCTCAACATGTCTTGAAGTTCTCCAGAGGCCTGGGAATGAACTAATCATGTGATTCAGGTGTGTTGACCCAGAGTGAGATCTAAAACCTGCAGGACACCAGCCCTCGAGGCCTGGAGTCCGACACCCCTGGTCTAGAGTCTCCAGAAAGGACCAGAAATTCTGTATGATTTGGCTTTTATCAACTTCAAAGTCCACTAGTGCCCCTCCTCACACTCTTTACAAAGCAAACTGCACCCACTGGGTCAGAAAGGCATCACATCTACTGGAATTTAGTTTTAGGGAAAATAAAGAGTTGTGTCGATGAAAATGGCATTGGTGTAAACAAACAAACGCCGTTGGAGCCTCACATGCAACAGGACATCATTCGTGTGGTTTGTGCACCTCTCCTTGTTGTTTGATTGTATTTTCCATTTTTCCATTCCTCTCCTGATCGTTGGATTTGGAGAGTCTCTCCCAACACTCGTGTTCAGGGTCAGGATCACAGACGAAGCTTTCACGCCCTGTGCTGATTCTTGACAGGGAGGTTGGGTCAGTTTGATTTGATTTGACAGAATTTAACCCTTTAAGACCTACCATAGAACCAAGTCCGCCAGAGCTTATATTATATTTTTACATGCTGTGGAGCCATTTTTGGGAGCATTTCAAGTTGCTATACATCAATACAACCATTATAGCCCAAATTTTAATAATATGTCTGCATTAAGTGCATAGTAATTACATAAATTGCAAAAAAGTGCAATAAACTACAAAAAAATTGAAAATCGTTTTTGTTTTTTTAACATATATTTCTAGTTAGAGAAATTTAAGAGGCTTATCCCTCAAAACTGTAAATACAAAAAAGTTGCACAAAATAGTTTCCCACCACAGGAAATTTATTTTGAGTGTCTTCATAGTTTTATTTTTGAAATACACCAATTTTTATACACTGTAGGAAAAACGAAAATAAATATTATAATGCAAATTTGCAAAAAAGCAGCATATGCATCAAAATAAACTATTTCCAGCAGTGCAATATGAGTCCTAAGCATCCCAGAAACCACACAGAAAGTCATAAAGTCAAACATAACTTTTAAAAACACCAGTATAGGCTCATGAGGCCCTGATGGTAAAAAAAAACTACATTTATGCAAAAATGACGTCACTTCCGGTTTCGGGCAGGTCATGGCGGACATGCAATAGTTCATGCTGACGTCTATTCCAATGTAGGAAGTGTTACAAACAGCTGATCGAATCGGCAAAGCGTGTTTCTGGAATATTATGTTTTTGTTGCTGCAAGTGCTTTTTATGCAGTTTTTGCAAAACTATATGTGGAAGGAAACTGTGACCGAGGACAAGCTGATGGCATAAGATGGAAGTACAACTCCTCCGGTTTCATATGCAAAAAAAAAATTTGCGCTAGCTCACGTGGTTGCAGAGCTACCGGGATTTAAAAATAGTTGCGCAAAAAAGAGCGTGCCCTCTGACCGGTTTTAAAGGGTTAATCTTTGCTGACATTGTGAGTTTTGACCTGGAAACACAGCAGGAGCATTAGGAGCAGTGTATGTCTGCACAAGGAGACTGTGTTGAAGAGGATAACAGCCAATTGTAGACTCCAAACTCTTTGATCTATCGAATCAGAAAAAGCTTGACTGTGTTTGGAACATCACAGAAACTTACAGAATGACCGTGGGTTAAATTCAAGCATCAAGTTTTATATAAAACACAGCTGCCAGTATTGGTTCAATACAATATATTGATCCTTATTTAAACCTTTATCCTTTACTTTGAGAGAGAGACAACAAAGTTAGGAGGAGGATGATCCTTCGCATACATTCAGTTAAGCTCCGATTCAAGCAGGCTACAAAAAGATTAAACTAGATTAACTGAGAAATGGCGAAGCAGAAGTTGAACCCTTGTTTGACATTCGGTAGAGTTGCCTTAACGAAATTAGACGGTTTACAGAATCCCACTGCTGTGCTCCACAAGGAGAATTACCGTATGACCTCAGCACATATGGCAGCATTTGTGCTAATGACAACTTCCTCTGCTTATTCTCTCTTTTACAATACAAATCCATACTGCAGATCGTGCAGCAGCATAGATTTACATGCTGATCTTTGTCTCTGTGAAGCAAAGTGCCGCACTTTGAATGATCTTTACTGTGGCTGCTTCGATTGAGACCTAAACAGAGACGTGCCCGACTGTATTTTTTCAGCTTTAACAGAGGCAATGAAGCAAGCCCAGTTTCATCAGCAGGAGAAACCAGCATGGGAAAGGGGACAATAAAGTACTCAGGACACAACAACAAACTTTTCCAATCAATGCGCTTTCTCACAGAGACAGGGTGAAATTAATTCGCGCCTGAAGTGCCATTGTAGGGTGGAGGTTCAATGAAGAGTAAGAGCTGTTGACAAATACTTTTTATCCTGAGGTCAATGAGGATGGAAAAATAAGGGGTGAATCAGAGGAATGAGGCAGACGAAGGATGAAATGACACAGGAAGCGCAGACAAAAGGAGAAAGTCGGAAGGTAGAGGAAGAGCGATGAAGAGGGCGATAAGAGTGGCGATGCCCTCTCTAAGCATAATGACAGCGTAGCATCACCGGGACCTCTCCGACATTAGTGAAGCTCTCGCTTCCACTTAGCACAGACGTTTTCCTCCGAGCAAGCAGTCGACTCATCCTAATTATTCAGGTCTCACCCTGCTGTCTTTTCCTACTTCCTTTTCTCCGCTGCCCTTTCAGTGCCTCCTTAGGACACAGGAAAAGTCAGAATCCACTCCACGCTCGCAGATTACTTTGGAATTTTAAAAAGGTCTTCTGTTTTTCTTTTTTTTATTCTGTGTGCGTAGTCATTTGAACAAGCCAATATTTGTGCTCTGCTAATATCTAGAGTCACTTTAGCTTTGTTTAATAGAAATTATGCATTTTTAAATCTCAGTCGCAGTCGTGACCAGTGTTGGTCATGTCACTTGAAAAAAGTAATCAGTAACTAATTACTGATTACTTCCCCCCAAAAGTAATCCCGTTACTTTACTGATTACTTATTTTCAAAAGTAATTAATTACTTAGTTACTTTATAAAAACACGATTTACAACCTGAATAGGTGATAAAGTGATAGATCTTTCAGCCCAATTCTACTTTTTCTACATAATCATCATACAAAATGTAATCAAATGGAAAAGTCTCTTTTTAAAACTTGTTTTATTAGTTTTAATCTTTTAACTTTATGCATCAAGCAAAAATTTTATTATCTGCAACATTCTCTGACTGGAAGAAATTTGTTTAACATTTAAACCTATTTTCTGCACATTCCAGCACATAAAATAAAATATTTTGTGTGTTTACACTCAGTCTTTCAAATAGATGCAAGTAAAACACAGCAGAAAATAAATAAAGTCAAAGACTAGCGGTCCTGTTGCTCTATTTTCACCTGTAAAGCAGGAGTGGGGTAGGCGGAGGGTTACCCTGGTGCAGGTGTGCAGCGGTCAGTGGAAGAATCCGCGAGTTTCTCTGTGAGTTTCCCATTACGTCATAGCTACTCGGTGCTTGCTCGGAAGTTTAGGGGTTTTTTCCGCTGTAAAAAGAAGTTTTCTTCCCACGCACAACGGACACTAATGTTTTTGTCACTTTTTATGGAATCAAACTCAAAGTAAGGTCAGTACTTCCACGCTTTAAACGCTGCACGCTCATACTCTCTCTGCACTCGATATATGATCCATTGTTGATCTGCACACAGCTGTTGTCACGAACGTCGCACTCGCTTACGTCACTGTCATGAGACATTCTCGCAAAAAAATCATGGTTTTAGTAACGCAGTAACGCAGCGTTCCTACGGGAAAGTAACAGTAATCTAATTACCGTTTTTGCAATAGTAATCCCTTACTTTACTCGTTACTTGAAAAAAGTAATCAGATTACAGTCTCTGGTCGTGACGCTAACGGTTCCTGAGGCCAGATAGATACATTATGTTATTCTGGACACACATAACATTTTACACCTACTACAGTATTTAACCTAATTAGAGATTTCACAAGTATTCTTCATTCAGGCAGTCGATACCTGCACACGTTAGCAAGATAGATATTAGCCAAAACCAAAACTAAAGACTCTGCAGGACTAGGATTCACATTTGGTTTTCTGTTCATATTATATTTGTAGTTCCAGCTCATAGTTTCGGTCACTGTGTCTTCCCTGTGTTGCATATCCAGTCAGTCGTGTGTCTTTGCCAATGTCTTGTGCTTCCTGTTTTACTTTGATAGTCTTCTGTTAGTGTATTCTGCTTTGTTTCCTTTGTCTCATCATGTCTGATCTGTCCCAGCTGTCCCCCATCGTCTCGTTGTCTCACCTGTGCATTTAAGCCCTGTGTTTTCCCTTTGTCACATCGTACCCTCACCTGTGCATGTTCTGGTTCTCCGTCTCCTGGTTTTGTGTTCTAGTTTGAGCCTCATGATTCTAGTTCCTAGTTTAGTTTTCTTGTATTTCATGTTCAAATGTTCTCCAGAAATAGAGCTGCCACCTTTAGTCATTCAGTTTCTGAGTCCTGCGTCCCTGACATTTGTGTGCTGCAATTTTGTCTTCCAGATTATTGCTACTCTAAATGTAGTCAATCTCAAGAAAAGCACTTAAAAAATTAACTGACAAATTAATTGAGAGAGCGGAAGTAAAAAAAAACCCAGAACTGACTAAGATGAGTAGACAAGACCTAAACCTACCTGGTCCTATGTGGAAAAGTATTTGCCCCATAAAACAGATACGTGAATTGCAGTCAAGTAGTTCTCATAACTGGTAACGAGTCTTTCACATTGCACCGGAGGAATTTTGCACATTTCTTTGCAGAATTGCTTTAATTCAGCCACACTGGGGGGTCCAAACATGACAGGCTTGTCTAAAAGCGTATCAATAGGATTTAGGTCCAGACTGTTGCTAGGCCACACCAAAACCTGATGTGTTTTGAGTCATTGTTCTGCTTGAGCTTCAGGGCATGTACTGATGGTCAGACACTCTCCGTCAGGATTTTCTGGTAAAACACAGAATTCATGTTTCCATCAATTACAGCGAATTGTCCTGAAGAAGTAAAGCAGCCCAGACTATCACACTATCACCACCATGTTTGACTGTTCGTATGATTTTCTTTATTATAAAATACTGCGTTGATTCTGAAAAATAAATAAATAAAATAAAAATCTGACAGTATGTTTGCGCAGCAATTTCGTAATGTTGTAAACCTGCTCAACATTTGACAATAAAACCCTTTCTGAGTCTGTTTTAGGGCAGATGTAAAGAGACTCAAACCTTCCAGAAAGTTTAAACAAAAGTCTTAAAAATCATTAAAGAGGTCTTTTGGCAGATGAGCCTTTGTGCTCTTTTCTTTAGCAGCGGTTTCAACCTTCGAACTCTCCCATGGATGTTATTTTCTGATTGTTGAATCACGAACATTGACCGTAACTTAGATAAGTGAGGCCTGCAGACTTTAGATAATCTGAGTTATTTTGTGACTGCATGGATGAATCATCGATGAACTCTCATTGCAACTCTTTTGCCACCGTTGACACAACCAGGTTTTTATTACTGAATTACTTTCAACAAGGCCCAGGTAGGTTCAGATCATGTTTTTCCAATAATAAATGAAATCATAATTTAGAAACAAATTTTAGATTTACTTAGGTTACATCTGTCTAATATTCAAGCTGAAAAATGTTATTTTGAAAAAAGTGTAAAACAAAACAACAAATAAGGAAGGAGGCAAATTTTTTTTTTACCACACTTTAAAACTGGGCGTCCTGCCTCATAACAACGACTTCACTTTTTCTTCATCGACGGTCTTGTAGTGATGTTCAATTCGTGAACGAATCGTTCAATACTCGAGAATCACTTTACTGACTCGTGAATCATGATTCACAAGCCCAACTGACTCACTGACTCATCCCTGTTGCTGTTAGAAAACTAATTCCATTAGTAGAAATATATCTAGCTTATAATTAAAATTGTGTGTGGGGGGGAACAACAGCCAGTTTCTTAACAAAAGCATTTCTGCTCTGAACTGGAAGAAAAAACCCTGAGTAGAAGCTCACATCAAGAAAATAGCTCCTCGCTTCACAGTAGCATCACTCTGCTAACATGCTAACAGCACATTTGAGCTACTCACCCCCTCCCTCCTGTGCTGAATCGTAAGCGTAAGCGAATCACTCACTCACTCACTCAGATAAAACTGAGGTCATTGTACTCGGCGCTGAAAAGCTTAGAAATATGGTATCTAACCAGATTCTTCCTCTGGATGGCATTACCTTGGCCTCCAGTAACACTGTGAGGAACCTTGGAGTCATTTTTGACCAGGATATGTCCTTCAACGCACATATTAAACAAATATGTAAGACTGCGTTCTTCCATTTGCGCAACATCTCTAAAATTAGAAATATCCTGTCTCAGAGTGACGCTGAAAAACTAGTTCATGCATTTATTACTTCCAGGCTGGACTACTGCAATTCATTATTATCAGGATGTCCAAAAAACTCCCTGAAAAGCCTTCAGTTAATCCAAAATGCTGCAGCAAGAGTACTGACAGGGACCAGAAAGAGAGAGCATATTTCTCCTGTTTTGGCTTCCCTTCATTGGCTTCCTGTTAAATCCAGAATTGAATTCAAAATCCTGCTCCTCACATACAAGGTCTTAAATAATCAGGCCCCATCTTATCTTAATGACCTTGTAGTACCATATCACCCTATTAGAGCACTTCGCTCCCGCTCTGCAGGCCTACTTGTTGTTCCTAGAGTATTTAAAAGTAGAATGGGAGGCAGAGCCTTCAGTTTTCAGGCCCCTCTTCTGTGGAACCAGCTTCCAGTTTGGATTCGGGAGACAGACACTATCTCTACTTTTAAGATTAGGCTTAAAACTTTCCTTTTTGCTAAAGCATATAGTTAGGGCTGGACCAGGTGACCCTGAATCCTCCCTTAGTTATGCTGCAATAGATGTAGGCTGCCGGGGGATTCCCATGATGCATTGAGTTTTTCCTTTCCAGTCACCTTTCTCACTCACTATGTGTTAACAGACCTCTCTGTATTGAATCATATCTGTTATTAATCTCTTTCTCTCTTCCACAGCATGTCTTTTATCCTGTCTTCCTTCTCACACCCCAACCGGTCGCAGCAGATGGCCGCCCCTCCCTGAGCCTGGTTCTGCTGGAGGTTTCTTCCTGTTAAAAGGGAGTTTTTCCTTCCCACTGTCGCCAAAGTGCTTGCTCATAGGGGGTCATATGATTGTTGGGCTTTTCTCTGTATCTATGAAGCGCCTTGAGGCGACATTTGTTGTGATTTGGCGCTATATAAATAAAATTGAATTGAATTGAATTGAACTCACTCACCCCTCCCTCCTGGCTCACAGCTTCTTCTTCTTCTTGGTTTGCAACCAATGTTAAGGCGCATTACCGCCCCCTGGCTCACATTTCAGTGGACAATTAGATGAGAAAATATTTAACACATTTAAGGAAAATACTAATAAAATAAAAATAAACAAAATAAATGTTTATTAAGCAATTTTGATAGGAAATTGCTTACTTTTAGAAATGTTTTTGCTCTTTTTTGCTCTATAAAATAGTTGTTTTTTTTAGAATCATTCATCTTAGCAGTAGGATTTACATTAAAAGAGAAACAAATTAAGTTTGAGTGAAAATGTACATTTTTTGCACTGTCTGGTCAACTGACTCAGTGAATCAAATGACTCAAAAAACCCGATTCACTTTGGTGAGTGACTCATAAAACTCGATTCAGTAAAAAGAATCAAATTTACCATCACTACCGTCTTCGGATGTTTCAGAATTTGAACTGAATGTGTTGCTGCAGTGTCTCCACCCTCGTGGCCTTGTGAGCATAAATTATAGATATTTGAAGAGCTATTATAGCTGGGATGGCTGAACCTATGCAGCAGTGAAGCACTGCTCTCCTGCAAACCACAGACAGTATTTGCTAAGAAAATCCAGTAATGTCGTGTTTTCTCTGTTACCCAAGAACAAAAAACTGGTTAAAAGAAAAAAAATTAAATTAAAAGAAAAGAAAAAAAATCACAAACATGTTTAACTGTTTTTTATTTATTGCCACTGAGAAAACAAAACAAAAAATAATAAATTGATCAGGAATTATCAATAACCTACAGTGATGGCTGTCTCACTGCACGCACAAAGATTATTTTAATTTGGAGTAATTTGGATTGCCTGCCTCACTCTCTCTCTGGTTGTCCTGTCCTATTAGTCTCCATTGTTCCGCCCTCTTAGTATCTTAATGATCCAATTTTTCACCTTCATCCCTTTTATTTTCATTTTCTCTCTCTCATCTTTTCAAACTGTGCCTCTCGTCTCTGCTTGTCAGGGGAAATATAATTTCCCACGTTGTTTTCTCTCTGGTCCCAGACTTTCATTGAGTAGTGTCTGCAAGACTCAATTAAAGCAAGAGAGAGAGAGAAAAAAACAAAGATTAACAACACACTTTTTTTTTTACCCATAATGCCCAGGGGGCTCAATTTATCTCGAGGAACGCTCAGCTTGAGAAAAAAAACTGTGATTGACACCTCTAACCTTCATTGGGGTGTAATCTCCATCTTTAGCACTCGGAGATCTAATTAATTAGGGGGAATCTCATTTCCTCACTAATGCAACTGGACAGAGGCGTGATAGAGGAGTGGAAGGCAGGAAGAGGAGGCGGCTGAAGAGAGGAAGGACTGAGATGAAGTCGGAAAATAAGAGCGCTGTATTTCATCAATGCCCGTGAACGGTGTTCACCTTGTTCATTTCAGGGAAGAACAAGAGAGAGTGAGGTGGTTGGGTTCACACCAACTACACTGTATTGATTACAGCTGCCAGACGTCTGGCTACTGGCCATGGGAGACACTGCAGTAACATTCTTTATAATGGGATCTCTTGGTAATGTACTCATGTGTTTCACTTTCTTCTCTAGGCTTCGTTTCTCAGTTAAAAGCCATCACGTATGCGTGAGCAAGTGTGACTGTAATTGGTTTTGACTTCTTGCTGCGTCACAGGCAAAACTGACCTTTTTTAAACCATTTCGGTCCAAATGTAGGGACTAAACCCAGGTGTGAAACTATGTTATAGTAAAAACAGTAAAACATAATAAGGGGGAGTGGCTACAGTGAGCCTGAACACTATCAGTTTATCTTATATAAACGGATGCATGAACACATCCAAAGGTAAACTGCACAAATGCTCCGTACTAGGGCTGCCACGATTAGTCGACTAGTCACGATTATGTCGACTATCAAAATCGTCGACGACTGATTTAATAGTCGACGCGTCGTTTGAAGCTTTGTAAGATCACAAAAGACGCAGGAATAAGTAGTAGGATTTAAGAGTGTAATAACGGACTGAAACAGAAGATGGCAGCACTGCATGTACAAGGATGCCAGCTGCCGTTAAACCCCGAAGAAAAAGAAGCTGTGTCCCCGAATTCATAGCGCAGCCCAGCTCAGTTTCCAACAATGGCGGCAGCTAGTTAGTTTTAATATCACTCTTATTAATCTTTCTGGGTCACAAAATAAACGTTGAACATATTTTCAGGCGAGAATGTAGCTGTGTAAACCTCAAATATCTGCTCATTTTATCAAGACACCACATATTTTCAAAAGCGCTCCGACGTTTTCGGAGACGTCTGTTACCCACTAGCTCGATAGCTAGCCGGGGGCTAGGCTAACTAGAGCCGTGAGAGCACCGGACTCCCGCTAATCGTTTTCAAACCCACCGCCGTCTTTCGCTACTCAGGTTAAACATGATATATAAGTCACTTAGATAACTTAAAAATGTTGTTGTTTGGCTTTTTTCAGTATTTTATTTGTTCCTGAGTAAATCGGTTTGGCTGAGATTAAAGTTATAGTTTTTACACAGCTGAATAAACGTCAAGCAGACAGCTGATTATCAGAAGTGTGAGATGCTCGAGAATTTACTCCGGTGTCCTGTTATATTTTAGATAGCAAGGAGTTTATGAAACTTCACCGAAACAATCTGCAAATTTCATTAAAATGTAATAAACTATCATCTTGTCTTTATTTTTAGTTAGCACAGACCTTAAACACTTCAAGCTGTAAGCTAATGATAGTTATATAAGAGCAGATGCTGCTGGTGCAATAGGCTGTATGTTTTACGTCCAATGGATGATGATCTGATTAGTCGACTAATCGCAAAATTAATCGATGACTAGTCGACTATCAAAATAATCGTTTGTGGCAGCCCTACTCTGTACACAGTACATACCAGATACAACTGAAGTTAGGGGAGCAGACGCTGCATCCATGTGCCAAGAATGAATATACCAGATATTAAGCTTCCCCTCCAATCCAAACTGTGTTCTGCTTATTGTTATATGACCTTTACTGTGGCGAATGATGGATGTGCTGAGACTGTTTCCTCATCCGTTTGTTGATGGGTGAAGATGTCTCTGCCCTCCCCTTAAAGTTGTACAACTCACAGACGTGACGTTAACAAACAAATAAGAAATCTACTGTGTACTGCGATTTTGCTTCCAGATTATTAATGTAGTCCCAATCTCAATTCATTTCAGATATTGAAGGAGAGCAGCGCGTCTATACGGACACGCGTTCAGGCTAACACAGCTTTACCTTGATTACATTGGGAGCATTAATCAGTCTCAAAGATCAGCATATTAATCACTAACAAAACTATCAGGGAGTGAAAAGCTGCCCCCTTATCTCAGACGCCTCCAACTTTTCTAAATTCATTGAAATTTGCTTCAGAAGGTATTCAACAGGGATTTAACGAGGAAATACGAGACCTCTGAATACGTTTCACGTTACCTGTGGTCCAGACTGGCTGTAGTTCACACACATCTTTATACTGAGGCCAGTTTTATAAGAACTCTAAATTACTTCCACAAAACTCTCCAAGCTTGTGGCTAGAGACAGCCCTGAAAAACATTTCAGTAAGCAGTGAATACAAAGCGCCTTGTATTCATTGTTGCTGCTGTGAATAAAATCACTCTGTTGCTTCTAAATTTGTTCTCCATTCTGCCACTCAGGATCACGTTAGCTCTCCTCCACTCTCATTTCTCTATTAAGTTGCATCTCCTAGCACATGCTGAGCCAGAACCTTCTGATGGCGTCTCTTTCTTGCCAGCCAAAAAGAGCTGAACCTGTTCGGATTCCCGCACCCTCTGAGAACCTACACGTGAGTAGGGATGGGTATCATTTAGGTTTTATCCGATACCAGTACCAAACTGGTACTTTTGAAACGGTGCCGGTGCTTAAACGGTGCTCAAACCGGTGCTTAAAGAATGGAGAACACAAACTTTGTCCAAAAACCTCTCATGTTCAGCTGTTGTATTGTAAAAAGATAACAATGTTAGCCTTTTCTGCAGCTATGGGGCATATATGGCATCACTCTTGGCTGGAAGCAGCTTAAACAATGGAAAAAACACAAACTTTGTCCAAAAACCTCTCATGTTTAGCTGTTTTCCACTTTTTCTTTGGTCATTTTAGCCTTTTTGGCCAGGGTGAAGGGAGTATCTGCCATCAAACAAGAAGACAGCCGCATGTAGCTATGATGATGTTTGTTAGTTCACCTTACATGCATTAATGTAATAACGTGGTTAGCCTACTCAACGTAAATTACACACGAACAACATTAAGCTACTCACGCAGAGAAGAACGGCTGCTGCTGCATCATCATCCTCATCATTTCTGCTACACTGGCAGGGCTAGGGGCCAGGACTCTCCTCTTCGGGTTTTTGGGGGATGTTGCTAACTCCGGGTCTGATAACAGGCACCTCACCCGCAGTAGATGTGCTCGGTGTGAGGTCTCGCAGCAAGCTATCAAATACGGCGCATTTCTCGGCTTTTTAAAAAAACGCTATGCGTCTCCAGGTGTTTCATCAGATTTGAGGTGTTACCTCCTTTGACAGTATCACAGTATCAGCTTAAAGCACTTGTTGCAGCTGCTGAGTTTGCATCTTTTGCTGTGAAGTACAGCCAGACTTTTGACCGCTTCGCCTTGGGCGTTTTTAATCTGTAGCTCTGCTCTAAAAGAACGTACGTACCTGGACCCGCCTACTATCCTCGGAAACGTAAAAGGATTGGCTAGAATCTAAAGCGTGTGACATCACAGGAAAAAAAAGCAACGAAATGTGCGCTGCTTTTCGGTCTGGTTACTACTGATTATGTCAGAACCGGTGCCATAATGGCACCGGATACCGGTACCCATCATGAGTCCATACCGTCCTGCATCTGTCTTTGTCCGACTCATCTACTCACACCTTACCAATCTGAAAATCATAATAGGAGAATGAAGGGAGTTTATAAACTGAAGTGTACATCAAATCTGCTGTAATGAAATCTTATCAATGTGTTTCCTGTGCTGTATTATTTGCATATAAATGACATAATATAATAACTCGCTCCGGCCTCTACCTGGGAGGAGTAAATATTTCTCTGTCTGCTTTGTCTCGTTGCTGTGACACGAGGAAACGAGATGCTAATTGAAGAGAGGCAACCATCTTTATGTGACGACTGACATTCAATTATGTTCGGGAGATCAGATTAGGTGGTGGCCCCAGAAATGTTTGAAAACAACATTTTGCAGAGCGGCAACTCTGAAGGCGGCCAAGGATGTAATTTGAATGGCTGTTTGAGGCCTGCGCTGAATGGTGCTGCTCTGAATGGAATCACTATGCTATGACCTGCGAGTAATTGGATGTCCACAGTGAAGTGTTGACAGAGAAGGGGAGGCGAGGCTGATGGGAAAAAACAGAGATAGACAGTAAGGCGGCGAGAAGAGAGAAAATAACACAAAATGAAAATAACCAAGAAAACAATGTGATGAACATGACAGCATAGGGAGACGGGAGCGGCGGGGTGGGGGAGTGCAGCGGATCACAACAGTGACGATGGAGAAAACGAATGCAGCTTCCCCTTAAAGTGGAACCTGCCAAAGTTTCAGGTTTCATTCATCCCAACACACCGGCATGTAGCCACTCCAGCCACAGCGCCAAATAAGCCATTAGACGGGATTCGCTTTCCTATCAGCCGGACGCTGTCAGGAAGCGTGTTGCCAAGGTCGCGCTAAACAAACACCGGGTCGCTTTACTTACAGCCGCCATTGCTTTCTGCACTGATCAGGGATAAGTGTGTGCATCCATTTACCTGTCACTCGAGATCTGCACTCGTTAAGCATAACAGAGTGAATAATGACATGTAAACACATTTACAGCACAGGTCCTAAGGCTTTGTTAACAGACCATGCGTGCACCTCAACGACGATTACAAACCGTCACGTCAACAGAGACCAAATGAGTTCGTTACCAGGCCTCTGGAGAACTTCAAGACACGTTGAGGAGGTCATTTAGCCATTTAAATCAGCTGTGTTGGATCAAGGTATTTTTTCATATCACGATATGTTGTTTTTTTTAATTTCAGGCGATAACGATATATATCACGATATGTTGGGTTTTTTTTATTTCAGGCGATAACGATATATATCACGATATGTTTTTTTATTTCAGGCGATAACGATATATATCACGATATGTTTTTTTCATTTCAGGCGATAACGATATATATCACGATATGTTTTTTTATTTCAGGCGATAACGATATATATCACGATATGTTTTTTTCATTTCAGGCGATAACGATATATATCACGATATGTTTTTTTCATTTCAGGCGATAACGATATATATCACGATATGGTTTTTTTTTTTTTTCAGGCGATAATGATATATATCACGATATGTTTTTTACATTTCAGGCGATAACGATATATATCACAATATGTTTTTTTCATTTCAGGCGATAACGATATATATCACAATATGTTTTTTTCATTTCAGGTGATAACGATATATATCACGATATGTTTTTTTCATTTCAGGCGATAACGATATATATCACAATATGTTTTTTTCATTTCAGGCGATAACGATATATATCACGATATGTTTTTTTCATTTCAGGCGATAACGATATATATCACGATATGTTTTTTTTTTTTTTTTTTCAGGTGATAACGATATATATCACGATATGTTTTTTACATTTCAGGCGATAACGATATATATCACAATATGTTTTTTTCATTTCAGGCGATAACGATATATATCACGATATGTTTTTTTCATTTCAGGCGATAACGATATATATCACGATATGTTTTTTTTTTTTTTTTCAGGCGATAACGATATATATCACGATATGTTTTTTACATTTCAGGCGATAACGATATATATCACAATATGTTTTTTTCATTTCAGGTGATAACGATATATATCACGATATGTTTTTTCCATTTCAGGCGATAACGATATATATCACGATATGTTTTTTTCATTTCAGGCGATAACGATATATATCACGATATGTTTTGTTTTTTTTTTTTTTTTCAGGCGATAACGATATATATCACAATATGTTTTTTTCATTTCAGGCGATAACGATATATATCACGATATAAGCCAAATAACTATATTTGTAGGATTTAAATGTGCTGTTGCTCACAAGTAAAATGTGAAATAATCAGCAGCTTGTTTTGATTTAAATATTTATTTCCCATAATAAGTTCAACAGTGTAGATGTACTTAAGGAACATGAGACTTTTTCAGATAAATAAAGGCAAATATTGCAAACTACACAAAAGGCAGCCGCTAAAGCGTTTAAGTTTCAAAACAGAACAAACGAAACAGACTAAATTGTCAATTCCACTTAGAAACAAAATATTAATTCTAAAAATAAATCTTAGTTTGTTTTACAGAAGAACAGACAAAAGTCTGACAAAAGCCGAATGACGAATTAGCGCTTCCAGTCAGAGATTGAGCATGCACCGCTTTATTGTATTTCCAGACTTGCTTTCGGCACAATTTACAGTGCGCGCTACTCTGTTTTTGTCAGACTTGAAATAGCCGAAATACCTTCACACTACCGAACTTCTGTGGCTCTTCTGTTCGACAATCTCTCCGGCATTGGAACAAGAGCGGCGAGGTCTATCGCAATAGTTTAATTTTTCTATCGAGAAAAAGTTATTTCGCGATACATATCGTTATTGTTCTATCGCCCAGCTCTAGATCAAGGACACAAAACCTGCCGGCCATCGAGGCCTGGAGATCCCCACCCTGCGTAGACGGTAAAACAGGTTGTAGACTCGATGCTAATCAAATTTCTTTTCCACTCTCATTTTCAGAGAAGTCAAAACAGTTTTCAAAAGTACTTTAAAAATGAAATTTACCTTAAAAATGGGAACTGTTACGATGTGCCTTAATTTGGCTGATTCACCAAACATAACACATCAAGAAGTTTCATTTATATCACTGCAAACATCACAATTCGGTGGCAACACACACACACACAAGCAGACATCCTCTTCCCTCCATGTAATTCACCTTTGTAAGACATGAGAGGGGCGAAGGGGTCGGTCAACTCTATCGATTGGCTATCCTGAGCAGTGACAGCTCCCAGATTGGCCGGAGAGCATTAGGGAGTCAGAAAGTCACACTGCCATTAGCAGTCTGTCCTCTCCGGTTACAACCAGCCAGCACACGGACACTCCATGGACTAAAACAGATCAGAATGACTCGTGTGTGTGTAAATGTGGTCATTCTGTAACAAATATATTCAAGCCAAAAACACTGGGAACCCTTCTCGGTTTCATTACTTCTGAGAACGTCTCTGCCTGGTGTCTGTAACCGTATACACACATCTCTACTTAGACTGTTCAAATGCATTCAGCGTAACTCAGAACACAGTATAAATAAGACTAAACCAGAAATGCATCAATCGATTAGTTGGTCGCCACAAATATGATGGATGAGCAGCTGATCGGCCTCAGAGATATATCTTTCCAAAATTGTAACAAATACCAAACAGCTTATCTAGCATAACACAGGCGCTAAAGTGAAATATAGTGTCCATCATCCTCTTCTGCTTGTCTTTGTCAAGGTCGTGGGGCCGCCGGAGCCTATCCTAGCTACCATAGGGTGAGAGGCGGGGTACGCCCTGGGTCATTTAGATTCATCAGTTAACCTAACGCCGTGAACTGCATGTCTTTGGACTGTGGGAGGATGCATGGGTACCACTTGGGTGGTCTCAGAATTTCGTGTCTGGCATTGATGATGTGGTTCTGTTGGCTTCATCGGGCGGTGGCCTCTAGCTCACATCGGAGCAGTGCGAGTCTGAGCGTGAAGCAGCGGGAACGGAAATTGGCACCTCCAAGCCTGAGGGTGGCGTGCCCAGTCAGGATTGGGGGACGAGTTGCCACCCCAAGTGGAGGAGTATCTCAGGGGTTTGTTGACTGAGGGGAGCGTGACATCGACAGACGGATTGGTGCTGCAGCTGTAGTGAGCGGACGCTGTACTGGTGAAACGAGCTGAGTGTAAAAGCGAAGCTCTCAATTTAACGGCCAACCTATGTCCCTACGGTCATGTGTGGTCACGAGCTCTGGGTAGTGACTGAAAGGAGAACATCCGCTAGATGTTCTGGGAATCTGTCACTGTGGGAGGCCAGAGATTATAACTCTCAGCTCTCCTGGGAGAGGGAGGTCTGGGCTTCTCTGCCTTGGCCGCTGCCCCCCCAGCAGCCTAATGCTAAAGATGCCCCAGATGGATGGAAATGTATTGCAAATCATTTTCAGCATGATTTTATTAGTTTCGAGAAGCTTTGTCCACTAACTAGAAGCATTTTATTTGATAAAATATCGAGTTTTATGACGAGCACATGACTTACGGCTCTAAGACAGAAAACTGGAAGGTCAGACTCTCAGCTCTTCACAGCAAAAAGAGCCAAAGCAGTACACCTGATTAAAATTCAGATGTGATGTTGAAGACAAAGGGAGATTTCAGTGCACCCCTTCCTGCCGTCCGCCACCTTTGCAGGTTTCTTTGCTTCTTTCTGATTCAAATTTCTGCTCCTTTAGATCACAAGCCTTTAAAATAATGTGCTGCAGTACAGCTGTGACAACGGGAGGCAGTGCATGAAAGCACAGCTGACTGATGAAACTATGGCTGGACTGATAAATGAGATGGTGAGATTATGTTTTTGTGCAGGATGAAGGATCAGCTGGAAGATGTGCGCAGCATGAAGCGCCACTATCTCACAAGGTGTTTTGTTTTCTCTGAACAGATCATTTATTAATTTAAGCTTATCTGAGTTATTCTTACAAACACTCATAGATGTGCATGCTGAATCGCAGAGGAAGAAAACACATCAACAGTCTCGTGCTCGCCTTCATGGAGACTGACGAAGGTGGAACCCTGTATTGATTAGCATCCAGTGACATGTGCAGTTTTGATGTGTACCGTACGAATAGTGCTTGAATCTTGTAGTAACTGCACTCTGCACGGCCCTGCTTCAGAGGACGGCAGGTAAAGAGGGACATTTTTGCAATGCAGACTCATTAACAGTGATTTCCATGTAAATCCAGTGAAAAATACAAAAACTCTTTGATCTTTTCTAACTTAAGAAAACGGCCTCATCCCTGCAGCATTACCAGGCGTCAGAAATTACAGCCTGCCATTGATCCAACAACCTCGCGTGTCAGAATAATATTAGACGGCACGGGGAGACATGTCTACAATAAAGAGAGGAGAAAAACAGAGAGTGCTGGAATAAATGTGCATATCAAGACAGGATTTTACGCCTCAGAGAAAGCACTAGAGGGAAAATCAAACTGATTTCAATGTGACAAAATTGATTTTCCAATTTTCTCCGGATTGCTTTTTGCTTCCCTGGGGCAGGTGAGGCGTCTATCCAAATACACTTATAGCGCCACCTGAATTATGTTTGAATTTGAAGAACATAGGAAATATTTTTGTTTCTCCTATCCATTCGGTGCTTTGCCTTTGTTGCAAAGCAGAATATTGCAGACATACAAAAGACATACTGTATTTAAAAACTATATTGGCAGATGGAGCTGAACAGCATCGAGCTGGAGTCATGACGACGTGCTAAAGCGGCTGCGTCTAAATTGCGTCAGACCCCGATGTGGACAGTTTTAAGGTACCCTTTCTGCCTGCTTTTCTTTTCAATCATGTGACTATTAATCCCACAAAGAGCTCTCACATACATATATTTGTCATGATTTCTTTATTATAGAAAGAAACTTGTTTCACTTCTTTTTCTTTGAGCCTGTTGCGTGCCTGTGTTGGTGGGTTACCTGTTTCTTAATGTGTGTATGCAAATTCACCTGTGCAGGGGCTCGGCTGTGATTGGTGGACCTAAGGAACTAAGGTCCAGACGGAGCAGCCGTAGCAATAGCTATTTGGTTAAAAGGTCGGGCACGTGTGTGAAGTGCGGAGCAAGTAGGGGTGAGCTGCCGATTATTTTGGGAAGCCTTCTTTTCTCCTGTGTTTGTAGACCAGGGAGGTCAGACTGTGTTATTTCTTTCTTTTCTTTTCCTTAAACAGGTCAGATTGAGTTTTGTTTGTTGTGTTGGCCTTAGCTCACCCCGAAATTATACACTCCCACTACCGTGAGTGCCATTGTTGTCAATAAATTATTGTTAAAAGTCCAATGCTGTGTCTGTGTCTGTTTGGGCGTGGGAAGTCACGGGACACCCCGCTCTTGTTACGGTCGTTTCGAGCCGGGTCGTAACATGATTTGGGGGCTCGTCCTTTTTGTCTCGTTGAAATTTAAACGTTTTGGAGGACTCTGACGATCCTGCACGGCAGCATAAAACTGACTCGTTGCTTCAAACATCAAAACACGTGAATGCTATGCTATTTGTTGATCAAAATAAGTGCAAATCAAACACAAATATACATGTGCATTACATGATCTTTTCAAAAACCTATAACCTATCATGCATATGCACAAATGCAGTATTAATGACCACCAAGGCGTTAAAGCTGAAATAATTGTATTTCCAGCTTTACATGTGGACGCGAGTTAGTTTGAGTTTTAAAACGAAGAGAAAAGCTGAAAAATTCTGCCTTCTTCAAAGGCATTCAGCTGCTTTTTTGAACATTAGCCTGTTAGTGGTGTAATAAGTCTCGGCTGCAGACATTAGAGAAGCAGTGTTATTGTTGCTGTTCTTTTCCACACTCTACTGGAGCATTATCTTTTGAAATATCCTGGAAGTCTCAGTTTCATCCTCCTATTACACCAGGAAAAACCACCAGCTGTGTATCTCTTGGATGATTTCTTATTCGCCTCACAAAAGCAGCAACGCTGCACACCGCATCGATTACATCTCATTTCATCCTACTTTTAATTAATTAGGCTTCTATTAAACAGTCTACTGTAGCTCAGGGATTGGCTCATCAGGGCGGTTAGTCACCGCGGCTCCAACAGTTCCGGATGGGAGGTTTTTAGCTTTCGGGATGTCGGACACCACCAGAGTCGACGGATGAGTGTGTATCACCTCAATTAAACTATTCGCTAAGTGTCTGACAACAGCTAATATTCCTCTTCCACCAGCGGAGCCAATCGATGTTCTGGCATCCGTCACCCTGCTGGAAAAGCAATCATCCCGTTGTGTCGCTCTGGTTTTACGGGGAAATGGAAAGGCGCTCGTCTAGCTACTGCGCCTGCTAGCTGGCACGCGCCGGTGCTCCCTCACACAAAGGCACACACAAACACCGAAGCGTTGGCGATGAATGGATGCTTCGTTTCAGAAACTCCAGTGACACGTTTAAGCCTCGTGACAACTTCCTGACCACCAACGCCACACCGTTGTTTTTTCCTCACTTGGGAAAAGAGTATCGGTGCAGAGGCCCACACCACAAACACAGGAACAGCTTCGCCGAGTTAACCCACCTCTCTGTCAAGTAACGTGGGAGCTATAACTGTGACAATGTCTCCTCTTTCTGCGTCAATGTAGAACATGTTCGGTGAAGGTTTGTCTGGAGACTGTTTGACGATGTTGTAGCGCAGAACGGCGTTGTCTGTGTTCGGGTCGTCCGCGTCAAACGCCGTCATTGTCATCACTGTGGTTCCTGGGGATGAGATTAAAGGACCAGGCTGAGTCAGAACTGAACATTTGTCTTTACTCACTAAGAAATGAGCAAATAAGAACAAGAAGAGAAACACGTTTGATTAAAATACCCTGAAATCAGGTAAACATTTGGCAATATGTTAAGCTACAGGAGTCACAGGAAGTCTACTAAATTTTTATTTTTACAATTCTTCTTTTTCCAACTGTGAAATGTATTTGTCATGTAGTCAAGTTCTGATTTTGACTGGTTAAAGCTGCCAGAAAAGCATCAGGATCCAGAAACCTGCAAGAAACACTAGTGGAAGGTTAACAGACACTAAACTAAGGAACAAGTGGACGTTACCGTCACACGGGGAACAGACAGAGCTGGGAGGAAACACTATCAATGCAATTACATGGGAGGAAGTAAAAGTGAATACAAATCACAGAAGACAATTAACCCTTTAAGACCTACCATAGAACCAAGTCCGCCAGAGCTTATATTATATTTTTACATGCTGTGGAGCCATTTTTGGGAGCATTTCAAGTTGATATACATCAATACAACCATTATAACCCAAATTTTAATAATATGTCTGCATTAAGTGCATAGTAATTACATAAATTGCAAAAAAGTGCAATAAACTACAAAAAAATTTAAAATCGTTTTTGCTTTTTTAACATATATTTCTAGTTAGAGAAATTTAAGAGGCTTATCCCTCAAAACTGTAAATACAAAAAAGTTGCACAAAATAGTTTCCCACCACAGGAAATTTATTTTGAGTGTCTTCATAGTTTTATTTTTGAAATACACCAATTTTTATATACTGCAGGAAAAACGAAAATAAATATTATAATGCAAATTTGCAAAAAAGCAGCATATGCATCAAAATAAACTATTTCCAGCAGTGCAATATGAGTCCTAAGCATCCCAGAAACCACACAGAAAGTCATAAAGTCAAAGATAACTTTTAAAAACACCAGTATAGGCTCATGAGGCCCTGATGGTAAAAAACTACATTTCTGCGAAAATGACGTCACTTCCGGTTTCGGGCAGGTCATGGCGGACATGCAATAGTTCACGCTGACGTCTATTCCAATGTAGGAAGTGTTACAAACAGCTGATCGGATCGGCAAAGCGTGTTTCTGGAATATTATGTTTTTGTTGCTGCAAGTGGTTTTTATGCAGTTTTTGCAAAGCTATATGTGGAAGGAAACTGTGACCGAGGACAAGCTGATGGCATAAGATGTAAGTACAACTCCTCCGGTTTCATATGCAAAAACAATTATTGCGCTAGCTCACGTGGTTCCGGTTCTACAGGGATTTAAAAATAGTTGCGCAAAACAGAGCGTGCCCGCTCCCACCGGTTTTAAAGGGTTAAATAGCAAAGTAAAAAAAAAGAGCAGGAAAAAACGTGAAACTAATAAACTCGGACATAAAAAGCTCATATTAAGGAAATAAATACATGAAAATAAAAACTCCGAGACAGTATTCTGGGATGTTGTTGTGCCAGTAAAACTGAATGTAACTCACCTAATCTACAATTAACATGACATCACCTACATGATGTCTGTTATCAGCTGAATTCGATATTTTGTATCGTTAGGAATCCCAAAATGATATTAATGATGGGAGTAGATGGTTGAAAAGCAATATTTCAAGCTACTCCTGCCGTGACAGCTGCTTAAAAAGTTACCCTTTGCTATTAATGTGTTTTCTTCCTCATGTCAGCTCTAACAGCAGGGTGTACTTTATTTGGTAATGGGAAGAAAAATGGAAATCCTGCCCTCCACAGCTGAGCTAAAATAGGAGGCAATCCTTGACACACCCTCAGCCCTCAATCTCTGTCTCCTTTCGGTGATGAGATACACTCGCGCCAATTCAGAGGGACACGCGCTCCATCCACACGTGTGCACGAGCAGCAGCATAGATTTATGCATCCATGCGTGCACACAAACTCAATCAAATATAGAGCGTACACGCTTGTGTGTCTGAGTTTTCCATTTCTCCAGTCCAGGCAGACGTGTCTATTAACTCCACTCAATCCAGGCCTCTGTGCTGTTGTTGTCCTTGGTATGAATTCAACACCAACTTGTTTCTTTTTATTTTTTGTAACGTGAAAGTATTCATTTAACCCTTTAAAACCGGTGGGAGTGGGCACGCTCTGTTTTGCGTAACTATTTTTAAATCCCGGTAGCTCTGCAACCACGTGAGCTAGCGCAATAATTTTTTTTGCATATGAAACCGGAGGAGTTGTACTTACATCTTATGCCATCAGCTTGTCCTCGGTCACAGTTTCCTTCCACATATAACTTTGCAAAAACTGCATAAAAAGCACTTGCAGCAACAAAAACATAATATTCCAGAAACACGCTTTGCCGATCCGATCAGCTGTTCATAACACTTCCTACGTTGGAATAGACGTCAGCGCGAACTATCGCATGTCCGCCATGACCTGCCCGAAACCGGAAGTGACGTCATTTTTGTGGAAATGTAGTTTTTTACCATCAGGGCCTCATGAGCCTATACTGGTGTTTTTAAAAGTTATCTTTGACTTTATGACTTTCTGTGTGGTTTCTGGGATGCTTAGGACTCATATTGCACTGCTGGAAATAGTTTATTTTGATGCATATGCTGCTTTTTTGCAAATTTGCACTATAATATTTATTTTTGTTTTTCCTGCAGTATATAAAAATTGGTGTATTTCAAAAATAAAACTATGAAGACACTCAAAATAAATTTCCTGTGGTGGGAAACTATTTTGTGCAACTTTTTTGTATTTACAGTTTTGAAGGATAAGCCTCTTAAATTTCTCTAACTAGAAATATATGTTAAAAAAACAAAAACGATTTTAAATTTTTTTGTAGTTTATTGCACTTTTGTGCAATTTATGTAATTACTATGCACTTAATGCAGACATATTATTAAAATCTGGGCTATAATGGTTGTATTGATGTATAGCAACTTGAAATGCTCCCAAAAATGGCTCCACGGCATGTAAACATATAATAAAAGCTCTGGCGGACTTGGTTCTATGGTAGGTCTTAAAGGGTTAAATAATGGGATTGTAACATTGTAACAATATTACACTATAATTCTTAATGACTCTGTCTGGAGGATGACAATAAAAACAGAAATATATAAAGTTTTCTTTTTTTTATTGACAAACTCAGGTTTTGTGTGTTTCTTGGCAATAAATCCCTTCTGATTCTTATTTGACCCACATATTTAATAAAACATTCCCATAAGTGCTAAATAACAGCACGGCGCTGCACGGCTCACGAGCATCGATCTCGTTTCATGCCTCTCCTTAATACCCGACAGTACTTTGCCACAGTGCATTAGCCAAACTACTCGAATAAGACACAAAAGAGCTAATGGAAAATATGCAAAGTCTACACTAAGTAAAAGTGGCTTAGGAGCAAATGTCTTTAGTCCAGTTGAAGGTAATGAAGGGCAAAGAGGTGTGACTTTTATCCATCTGGCATTTGCACTTGAAGGTGAACCTGCTAATGGTTAAGTAAACCGCTAATCCTCCCTCTGCAGTATAATTACACCGTCCCATCTCCCTCATTACCTGCACTCTGTTCCACTTCACCGTTCAGAACGAGCGCGCGCACAAACACACGCGATGGCCAACGCGAGCGTGCACGCTTTTGCACACAGCCACACCAACCGGAAGCGAATTAGAGCGTTGCAAACGTCGACTAAATTGGTTATCTTGAGCAGATACCGGTGAATTATGTTCTCATTCTCCTGAAGGTCTCTCGAACGCAGCGCAGTCGCACTCCGTGTTTTATGTGATGTCAGAGGCAAGCTGACCTTCTCAGTGATTACTGTCTTCATCAGATACCATAATTCCTCTCGCAAATGAGCATCATGTAACCAGGACGCATTCATCAGTCCAGGATGCAACGCAGCCGTTAGCATCAATCAGCTGGTGATAAACATCTAGTATTCTGTAATAGGACAATGGGACTACGCTTACCTCTAACACTGATGCCTGTTAAATCATACGATACCATGTGGGCAGCGTCTGTGAAGAGTCATTGGCCTCTCTTATCAGCTTTATCCTCTAGCAGGAGCCGAGCTCGATCAATCCTAACTGCATTGGATGGCTACATGGATGTGACTGCACAGGACTGCCATTACCCCTATCGCTTGAACCCATCTGCTTTGCTGCGGATGACAGCAGCTCAGACTGCATCATAGAATTAAGATGGAGACTGCAGAGTGAGCGTAAACACTGCGTAATGCATTTCTATCAAGTTTCAGAATGATTGGGCCGGTCCACAAAAACAGAGAACGAGAACGAGAAGCAGCGGGGCTTTGAGGTAAAAGATTAACAATACACACACGAAACGAAGCGAAACCAGATACACATGTTGTGGATTGATTTCATCACACGGGCTCGTGAGACAGTGTGCCGTTGCGTACAGCTAGCTCCTATATCTTTCTCAAACACCAAGGGAAATCAGCGGGGGCCATCAGATCTGTGCTCGCCACCAGGGAACCGACAGAGTCAAAAGTCAAGACGAAGCAAGAGAACATAGACGAGACGAGACAGGAGAATAAATGTGATTTTAGTATGTCTGCTGGGCGGTACGAGTGTGAGCTGTGTATTACATGAACACAAGCGATAGGAATGATTATGTTTTAGTTATTTAATATGTCCAGTGGAGATTCGAGAACAAGAAAATGGATTTAGATTAATCACAGTCAAGTGAGTGAAAAAGACCAAGAGCTGACCTTTTCTCTTCTCAGGCCTGGATGAGATCAAAGAGTTCAAAGATAAATTGTGTTATCCAAAATCTATTTAAGGGTGCAAAGAATTAGAGCCACGTGTTCAGACGGAGAACGCGGTGAAGAGACGGCAGCGCAGATAAGAGCGCACGAGAGTACGAAGCACGACTTCGATTTTAAAGCTGGAAACTTTATCCACTCTGTGATGGATGTTTGTTAGAAATGCTTCATAGGCACCGTCACATTATTGAAATCAGTTATATTCTCAGATAACTTCTTAATTTGAAAAAAATAAAAGATTTTTAGTAAATTTAGTGAATTAAAAGTGTTTACTGTGGTTCATTTGTCGTCTTTAAATGCCACCGTGACGGTAACGATGCTGAAGGCAGAATATTAACGTCATTCGCAGAGGTCACAGGTGTTTTGTGGGTCACATGATGAATCTGACCGACAGCGCGATTATTAACAAGCTGAAACGAACATCTAATCTTGTGCATCTTCTTCTTTCCTGCTTCATTTTAAAGCCCACATCCTCTCCCTGCCCTCACGTCTGCAGGTCCCAGCGCTCTTCATGCCAGCCCCGCCTACTCCCTCGTCAAACAAATATACACACACATGCACACTTTTGCCGTACTCCTCATTATTTGCCTCCTTGTCTCCCCTTGTGTGTTCATAACATTCTAGCTTTTTATTGTCTTGTTGTTTTGTGTTTTGCTTTGTCACTAACTGTGTTTTTCTGCACTGGACTGATCTTCTGCATTTGACCTTTTGAACTGTCAGTGTGGACCCTCCTCTTTTTTTAACATTACTTTAACTCACAAGTGTATCCACAGTCCTGTGAACAGCACTGTAGATACACTTGTGAGTATTTGCCCTCATCCTGATCTCTTAGTTGTTTTGCATATTTGTCATACTTACTTTATTTTGTGGCATTCAGAGGTGTCCTGCTGCATAATGCAGCAGACAACGTGATGACTGGATACTACGTGTTGGGTCAAGAACGTGTTGCTTCTAAAACGATGGATGTTTGTTTTTTTTATGAAATTCTCTGTTAGTTTTAAGCAGTGTTGGGAAGGTTACTTTTAAAATGTATTCCATTACAGATTACAGATTACATGCCCCAAAATGTATTCTGTAACGTATTCTGTTACGTTACTCAATGAGAGTAACGTATTCTGAATACTTTGGATTACTTAATATATTATCATGCTGTTTACAACTACATGAATGTACTATTGCTGTGATTTATTACTGTTACTGAAGGTCCGCGGCTCCGAACCGTAGTAAAGGGACCTCTGGCTAATACAGTGGGTTCATGTCGGCTTGTAGCTGAAAACTAGCTTTACTTTGTTGTCTGGGTCAACTTTGCTAGCAGAGACAGAGAGAGGCGTTGAAAGGCTGCTCCAACAGAACTTATTGTTTTTGGAGGAAAACACGAACACGGTGTACAGTCGAGTCTTAATAGCTTACTTACAACTGGGCTCGTCAGGCTCTCTTCTTGGCTGCAGTGGTTATTATTATATTTACATGCTTCCAGCTCCCGTTTCTGCTCGATGACAGCTCGTACTTTTCCTTTTTCTCCCTCCCTCGCTCACAGACACATAACGGGTATGGCAGTCCATTCTCCCTGCAGCACAGACTACACTGCCCATGATGCTACATTCTTTAGAGCTATACCTGTAGCATTCTGCCTATTAGCTTAGCACAACAACAACAGGCGCTCTCTCACCCAGGAAACACGCAGAGAGAGAACGTCACCCTGTAACCATGGCAACCGTAACGCTGCCGCCTGGAACAACAGAACGTAGCTGTCAAACAAAATCCATTTATTTCAACAAAGTAACTGTATTCTAAATACCACCTTTTTAAACGGTAACTGTAACGGAATACAGTTACTCATATTTTGTATTTTAAATACGTAACGGCGGTACATGTATTCCGTTACTCCCCAACACTGGTTTTAAGTCAGATGTAACGGGACTGAAGCCTTCCAAAAAGTTAAACTTCATTGGTGCACAGAATTCCCACTCAGCAGTGGTTTTCACCTTGGAACTCTCCCACAGGTGTCATTTTCCCACTAGTGTCTCTGGTGTTGTTGATCGTGAACACTGACCTTGGCTGAGATATGTGAGGCCTTTGGTGCTTGTTCTGGATGAGTCGTTGCTGCGCTCTTGGAGTGTTTGTGGTCGGCCACACACTCCTGGGAACAGTGCTCACTGTTACAAGTCTTCTCTATTTCTGGACAACAGCTCTCACTGCTGTTTGCTAAAACCTGCTTTAGTTTCACAGTTTAGTTTAACTAAGTCAAAATGTCTGTGAGAGCAAAACGTCACTTTGGATGGACATTTGGTTCCAGGAGAAAAAGGCTTACAGTTTCCTGTTCTTGTTCACTTATTTCTATATTAAGTCAATAGTTTTGAAAGAGGTTCAAGCACGCTGGTGAAACAGCAGATCTGTCTGCTTGAACTCTTCAGGAGTCTTCTTCACTATATCTACATATCTACCCTATTTGCTCTTCATGGTGTCATTTTTAAACCTGCCGTTTGAATGAGATGAATGTAAATATCTTATTTTTGTCCGTTCATAACACGCTTATGATGCATGTGGTGCAATAATCTGACTTATATTCAATACAATAACCATATTAGTGAGCAGTGTTGGTCAAGTTACTTGAAAAAAGTAATCAGTAACTAATTACTGATTACTTCCCCCCAAAAAGTAATCCCGTTACTTTACTGATTACTTATTTTCAGAAGTAATTAATTACTTAGTTACTTAGTTACTTTTTAAAACACGATTTACAACCTGAATAGGTGATAAAGTGATAGATCTTTCAGCCCAATTCTACTTTTTCTACATAATCATCATACAAAATGTAATCAAATAGAAAAGTCTCTTTTTAAAACTTGTTTTATTAGTTTTAATCTTTTAACTTTATGCATCAAGCAAAAATTTAATTATCTGCAACATTCTCTGACTGGAAGAAATTAGTTTAACATTTAAACCTATTTTCTGCACATTCCAGCTCATAAAATAAAATATTTTTTGTGTTTACACTCAGTCTTTCAAATAGATGCAAGTAAAACACAGCAGAAAATAAATAAAGTCAAAGACTAGCGGTCCTGTTGCTCTATTTTCACCTGTAAAGCAGGAGTGGGGTAGGCGGAGGTTTACCCTGGTGCAGGTGTGCCGCGGTCAGTGGAAGAATCCGAGTTTCTCTGTGAGTTTCCCATTACGTCGTAGCTACTCGGTGCTTGTTTGGAAGTTTAGGGGTTTTTTCGCTGTAAAAAGAAGTTTTCTTCCCACGCACAACGGACACTAATGTTTTTGTCACTTTTTATGGAATCAAACTCAAAGTAAGGTCAGTACTTCCACGCTTTAAACGCTGCACGCTCATACTCTCTCTGCACTCGATATATGATCCATTGTTGATCTGCACACAGCTGTTGTCACGAATGTCGCACTCGCTTACGTCACTGTCATGAGACATTCTCACAAAAAAATCACGGTTTTAGTAACGCAGTAACGCAGCGTTCCTACGGGAAAGTAACGGTAATCTAATTACCGTTTTTGCAATAGTAATCCCTTACTTTACTCATTACTTGAAAAAAGTAATCGGATTACAGTAACGCGTTACGCGTTACTACCCATCTCTGTTAGTGAGTGAAGACTGTTGATGAAGATCGTATAATCAGTAATAAGGTGCAAAACTGATTATTGATTCGTGTTTCTTGTGAAAAAGTGTGCAACAGGCCTCCAGTGCATGTTTTATTTTGTTTATGCTGTTTGTATATGTACAGCACTTTGTGAACCCTGGTTTTATGTTAAAGTGCTTCATAAATAAAGCTGCTATGGTGCAATACTGTTGTGTTTCCTGCTGTTCTCCTTTAAACACACATTTGTTATATTTTGCTGTCTCATTAAGCTGATTTGTACAGCACGCTCTTATAAAGCACCATTAGCGCTGCACCACCTCCTCCCAGCTCATTTATTCCTCTGGACTTCACCTGCTTACTTACTTGCCTGGCTGCCTACGTGGCACACTGCCATCTTTCTTCACTCTAGTTGTTGTAGCCTCCTGTCAGAGATGGACACTTGCTAAACATATTTCTCACGTGCCATATCTACCACACAGATAACTGTCGTGTTTGCTGCAGAAAAGGAGCCTGAATGCAGACTCGCGGAGGCAGAGATAAACTCAAGAAACTCAGCTTGATTGCTGGAAGCTGGAATACAAAACTAAGCTGGAAATATACGAATGAAACGGCTAGACAAGGAGGGATGAGGGGGGAAACAAAAGGCTTAAATACACAAGGAAACACATGGGACACAGCTGGAGCTACTCTGGGGGAGGACGCGAAGCTGAACACATGAGACGAGGTACCTTCAAAGTAAGAGAAGCAAACAGAACACGGCGTACACAGACAGGAGACTACCAAAGTAAAACAGGAAGTCACTGGGGAAAAAAGGCAACTAGACAAACATGAAGACAACGCAGGAAACACACAGGGCCAACTAAACACCACACAAGTGTAGTTAAGGGAGCTAAAAATACCAAAAGTAAATAATAGAAACACTAAATCAAAGAATATAGATGATCAAAACCAGACCCAGGAACCCTAACAATAACAAATTGATGCACAAACAGCTTCTTAATGATCCTAATTTAGCTTTTTGCTTCACTAAAGCATGAAGGAGGAAACAAGACCTCATTTTTTAAGGTGGTCTTCAGCAATAGCATTTTCATTCGGGTTCGTTTTCACTCGTTTTCAGTCCGTGCATCTGCGCATTGTCAGAGTAATGTTTGTCACTTAACACTGTCCTGTTATAACAGTCCTTTTCGACCCAGCACGTTGTGCTTCTTGGACTCCTCGGTGCTGTCTTTGTTGAGTTTTCAGCTCGGTGCTTCTGTTCCACTCACTGCTGTGTTCACAGTGTCTTTCTTTGCAGCTTGCCCTGCCCTCCCCTGTGTCTGCAGGCACTCCACGGCCCTCTTTCATAGGAGCTGTATTTCAGCCAGTGCTGTTTTGGATCTGGTCAAAATTGATGGAATTATAAATGCAGATTCGTCATATTTTGATACGCTATGCAACACCATGTGGAAAATATCTGATTGACAAGGAGATGGTTCTTCATCATGTCAGTGATCTTCACAGAGTGTTAAAAAATCAAGAAGATCATAACAAATATTGACTTTGGAGCTCGTTACAAACTCGATTTTGCATAAATCACCATTTTCTGTAAAGTTATAAATGACCTTTAAAATTTTGTGTGTTCTTGCTTTAATCTTAATGAAGACCAGAGATGGGCAGTAATGCATTACTTGTAACGCGTTACTGTAATCCGATTACTTTTTTCAAGTAACAAGTAAAGTAAGGGATTACTATTGCAAAAATGGTAATTAGATTACCGTTACTTTCCCGTAGGAACGCTGCGTTACTGCGTTACTAAAACCGTGATTTTTTTTGCGAGAATGTCTCATGACAGTGACGTAAGCGAGTGCGACGTTCGTGACAACAGCTGTGTGCAGATCAACAATGGATCATATATCGAGTGCAGAGAGAGTATGAGCGTGCAGCGTTTAAAGCGTGGAAGTACTGACCTTACTTTGAGTTTGATTCCATAAAAAGTGACAAAAACATTAGTGTCCGTTGTGCGTGGGAAGAAAACTTCTTTTTACAGCGAAAAAACCCCTAAACTTCCAAACAAGCACCGAGTAGCTACGACGTAATGGGAAACTCACAGAGAAACTCGTGGATTCTTCCACTGACCGCTGCACACCTGCACCAGGGTAAACCTCCGCCTACCCCACTCCTGCTTTACAGGTGAAAATAGAGCAACAGGACCGCTAGTCTTTGACTTTATTTATTTTCTGCTGTGTTTTACTTGCATCTATTTGAAAGACTGAGTGTAAACACACAAAATATTTAATTTTATGTGCTGGAATGTGCAGAAAATAGGTTTAAATGTTAAACTAATTTCTTCCAGTCAGAGAATGTTGCAGATAATTTAATTTTTGCTTGATGCATAAAGTTAAAAGATTAAAACTAATAAAACAAGTTTTAAAAAGAGACTTTTCCATTTGATTACATTTTGTATGATGATTATGCAGAAAAAGTAGAATTGGGCTGAAAGATCTATCACTTTATCACCTATTCAGGTTGGAAATCATGTTTTTAAAAGTAACTAAGTAACTAAGTAATTAATTACTTTTGAAAATAAGTAATCAGTAAAGTAACGGGATTACTTTTTGGGGGAAGTAATCAGTAATTAGTTACTGATTACTTTTTTCAAGTAACTTGACCAACACTGATGAAGACCCCAGAAAAGAAAATAGTTGCTTTAAAATTATTAATGAAAAGTCAAAAATTAAATCTAAAGCCATCGAGTCAGTAAAAGGTTTCTGTGGTTCAAACTATTTTTCTTCTGCCCACCAATTCCTGGTTTTCAAATCCCGACCTCCCCGCGTGGAAAGCAATTTAAACTTGTTTACGGCTCTGAGTGTACAGGACAACGTTTCCCACTGTGTGGAGATCTATTTGTAACTTGATTTCATTTTTAATATTTTTCTCATTTGCGACATAAATGTTGATAGGAATCAATATTTATAGCTGGGAAATGAAGCGACTGTTGTTTTCCAAAAGTTTGACGATTCAGTTGGTCAAAAACTTCTCAAAGTAAACGAATTCTGGAGCAATAAGAGCAGCAGCTGAAGCCGGAGATGTGCAAAGCTGTTGTGGAGCTGTGCTGCACGTAAACTAAATATGAGATAATGAGCCCCAAGCTGACAGCCGAGTAAATGGAGTGAAATACAGTCCAGCTGCCCTCTCCTGCCTCTTTTACAATGCAATTTCTCCATCCCATCTTTTCAGCCAGTATCGGCTCAGAACTGGATCACTGGTTAAAGCCAAATTATAAACAATTCATTGGGGATACGAGCGCTGAGAAAAGAAGAACAAAGCACAAATATTCTGCATCTGCGACCGTGGGGGTTGGGAAGCGCATCTGTAACCGGAAGGTCGCCGGTTCGATCCCCGGGCTCTCTGGGCAAGACACTTTACCCTACCGCCTACTGGTGTTGGCCAGAGGGGCCGATGGCGCGATATGGCAGCCTCAGGGCAGCTGTGGCTACAACTGTAGCTGCCTCCACCAGTGTGTGAATGAATAGTGGCATTGTAAAGCGCTATATAAATGCAATCCATTATTATTATTATCATCATCTGGAAAGGACCATAAAATGTGTTTTCCAGTGCTTATGTACAGGTTAGAGTGATTGACAGGCAGGCCGGGGCATTTATTCCTCCCCCAGTCATACCGGGGGGACACAGAGGCTAATAGGACTAAATAACTCTAAACTAATGAACAGAATATCCTTCCAAACAAGCTCAGTCTACACAATGACAATCAACGCTTGGTAATGATATCTAATCTTAACTCAATAATTGAAAAAGTAAATGAAGTGTATTAAATTATTTACAAAGAAATACAAATGACTGAGAGAAACTTGGCATTAAGCTGCAATAGTGTCGTTTATAAAACCCACTTATCATCAGTTTTTAATTTAAGTATTACATAATGTAGAAACAGTTATTAATAAACTATTTGTTTTCATGACAGAGAAATCATTTTACTTGTTTATAAAGTTTAAACTTAGATGCATCCCAGCATGTTCCCATAAATCAGCACCATTCATGGTCTCAGCTTATAGACTCAATGCATATAGACTCTAATAACGGAAATGCTCCGTCTGCATCACTTCTTTAATCATGAAAGATCATCTGGTCAGCAGCTAATGAGACAGATCTTAACAGACTTCAGTTAGTCCAGATTAGTGTTGAGATGTTCACTATACCAGTATCAATAAAATGCATAATAAATGTTTTGGGCTTCCTGTCCAAGCTAAATTACACCCAGGCTTACTTTTATTAATAAAGAGAATAATACTGGTTACAGAGATCGTACAAATCCACTATTCTTAAAATCAAAAATTCTAAAATTCACAGATCTGGTTCATTTTCTCACTGCACAAATTATATATAAAGCAATAAATAACCTGCTTCCTGACAATATTCTAAAAATGTTTTCTAAAAGGGAACAGGGATACAATTTGAGGGGGGGATTAAATTTAAAACATCCTCGTATCCGTACAACATTAAGTTTTTGCATCTCTGTGTGTGGAGTGAAGCTGTGGAACAGACTAAGTAAAGATATGAAGCAAAGTCCGAGCATGGCACAGTTTAAAAAGCGGTTTAAGGAGATGGTTTTTAGAGGGTACAGGGAGGAGGTAGAGATTTGATCGGGTGTTCTTGTCTAATATTTTCATGTGTGTGCGGGTGCACGGGTATGTTGGTATGGGTATATATATATCTGTAGGTTGTGTATCCTTTGAGGTGTTAATGGGGTTATTGAAAATGTGTATATGTGCGTATGTGTATATATGTATGTATGGATAGATAGAAACATATATGTATATATATATATATATATTAAAAAAATGAATATTAAAAAAAATACACATGACATATAATGTAATTGCAAGGAGGTATTTCTGTAGTCTATTGATTACTAGATAGTGGAAAAGGGGTGGGATTAAATAAGCTTGTGCTTCTTCCTGCTCCTTTTTCAACATGAAAGTTATTTGTAGTTTGTTTTGCTTTGTTCATTTGTCTCTTTTAATTCTATGTTGTTGTACTTTTTCAACATGTTCAAAATAAAGATTCAATCAATCAATCAATCAATACTGTTAAACACACCACGTTTTTTCTCTGCTCCAGTATCCAGATGAAATACATAATTTTTAACGAAGCGCAATTTAGTAATTCCTCGAGCCAAAAGTAACTGAACTAAGTAACTGAAAAACTGTGTTATATTCAGAGCATCTTTTAAGTGGAATAAACGGCCTTATAAACTAGCTGCTATTCATAATTTAAAAAAGCCTTTTTACAGTTTTTAATTATTGTAAATATTGTAAATGGGCAAAGCTGTGAACTGTTTTTGATTCTTGGGCGTCGTGCCTCAATGATATTGATATTTGCGTGCTTACATTTTTACAACTGTAAAACCTCGCACAATTTTTGCATCTTCCTTATTGTGTAATGTTTTATTAGATTATACTTGATGACTTGGGGCCCAGGAAGACCAGCAACCACTACTGTGGAAGCTAATGGGGTTACTTAGACTTAGATCCTCCCGCGCCGATCAGCGCATCGGGCGACAAGAGAACGCCATCGAACTCGGTCTATCGCGGCAGTTGTTGCTTCATCCCATGACAGTTCGACTGAACGTAATTCTTCAAGGAAAGTCCTCCATGTTATTTTAGGTCTTCCTCGCCGTCTCTTTCCATTCTTCGGGTTCCACAGAACCGCGACACGGGCAGGTCTCGGGTCCGGTAGCCGAAGGATGTGACCGGCAAATCTGAACCGACGCTTGGTGACTTGGACATGGAGCGGCTCTACTCCCGCACGGCGATATACTTCTTCATTGGTAACGCGATCCCGATATGTGACCTTGAGCAGCCGTCGAAGACAACGTTGTTGGAAGACGTCAAGATGGCGGTTGATCTTTGCAGTTGATTTCCAAGTCTCCGCTGCATACAGTGCCGTCGGTATAACGATGGTCTTCAGGAGCCGCAACTTGGTTGATAAAGGCAGTGCGGTGGTCATCCATATAGGAAGCTAATGGGGTTAAATATATATAAATAAATAAGCACGACAGACAAGATCCTGAGACGACCAAACTCAATCTAAAAAAGTCCAAATCAGTGACAAACAGCAGCCCTGGAGAACATCAGCATCCACTTTTTTCTGGCAGTGCAAACGAGGCTGTCACTATAGTGTATAAGGACCAAAACAAGACTACAAGCAGCTAAAACTACATACAAAATGTTGATTTGCCACATTTGATGCTCAGGACACGCTGGCTGTGACAGGAGGACACAGTTAGTCTGTGATTCAGGAGCAAAGGAAAAACCTTTGCAGCATCAGAGGAGGATCATTGGCTTCCCTGAAGGCCCAACCAGCGACTGTTGTTTTCTGTTGTCTTTTGATTAAACAACAGACGTCAGGTTTTTGATTCATAAAGTCATTTGTGAGCACTTTGGAGCTTAGTTTTGTTTTCTTTGGTCTATAGGCTCAGTCTGAAGTTTTGGATCTGACTGTTAATCTGCCGTCGACCCAAAACAAACAGTACTTGCTACTTCTTGTGGCTGCTTGGCTTTTGGGGAAGTTAATGCCTCTTCCATGTTATGACCTGAAGATGGGTCGCAGCAACTGTGATAAATGTTTTGTGCTGATATTATGTTAGAGGAAATCACTGGGTTGTTAATTTAGGTTGGTTTGAGATGAGGCACAAATGGGAATCTTTGAAAGTAGTTAATGAAGGTTTTTTTGGTAAATCTGAATACACAGCAGGGGACGAATCTACTGAGGACATTTTTTAATGAAGATGCAGGTATGAATTAATAGATTTGAAGACACGAGTACTCGTGATGGAAGTGAATAAATCCGATTGTTACGCATAATTCTGCCAGATAAAATCTAGAAATCACTTTCTCTCACAACAGCTCCCAGCAGTCAAAACCAACATCAGACCACACGCTCATGTTTTTGTGACTGAGTGATAATTACACACCACCTCCAAAACCACCAGTTTCAGGAGTTCAATCAAACTCTTTCCTAACAGGACGTCTACGCTCGACAGCAGAACTCACAATGTGTCGTAAACACTCTGGATCTTTGAATTTTAAAGAGTATAAAGCTGAGGCTTAACTCTAGGCTGCCATCAGCTCCTCCATCCAGTACGACTCGCTGAAAGTAAGGAATCAGTTAAATTTTTTCTCAAAATGTTTCAATTAGAGCTGGGCGATAGACCTCACCGCTCTTGTCCTCTTAAAAAAAAAAAAAAGGAACAGCCAATCCAAATTAAGTAGCGCAGAGCCGAACCAATCACAGCCGCAGCGTCACGTCACGTGACTTGTTACGTACAGCACAAGTGCCAAGCCGCACATGTGTATTTGTTTGGGAAGCAGCCAGCCGCCGTGCCGCCCGGGTAATGAAGGAAATGAGTGCCGACTAGAGAAAAATCAACCGAGAGCGTGACCGAAGGTTACCGAAGAGAAAACAGATGATGGTTCCAATGCCGGAGAGATTGTCGAACGGAAGAGCCAGAGAAGTTCTGTAGTGTGAAGGTATTTTGGCTATTTCAAGTCTGACAGAAAACAGAGTAGCGCGCTGGAAATTGTGCCGAAAGCAAGTCTGGAAATACAATAAAGCGGTGCATGCTCAATCTCTGACTGGAAGCGCTAATTCGTCATTCGGCTTTTGTCGACTAAAGTAACTGTTAAAACTGTTTGAAAAGCTCAGCTCTACAACAAGGAGAGATCGAGAATTTCCTTTTAGTTCTCAGTTTATTTGATATTGACAAAAGTTAGTCAATTTTGTCTGTTCTTCTGTAAAACAAACTAAGATTTATTTTTAGAATTAATATTTTGTTTCTAAGTGGAATTGACAATTTAGTAGTTTCGTTTGTTCTATTTTGAAACTTAAACGCTTTAGCGGCTGCCTTTTGTGTAGTTTGCAATATTTGCCTTAATTTATCTGAAAAAGTCTCATGTTCCTTAAGTACATCTACCCTGTTGAACTTATTATGGGAAATAAATATTTAAATCAAAACAAGCTGCTGATTATTTCACATTTTACTTGTGAGCAACGGCACACTTAAATCGTACAAATATAGTTATTTGGCTTATATCGTGATATATATCGTTATCGCCTGAAATTTAAAAAAAAAACATATCGTGATATATATCGTTATCGCCTGAAATGAAAAAAACATATTGTGATATATATCGTTATCGCCTGAAATAAAAAAAAAAAACATATCGTGATATATATCGTTATCGCCTGAAATGAAAAAAACATATCGTGATATATATCGTTATCGCCTGAAATGAAAAAAACATATCGTGATATATATCGTTATCGCCTGAAATAAAAAAAAACATATCGTGATATATATTGTTATCGCCCAGCTCTAGTTTCAATATAATTACAGCTTTATTGCTTCACTTGGTTTGTCTATTTGTTTTGTATTTCACATTCTGTGTTTTACTATTTTTCATTAAAAAATACATTATTATTATTATTATTATTATTATTATTATTGTTTCTACATCATTGAACAACTGCTGTTATTTATATCTCTTTACATTTATTTAACAGTGAATACTGATTGTTCCTCAACACACTTCTTTTCTTTAGTGACTTCTTTCCACTCGGGCTGAATAAAGTGTCAAAGCCAAAACTAATATCTTTTGCATTTTGTGTCTGAACCTCGCCTCCAGTGATGCCTCAAGTCACTCAAATTCTATTTCTTGAAGCTACACAATCACATTTATCCATTTTAGCAGCACACACTGTTTGCAGAGATAAAGCTTTTGGCAGTTTTGTGTCAGTCACACCACCTGAGTCGCAGGGTCTTTGAATTCAGGAAAAAAGAAACAAAAACACCTCATAAAAATACCGAACGATATTCAGACATCTTATAGGGTTAATAACAAATATACAACTTGATTTAGGGGACTTGTTTGTTTTCACATCCACAACTTGTAGATATAAAGTATTTTTGGGGAGTTTAACGAGAGCTTTCTCAGTTAGAATAAAGTGGAGCTCACTACACTCCTCTGCCATTTGCATATATTTTGCTCGTCCCCTCGTCTCCTGCCAGCATAATGAATGCTACAGGTCTCATGAAGGAGTCAAATGTCAGGCCCTGAGGCTGGAAGACACTCCGCAGAGCATAATGACCAGCTGAACCATCTTCTTTCATGACCCCAAACAGAGCAGAGAGGAAGCGAGTGGAGAGAAAACTCAACTAAATGGGAGAGAAAGGAGAGGGAAAGAATTAAAAATGTCAGACCGCGCGGTCAAGAACCTCAAAGTAATGGAGAGAAAAAAAAGGATAAACAACTATTTTTTGAAGCACCACAAAGACATAAATATGTAAATGAGAAAAGAGAGTTATAAAGAAGGAAAGCGAATGGTAGAAAAAGGAGAACAAAACTGGTTAGAAGCAGGATGGAGGCTTGAAGGGAAGAGACAAGGAAGCTAAACACTAGGGCTGCCACGATTAGTCGACTAGTCACGATTACGTCGACTATCAAAATCATCGACGACTGATTTAATAGTCGACGCGTCGTTTGAAGCTTTGTAAGATCACAAAAGACGCAGGAATAAGTAGTAGGATTTAAGAGTGTAATAACGGACTGAAACAGAAGATGGCAGCACTGCATGTACAAGGATGCCAGCTGCCGTTAAACCCCGAAGAAGAAGAAGCTGTGTCCCAGAATTCATAGCGCAGCCCAGCTCAGTTTCCAACAATGGCGGCAGCTAGTTAGTTTTAATATTACTCTTATTATTCTTTCTGGGTCACAAAATAAACGTTTAACATATTTTCAGGCGAGAATGTAGCTGTGTAAACCTCAAATATCTGCTCAGTTTATCAAGACACCACATATTTTCAAAAGCGCTCCGACGTTTTCGGAGACGTCTGTTAGCCACTAGCTCGATAGCTAGCCGGGGGCTAGGCTAACTAGAGCCGTGAGAACACCGGACTCCCGCTAATCGTTTTCAAACCCACCGCCGTCTTTCGCTACTCAGGTTAAACATGATATATAAGTCACTTAGATAACTTAAAAATGTTATTGTTTGGCTTTTTTAGTGTTTTATTTGTTCCTGAGTAAATCGGTTTGGCTGAGATTAAAGTTATAGTTTTTACACAGCTGAATAAACATCAAGCAGACAGCTGATTATCAGAAGTGTGAGATGCTCGAGAATTTACTCCGGTGTCCTGTTATATTTTAGATAGCAAGGAGTTTATTAAACTTCACCGAAACAATCTGCAAATTTCATTAAAATTTAATAAACTATCATCTTGTCTTTATTTTTAGTTAGCACATACCTTAAACACTTAAAGCTGTAAGCTAATGATAGTTATATAAGAGCAGATGCTGCTGGTGCAATAAGCTGTACGTCCAATGGATGATGATCTGATTAGTCGACTAAAATAATCGGTGACTAGTCGACTATCAAAATAATCGTTTGTGGCAGCCCTACTAAACACTCATCAAGAAAAACAAATGTGGTCACTGAACAACGTGGACGGTTGAGGGTTAACGAAATGTGATATATGATGAATGCATGAAAGCTGTTGACTCAGCTGTGTATAACGCACGTTTGCAACACTAATCAGGAAACTCACAACCTGCGTCCATTGATTAATGGGGGATTTTAGCAGAAACACCACACGATCCCAATAATCATTAAAGAAAATGTAATTACCCCGCGGCTGTGACGCCACCAGACCTGTCCAAACGCTTCATGCTTTTAATGTTCTGCCAAAGAATACAGTTTTAAAAACGAGTCATTAATCTGGGGATGCAAGCAAATGACAGAATATCGCTCTCCTTTTCTTAGGCTTAATTAATAACTGTGTGTTCAGCTGATCGCGTCGGCTGCTACTCAGCATGCCTGTACAGGCGAGATCTACAAGGGGCATCTCTGGAGACTGTACAGGTCTCTGTAGAGAGTATGGGGGGAATGATTCATGATCACCTGGTGGAAAAAGATTGTATTTGATCATTAAATCTTGTACAGTTGTTTATTCAACACTTACTGGCGCTGCCTAATGCAAAGCTAATCATTCCCATTACCAGTTTCATCGTGTGTGTTTGAAAAAGAAGCAGCAGCCAGTGCTTCTTATCCGCTCCCTGCTTTTAAGGATGAGCTTCTTAGCCAGGGTTGAATCATAAGGTGAGGCCTCCATCTTAACTAGACTAAGGAACATGAACCGAAGGCTCAAGGCAACTTATTAAAATGCAAGACCCCGGAGAGCTATTAGCATGAGAGATCGTAACCTTTCACACAGGATTTTATGCAGGAAGTATGCCAACTATTAAGAGCTAGACAATGGCAGACCTGCAGAAAGTGGGTATTATTTCATGGAGCTTAGCAAAATTTGATATGGTACTGTGTTTCATTCTCACCCTCACACATGCTAAGCCACAACATTCGTCTTATTCTTATTCTTGGTGCTATCATCAGTGGACCAATCATCAGGCAGCGTACAAATTGAAGAAAATACCTGAGTAAATGATGTAGAACCATAACAGATAGATTCTTCTGGGTGTCGGAGCCCCTGAGTGGTTTCATGAGTAGGAAAATTATATGACTCACAGCGTGGCCTTCAACCCATTTAACCCGAGCGAGTACAGCCTGGTTGAGACTATGAAGGAAGTGTGTGAGAAGGTTGTCATTCAGTAAGTAACTGTGTGCTTTGTGTGTCTTTGTTTAAATTTCCTGTACAGTCGGACTTTATCAGACTTGAATTAGTTGGTAAGAATAAACACCTTCACTCTTTTAGTGTTTGTGTTTATTATGATAGTGAGTGTAAGAATTATCTACAGCGAGAAATCAGTTCACAAATACACTTTCTGTCTGGAAAAGTGAAACTATGTTTAAATCTCTCAAATTTTGTTTAATCGCAAACTAAACAACAACAACAACAACAACAAATATTGCAAGTGGCTGAAATGAAACCAAGATAAAACAAAAATGTCAGCAAGTAGAAAAACTATAATTCCCTGCATGTTTTGTTCATGACTGAAATGCTTCCAGCACAAACTGGATCAATTGTTTTTGAGGTCAGGATTTGTTTTATTTTTTCAGTTCTAATCAAATATCAGATTGGCTACAATGTAGTGCTGCTCAATTAATCGAATTTTAATCTCGATTACGATCTGGGCTTTCAACGATCATTAAAAATGACTGAGCCGATTATTAGCCCCTCCCTCACGCTTTACTCTCGCGCTGCTCCGTGTGGCAAATCGAGCGCACCTCTCTGCGTTTCGAACACGCGTCACAACAATTAAGAGCAGCGGTCTCCAACCTTTTTTGCGCCACAGACCGGTTTATGCCCGACAATATTTTCACGGACCGGCCTTTAAGGTGTCGCGGATAAATACAACAAAATAAAACTAGTACCGGTACCGAAAAAAAGAAGATTTATTCATAACACACATGAAAAGACCCAGGAAAACCGAGTAAACGATAAAAACGATAACAAAATAACGCTGAAAACCGATAAAAACCCTGAAAACTATACATTTCACACCTGAGCCTCAACTCTCGCGGCCCGGTACCAAACGACTCACGGACCGGTACCGGTCCGAGGCCCGGGGGTTGGGGACCGCTGATTAAGAGGACCCGAGGGAAGCTCGGAAAGCTCAGCAGAAGTTATTTAGAGAGGAGAGTGACTGCCGTTGGTTGAAAAGAGGTAAAAAAACCTTCAGTGTGGAAACATTATGGGTTCATGAGTCAGACGTGGATCAAGTAGACACAGTGTGTAAACTTTGCTACAGTGTCGTAGCTGCACCACAGAGCAACACTGCAAAGTTCACTAAACATAGATGTTTACATTTTTCATTTATTTTTTATATTGCAAACATTTGCACTGTTATCAGTATTTGCACACTATTTTATATTATTTTTGACAATCTTTAAAGTCATTATTCAACACATTGTTATTGTTAAATAAATATCGTCAAATAATCGAGATCTCAGTGAAAATAATCGTGATTATCATTTTTGCCATAATCGAGCAGCCCTACTACAATGTATTCATATGATATAATAACAGGGAAAATCGCTGACAAAGTTGCTTTTTTATTATGTATAATGGGCAGATGTGCCTACAGATAAATTACAACACGCACTATAATGTTAACAATAATTGACTGTGTAGTCTTTTGGCTCCAATACAGTCTCGAAAATAGCCAAATGAATCTGGAGGGAATATGTGATTCACAAATCTGCACCACTGAGGTTCCAGCTAATGACTTCAGTCACTATATCAAGACAAAAGATACTTCCCCTTTAAAAGGACACTTCAATTAATTACTGCCGGAAAATCCCCTTTAATTCTGTACCAGGGGCTCAGTGAATAAAACTGAAAACCTATTAGTGAGCATTCATCTGATCGCACACAGGAAAGAGACGACTATCAGTGTGGAGCAGCTACTGTACAACAGAGCAGCAAGCAGGAGAGAGGGAGACTGGGTCAGAGGTAAAGGGATAAAAAGGTTGTTATTGGATGGTGGTTTGCTGAATTTATCACGACTTCAGCCTTTAAGTAGGTCTGACGTTTACCTTCGCAATTTTTTGTTAATGAAAGAAAATTGGAGAAAAAGAAATAAACTCTGAGGGGGAAACCAAGAAATCTCTACTTATTGACCGATTTAATGCCATTACTATTTGCGAGAACTTGAAATTTCCTCTTTTCCCTTCAGTCCATTCTCATTTGCAGGGTGTCAATACTGCTTAGTCAGATTCTGGTGTGACTCATTTATGCACAACATGTCCTCTGACCGCGGCTCGAAGCATTAGTGCTGGCATTAAGGCAGGCAAGGCTGCTGTTGTGGACGGGCACAATTTTACACTAATTAACAACAATTTTTAAAACTTTAACTGTTAAATCTACTGTTAGGATTTAGTGAGGAGACACAGTGAACATGACAGTCAAATATCTCGACATTAAACAAGCACCAGAGGAATTCTGTAAACAACGACCTCATCTTTGAACCTTAGGTTCTGTCCAGTGGGCTGTCATGTTTGGTGTTGCTGTTGCTTCAGTACTCAGTAACCTCTTCTGCTGCTCACTGGCCATTTGTGTTGTCTGTAGCACTATGGATGAAAGTATTTCCACCAACTTTATATTGATCATTATATTTGTAGTGAGGAAAAGTGATTTTGCAGTATTATTAATTCACCATGTAGAGTTCCCCTGGGTTCCCCCGGGTACTCTGGCTTCCTCCCACAGTCCAAAGACATGGGGAGGGTTAGATTAAGTGATAGATTAATTGATTAATCCAAATTGCCCATAGGTGTGAATGGTTGTCTTTGTCTATGTGTTAGCCCCAGAGATGGGCAGTAACGCGTCACCTTAATCTGATTACGTTTTTCAAGTAACTAGTACAGTAAGGGATTACTATTGCAAAAAAGGTAATTAGATTACTGTTACTTTCCCATAATCACGCTGCGTTACTGCGTTACTAAAAACGTGATTTTTTTTTTGCGAGAGTGTCTCATGACATAACAGATCATCAGTTATTCAGATATTTAGCATTTATTAAACTATCTTAGTGCATTACACTAGTTTCTGGATATTACATTATGCAATACTGACTTTAATAAGGACCTGCAGCCTTGCGGGGCTTGCAGAAAAAAACACAAGCGATGCACACATTTCGTCATGCGACACAGTCATTTTACTTTTATGCACGGACAGCTCGGGATTTTGTGTTTGGTCATATTTTGTGGTCAGCTGTTAGACACAGATTCACACGGTGGAATAGCAGACCTCCACTGGATGAATCCTGCACTTCATCTGAGCCTTGACCCACAGGAACCCACACAGAAGACTTCATCCTTATTTTGAAAACCTGTTGATCGTCCTTCAGCTGCCTCTCACTAAACTGCCACACAGTTTTCAGAGAGAAAATGTAAAATTGGTTGCACTGTATTATTACTTGCTTCCTGACACTACCTCATCCTTTGTGATCCAGTCAGTGCTCCTCTTGGATTGCTAGTCATGAATAAAATGAATTGGCTGCATAGTTGCTGATAACTTAGCTGTTTGCAAATAAAACATTTCACTCACTTTTGCTCTGACGACTTATTTGTTTAGCTTAGCGAATCTGCTCCTTAGTGTCCGATCAAATCATTGAGTGCAGGGGAAACCATGACTCGTTGAACCATTGTCCCCTGGTGCCCTTCTATGAAGTTGGTGAAAAGAAACCGTTCTGATATGCTATTCCCAATTTCCTGTTTCCCACTAAAAACATGAACTTTACTTCCTGTGCTGAGGTTTTAAAGACAACATTTTTCACTCCTAAATGATCAGCATATTACCAGAAGTCTTAACCTTTTAAGACCTACCATAGAACCAAGTCCACCAGAGCTTATATTATATGTTTATATGCTGTGGAGCCATTTTTGGGAGCATTTCAAGTTGCTATACATCAATACAACCATTACAGCCCAAATTTTAATAATATGTCTGCATTAAGTGCATAGTAATTACATAAATTGCAAAAAAGTGCAATAAACTACAAAAAAATTGAAAATCATTTTTGTTTTTTTAACATATATTTCTAGTTAGAGAAATTTAAGAGGCTTATCCCTCAAAACTTTAAATACAAAAAAGTTGCACAAAATAGTTTCCCACCACAGGAAATTTATTTTGAGTGTCTTCATAGTTTTATTTTTGAAATACACCAATTTTTATACACTGCAGGAAAAACGAAAATAAATATTATAATGCAAATTTGCAAAAAAGCAGCATATGCATCAAAATAAACTATTTCCAGCAGTGCAATATGAGTCCTAAGCATCCCAGAAACCACACAGAAAGTCATGAAGTCAAAGATAACTTTTAAAAACACCAGTATAGGCTCATGAGGCCTTGATGGTAAAAAACTACATTTCCGCGAAAATGACGTCACTTCCGGTTTCGGGCAGGTCATGGCGGACATGCAAAAGTTCGCGCTGACGTCTATTCCAACGTAGGAAGTGTTACGAACAGCTGATCGGATCGGCAAAGCGTGTTTCTGGAATATTATGTTTTTGTTGCTGCAAGTGCTTTTTATGCAGTTTTTGCAAAGCTATATGTGGAAGGAAACTGTGACCGAGGACAAGCTGATGGCATAAGATGTAAGTACAACTCCTCCGGTTTCATATGCAAAAAAAATTATTGCACTAGCTTACGTGGTTGCAGAGCTACCGGGATTTAAAAGTAGTTACGCAAAACAGAGCGTGCAGAACAACGGCTCCGACCGGCTTTAAAGGGTTAAAAACCCACAACATAGCGAGAGAAGGTCAAATTCATGAATTAAATAACCGTTTGAAAACGGTTTTCTCTTCCTGTTCTTGAGTTCCACCCTGCAGCAACACAATCAGTGACCTCAAAACAATCAAAACCTGATGATGCCCTTTGTGTGAAGTATTTTCCTCTGTGTTGTGTGCTCTTGGATCCATCTGTCATCCTCATTCTTTCCACTACTTACAGCAGTCGTTCCAGGATGAGAGTTACAGATTGCCGGTGCTCTGCTGTCATTTGTTTGTCCTTGACTGAGGTTTACGATCATGACCGTACACGCAGCTTGCAACAGTGCAGGATGCTGGAGAACAGCATCCTAGTGACACGGGATGATATACTTGGCTGTTAGAAAGAGGATGCCTTTTACACTCTTGTCACAAACATGTTTGGTAGAGCCAGACACAAAGTCTATTTATTTCATCCAATTCACAATTAGGTGCAAAGGTGGTGGAAAAAGTGCCACATTTCAGCTACGGCTTCTCTCTTTCTTACATTTAAAGACAAAAATGTACACAAAGCACATTAAGGTTAATAAGTCTTTTCTACACATTCTTCTTCCTGCTTTGCCGTCTTTTATTATATACCACATAATAGCACATACCACCTATGTACCCAGAGTAATAATCAATGTAATGTAATGTCATTTATCTTACATGTAATTTCAGGTCTTGTACTGAGATTTAAGATGAATGCAGGGTTACTGAGGGATGTTAATTAGAAATACATCAGCCATAAAGCAGTTTTCCAGTAGTACTATATACTTTAACCTGCACCACAGACAAACCCAAGTATTAAACACATATTAAAATCACTCTACGGTAAGTACCGGTGGTACTTGTTATATATAAATGGATAGTAAGAATACTTACAGCGTTCACTGAGCAATAACTGTTTCAGAAAGAAAGCTAAATATCTTAAAGAGCAACAAACACATAAAAAACTATGACAGAGTTCACAGTTTTGTTTTGGGAGGGTCTGTGAGCACATACGAACCGGCAGACGAAACACTGACAGAAGATCAAAAATGTCTTCAGGGCATCAGGAAGGGCAGAAATGTTTCACTCTGACCTTTAACTCACCAAAGACAAACTATGTCGCTTTGATGGATGCTCCGATTCCTTTAAATTGAAGTTTTTCTCTCCACTACAGCGTGGTGCTTCATACACACAAAAGAGTAATTTAATAAAAATGAGTCATTTCAAGCCTGCGGGACACGGTTGAATCAACTTAAAATAAATATTTAGAGCAGCGCTCCCACAAAAGTTGGATTTGATATCAATTTTAAATCTGATCAATAAAGGTCTAAAATTGAGGCTCATCAACAACACAATGAATTGATGACTGTAACACAAGTAATAGTTTTCATGTGTTGAAGAAGGAAATTCAATCTCTTCAACATTACAAATATTTTCTTTATGAACTCCGAGGCCATTTTTTTAATGGTCCTCGTGCTTCTGACACACAAAACCAGCAGTTTTGTTCTTGTTAAGTAGCCACGAAACAAAGCAGATAACATTTCTCTTTAAATGCTTTGAGAAAAATCACAGCAGAATGTTTAGCATGTTGAACTTAAGGTAAATTAAGAGCAACGGCACGTTTCCACGTCGCGCTCCACACCTGAGCTTCCACTGCTGGGTTAAACCAAACATGGCGTCGTCTCATAAATGTAATCATGCTGAGCCATCAGACAGTAGGGTCAGCTCGGTGATCCCGTCCTCATTGCTGTCAAAGACGCCTGCTCGTCACAGGTACAGACGAGGTTTCCTTTGGCATCGGAGCAGCGACTCCGATGCCATATATGTGCTCAAATGTATGCGGATGATGCAGTTATATATACGCAAGCAAATAGTGTCCAGCAGGTGGCAATAGATCTTACAGCTGCTTTAGCATTAATGCATAGCTGGCTGGAGGACTCATGCCTAATGTTGAACACCTCAAAAACTGTCTGTATGTATTTTTCAAAATGCCCCTTAACCCTTTAAAACCGGTCAGAGCGGGCACGCTCTGTTTTGCGTAACTATTTTTAAATCCTGGTAGCTCTGCAACCACGTGAGCTAGTGCAATAATTTTTTTTGCATATGAAACCAGAGGAGTTGTACTTACATCTTATGCCATCAGCTTGTCCTCGGTCACAGTTTCCTTCCACATATAACTTTGCAAAAACTGCATAAAAAGCGCTTGCAGCAACAAAAACATAATATTCCAGAAACACGCTTTGCCGATCCGATCAGCTGTTCATAACACTTCCTACATTGGATTAGACGTCAGCGCGAACTATCGCATGTCCGCCATGACCTGCCCGAAACCGGAAGTGACGTCATTTTCGCGGAAATGTAGTTTCATACCGTCCGGGCCTCAATGAGCTTACACTGGTGTTTTTAAAAGTTATGTTTGACTTTCTGACTTTCTGTGTCGTTTCTGGGATGCTTAGGACTCATATTGCACTGCTGGAAATAGTTTATTTTGATGCATATGCTGCTTTTTTGCAAATTTGCATTATAATATTTATTTTAGTTTTTCCTGCTGTGTATAAAAATTGGTGTATTTCAAAAATAAAACTATGAAGACACTCAAAATAAATTTCCTGTGGTGGGAAACTATTTTGTGCAACTTTTTTGTATTTACAGTTTTGAGGGATAAGCCTCTTAAATTTCTCTAACTAGAAATATATGTTAAAAAAACAAAAACAATTTTCAATTTTTTTGTAGTTTATTGCACTTTTTTGCAATTTATGTAATTACTATGCACTTAATGCAGACATATTATTAAAATCTAGGCTGTAATGGTTGTATTGATGTATAGCAACTTGAAATGCTCCCAAAAATGGCTCCACAGCATGTAAAAATATAATATAAGCTCTGGCGGACTTGGTTCTATGGTAGGTCTTAAAGGGTTAAACTTGAAGCAGTCAAACATATTCCTGGATGGAGTAGAGCTTGAATTAGCTCCACAATTTAAATATCTTGGGGTCATTGTAGACCCAACATCATCCTTTAAGAGTCACATAACTAAAGTGTCCCAGGTACTTAAATTTAATAATCGAAATTTTAATCATATACGTAATAATTTAAATATGAATGTTGCAAAAACGTATTTTTACTGATGATCATCTCTCATATGGACTATTGTTTGACGTCTTGGTCACTTGCTTGTCCAACAACACTTAAAACTATTGAAAACATTTATAAAAGAAGTTTAAAACTACTTGACAAAAAACCGACTTGTTGTTTAAAAAAACATAAATTACTGAACTTCAATAACTTAGTGAAACTTAAAAGAGTGTGTTTAATATATAAAGTCTTACACTCCCTTGCTCCACCACCACTAAAGCAGTTCATTAGGCATAAAGAAAGCTCAGACAGGACCACTCGAGCTACAATCCGAGGAGACTTGTTTATACCCCACAGACGGACAGCATTTGGGCAGAACGTCCTCTCTGTTAAGGGAGTCTTCCTCAACCCATTACAGAATGCTCTACATTCATTTTGTTTAAGGCAAAGGTTAAAAACTGGTTATGGACAAATCAAGTGTGTGATCATGTATGAGTTGTATAGTTTTAATGTTTTATTTGGGAACAGAATGGTGTGTATGTGTAAGTTTGGTGATGGAGTTTTTATTATGAATGAATGATGGATTTTTATGAATTATTATGTCTATTTTTTATGCTTAAGGACAACAGATGGAAATTAGCCCTTGGCTATAATCTGGTATGTTTACATTCATGTAATTTTTTTTTACATTTATGTTCATTAACATGCACTGTCCTAAATAAATAAATAAATAAAAAGACTCGCTGGATTAAGGTATGACTGGGACAGTTCATTGCGTGCAGGGCTGTTTCTTAAGATCCTCACATCACATTTAAATTCTGGGTTTTGAAAGAATATATTTTGACCCAAAGCGTTCTTTTTTCTAAACCTACTTAGATGTTTTTGGGGATGCTTGAATCCAGCACATGAAAGGAAAAGTAAGAAAATAACTGAACCGGACCCTTTCCTGGCTGATCGACCGCGGTCTCACAGTTATGGCGCTAACACTCCTGCTGCAATGGGAACACTGTGGATAAATCCGGGTCGAGATAAGATAGCACTGACAATGTAATGGACAGCATTACAGCATTTTACTGTCTACACTTGAGCCATGTGAACCAAAACATCATCCAATGATATTTTATTGCAGAGGCAATAGAGGACTGCCGCCTGCAGTTAAATAGCCCGCTATTGAAGAGTTGCAGGGATGGACAGATGAGCCAGAGAGGCTCGGGCTGATATTGATGGCTGATAGATGCTGCACAGTCAGAAAGCCCACAGAGATTGAGGGTATTTGCTCCAACAAATGGGATTGCTCACATTTTCTACTGTAATCCACGAGTGAAACCAAGAGTGGAAGTCGTTGTGTTTGACTGGACAACTGGACAGAACAGAAATCGTTCTCCACAGGAGAAAAGGATAAAGTGGTAGAGGACGAAAAGAGACAACTGTCAAGTAATCATATACAAAAAGCAACGATAGGCTTTTTATTCTAAAGCACGCAGGCTAAAAATGCATAATTGTTGTTGTTTTACACAAAGCCTCTTCATTTATCTGCATCTCCTTAAAACTGCAAAGTTCCTCACAGGAAACCTGCAGAGATGCATTACCATTGCTGCACCACCAGCACCGAGCAGGACTGTCCGAGGCTGTGGCCCAGCGCTTTCATTTGCTTTTTGATCTCTTTTGTTGCATTTTTTTTTTTTTTTTAACTCAATTTTTATTATAATTTACAACATTGTCAATGTTCACAAGTAGGACAGTTACAGGAACTGCAATACAGAAATGTAGATTAAAATAAGAACTGCAATTAGGAAGCACAAAACAAAACTGGAAAGCAAAACAAAACCCAAGCAAGCAAACAAACATACAGACAAAAACAAGAAGAAAACAAAACAAAAACTTTATGTAATAGTAAATAACATGTGACAAATCTAGCCATTGATGAACAAAACGAAACAGACCTATGCTAAATTATTGAAACAGTAAAGCATGTATGGGTCGCCAACGCTCAGTAAACAATTCTCTCTGAATCCGCAGAGCATATGTTATTTCCTCCATCTGATAAATTTCTCTTACTTTATCAATCCACATATTATATGAAGGTGGGTCAAGATTCAGCCATTTAATAGTGATACACTTTAGTGCTGCTGTAAGCAAGATTCTTAAAAGATACTTTTTATTGTTTCCCGCAAAACCATTTGGTATTACTCCTAAAATGGCTAGCTGTTGGTCTTTTGTTAATGGTTGCTGGAAAACTGTATTGAGAACTTTAAATATGTCATTCCAAAATGAGCAGAGTTTTGGGCATGACCAGAATATATGTGAGTGGGTTCCTAAATAAGTACCACAATTTCGCCAGCAGGTGTCAGGATTTGTAGGCTTCATTTTGGCCATTATCTCCGGGGTTCTAAAATATCTCATGACCACTTTCCATTTAAATTCTCTCCACAGCCCAGAATTAGTCACAAGATGGGCTTCACCGAACACCTCTTCCCAGGTGTCCTCCGAGATTTGAGTGCCAGTCTCAGCTTCCCACCTTGCCTTAATATCCAAAGTTGCATTTGTATTGAAACTCAGAAATGCGTTATAGAAATTACTGATTAATTTTGGGGAGGAATTACTTAGAAATATTTTTAGAAATATTTCCTCAATGGGTGAGGGCTCCAAAACTTGCCTCCATTCTTTATGTTTTGTCAAAAAGCTTCTTAGCTGCAGAAATCTAAAAAAGTCAGAAGAGGGAAGCCGAAACTGACCTCTCAACTGTTCAAATGAGCTCAGGTGCCCATTCCTCACAACATGACACAGTTTATGAAGCCCGCTATTCGACCATGCTTTGAAGCCAGAGTCTTCCACAATAGGAGAAAAACCCTGCAGGGAGGAGAGGCTTGATAAAATTGAAATTTCTTTTGGAAGACCAAATGATTGTTTGATTCTACGCCAAATCTTTAGTGTGACCCTCGTCCATTCCCCCATATGCAAATTTTTAATTGAAATGTTAGAAAAAAGCAGGGATTCCAATGATCTTTCACACATTGTCTTCTCAATGTTTAGCCACTGAGTTTCAGACAAATCCCGCACCCATACAGTCAGGGGTCTCATCTGAGCTGCCCAGAAATAATATTTCAGATTTGGAACAGCCAATCCCCCCTGCAGTTTTGACAGTTTTAATGTTTGGAACTTGATCCTTGGGCGTTTGCCTTGCCATATAAATTTGGAAAAAAGTTTATCTAAATTATCAAATGTAGAGTTGGGAATGTTAATAGGCAGCATTTGGAAAAGGTATAGAAGTCTTGGCAATACATTCATACGTATACTCTCGATCCGACCCAAGAAAGACAGAGGCAGGACTGTCCATCTCTCTAAATCTTTTTTTATTTTTGCAACTATAACTTCATAATTTACTTTAAACAAGTCTGATAATGAGTGAGGAATCTGAATTCCTAAATACTTGATACCTTCGTTTGGCCATTTAAAGCCACATCGCTCCTTGAATGTTTGTGAAATGTTTCCTCCTAAATCCATTGCCAATGTTTTGTCAATATTAACTTTGTAACCAGAGAGGTAACCGTATGTACCAATAATTTCTTTTAAATGAGGTACACTGACTGCAGGATTTGAAATGTATAAAAGTACATCGTCTGCATATATGGACAATTTATGCTGTTCTCCATTAATTGAAAGGCCCTGAATTCCATGTTCATCTCTAATCAACTGCGCCAGAGGCTCAATACTTATATCGAACAGCAGGGGCGACAGTGGGCATCCTTGTCTACACCCACGTTCCAGTGGAAATCTGGCTGATATTGTTCCATTTACCCGTACAGCCGCCATTGGGTTGGAATAAAGAATCTGTATCCACTTAATTAAGTTTGGCCCAAATTTGAATCTTTCAAGTGTATGGCCCAAGTACTGCCAGGAAACCCTGTCGAACGCTTTTTGCGCATCAAGAGACAGAATCATTGTTTCTTCTTGTTTGGTCTTGTACAAGGACATTAAGTTCAACAATCTACGAACATTGTCCCCATAGTGCCTTCCTGCAATGAACCCCGTTTGATCTGGATTTATAACCTGTGTAATAATTTTACTAACTCTTTTGGCTAAAATCGTGGTGAGAATGCGCAAATCAGTATTAAGTAATGAGATTGGCCTGTATGATTGACAATTTGTGGGGTCCTTGCCCTCTTTATGGATTACGACAATTGTAGCATCATTCCAGGACGGCGCCATAGTCCCAGTCTCCAGAGCGCAGTGGTAAGCTTTCAGTAATAAGGGTGCGACTTTGTCCTTAAGTTTTTTATAGAATTCATTAATAAAACCATCAGGGCCAGGACTTTTTTTAGTTTTAAGGTTTGAAATCACCTGTATAATTTCTTGTTCTCGAATTGGTTCATCTAACTCCTTTGCTACAGATTCTGGCAGTGTTTTTAAATTGATCTTTTCTAAGAAATCAGATAGGGTTTTGTCATCTTTACATGTATCTGAATTTTTATATAATGACTCGAAAAAATTGGCAAAGCAACTTGCAATTTGATTTGGTTTAGTAATTAGGGTTTGATCTGACTTCAACTTTTGGACCATATTACAAGTTTGCTGTTTCCTGAGTCTTATTGCCAGCAATCTACTAGCCCTACTGCCCTGTTCATAGTACTTTTGTTTAATGAATCTTAAATTGCCCTCAATTTTCTCGTTTATTAAACTATCAAGCTCACTACGTAACATTTTAAGATTGGAAAGCAAATTGGCTGTCTGTGCTTTTTTGTGTTGTTGCTCTAGGTATTTTATTTTGGCCTCCAATTCACGCCGCCTAGCCTCTTTTCTTTTTTTCCTGGCACTTGCAAATGATATTATGCGACCTCTAATGTATGCCTTGGCGCAATCCCAGAGAGTTAAAGGCGATATCTCCGGAGTTGTGTTCAACTCCAAGTAAGTATTTAGTTCAGTATGTATGAACTCACAAAACTGGCTATCATTTAGGAGTGAGGCATTTAATCGCCAAAGTTTTAGTTTTGGTGTCAATCCTAAGTCCCATGAGAGTGATAACGGTGCATGGTCAGACAGTGTAATTGGTAAGATTTCAATATTGTCAATTCTATGCTCTTCTGTTTTAGAAGTAAAAAAGAAATCTATCCTGGAATAGGATGCATGTCTATGCGAGTAAAAAGTATAATCTCTGACTCTAGGAAACCTATTTCTCCAAACATCAATTAGTCCCAGTTCAGTTGTTAAATGTTTTAGAGCTTTGCTCATTTGCGATGCATGGCTTTTAGAACTTGGTTGTTTATCCAAATAAGGTGACAAGACACAATTAAAATCCCCTCCTAGCAATAAAACACCAGAACACTTTTGAAGTACTAGATTAGAAATTGTATGTATGAAATTTGGCTCATCCTCATTAGGGGCATAGATATTGATGAGGGAAACCAGTACTCCATCAATAGAGCCGTTGACCATAATGTACCTTCCATGTGGGTCTCTATATGTAGTGAGTGGGGTGAAGTTTATCTGTCTGTGTACTAGGATAGCCACACCTGTTCTCCTGCCAGACTTGTGAGACGAATAAAACACTTGTTGTGCCCACGACCTTTTTAGCTTGTCATGCTCAATATCAGATAAATGTGTCTCCTGCAAAAAAGCTATATGACAATTGAAACTTTTTAACTGGCCTAGAATTTTTTTCCTTTTAATGGGGCTGTGGAGGCCATTGACATTATAGCTTATGACTTTAAGCAAATCTATCTTGACTGTTTAGGGTTAAGTTTGAAAGATATCTGGGAGGTACAAATAATTTTAAACCCCATAATGACCCAAAGTTTTGCTTAGCATAGGGCAATACAAAAAGAACCATCAAACCAACAAACCAGAAACTAATATATAAACTACATTGTACAAGTTTTTTACCCATCAAAAGATCCCCGGGAGAACAAGGGACCTGAACAGGGGTAACAACAGCAGGACAGAAAGTCAAAGGGACCCCGAGTGCAGCTAACTCAAGTTTGGATGTCTTCATATGGAACGAGGAACTGAAGTTCGGGGAAAATTGCTGGGCGAGCAGTCTCAGTACCACTAATAAATCTCAGTACTGTCTGCTAAAACAATATTGGAACTCAGGCCCTGCACAACGTAGTAACGACCAGGCACAGTAATGTAGCTTAATGACATAGAAAACTCTGAGTTACCTTCCACCTTGGGACAGAAGATAAGACAGTTATAGATCACCATCTGCTGGAGAGAGTATATTTTCCTTGACATAATCCATGGCTTTGGCAGCATCCACAAACTCCTTTTCAACGTTGTTGTAAGAGACACGGAATCTGGCAGGGTAGAGGATGCCAAAGCGGACTCCCGGTCTATCGTGGAGTATCTTCCTCACGTCAGTGAAAGCCGCCCTGGCTTTCGCCACGCTGGCCGTGTAGTCGGGGAATATTGCGATTGGGTTTCCTTTGAAGTGTAGTTTTCCTCTGCGCGCTCTCCTGAGGATGTCCGCCGCGTCTCCTTCGCTGTTTAATTTAGCAATGATAGGGCGTGGAATATCCCCGGGTCTCCGTTGAGTCAGGCTACGATGAGATCTTTCCACACGGACTTCTCTGTCAAGCTGAAACACCTCTTTGAGGAGCGCAGAGACCGCCGCCGGAGAGCTGGAACCCTGAGTTTCAGTCACACCGATAATCCGGATGTTTCCCCTTCTCATACGTCCCTCGAGGTCTTCACATTTGTGTTTAAGGTCTTTCACCTCTTTCGTGAGGGACTCCATCGTGTCTTGTACGGCCACCATTTCGTCAGACCAATTCGACAGACCCGCTTCGACAGATTTTACGTTAGCTCTCACCTGGTCCAGCTCGGCTCGAATAGCGGTTGTGTTGCTATTGATTTCTGCCTTCACGTCTTGGATATCCCTTTTCAACGAGTCAAAGCTGTCAGCCAGAGCAGACCTGACTTCCTGCTGGATGATGGCGGCGATATCTTGTCGCAAGGAGGCAAGAATATCCGTCTTGAGGTCTGCCACATCCATTTTAGCTATCGGTGCCGACTTCGATGTTTGGCTAGCGGTGTTGTCACAACTTTTGCCCGCGGCTGCACTGGTCTTAGCTGTCGACGAAGCCTCGTATTTGTATTTCCGCAGATTTGCCGCCATAAAAGCGACTTTCTTGGATTTATATCCGTAGGAACTTTGTTTAAAAGTTTAAGATTGTCTTTAAAAGCAGATTGGTAACTTAAGTGCCTATTTTTGATGCAAATTAAGCTGGAATGTGCAGAGGCTCTGAAGTAAGCGTGTTCACTCCATCGCGCTCGCTAGCGCCCCCCCTCTTTTGTTGCATTTTGAAGATAATATTAAGTTCTCGGTTCATTATTTAGTTGCCTCAAATTCAATCTGGTTATGTTTCACTTACGTATTCTGGTCAGTCTCGTGTATTTCTGTGATTTCAGGTTGTCTGCGTCTCGTGTTTCCTGTTTTATTTTGAAGAGGTCTCGTGTTTCTATGTTCATTGTGTTTAGTTTTACTCTTCTTCTACGTCTATGTGCATGTCCATGTTCCAGGCTTTTGTTGTGTTTAGCTCACCCAGTTTAGGTTATGATTTAGTTCTACTCTATGTTTTGCATTTCTAAGTCCAGCCTTTAATAAACGGCTAGTTTTTCAGTTAATATTGAGTTTTGATATTTTGCGCGTCTGCACTTGGGTCCACCTTCTTCACTCAGAGTCTGCCTCAGCAGTGACAAAGACATACTAGACTAGAACCTTGCTCCACTGTTCCTATATGTGTCCTCCCATTTTATCACCAGTGGTCACAACACTAACTTGTTTAACCCTTTAAGACCTACCATAGAACCAAGTCCGCCAGAGCTTATATTATATGTTTACATGCTGTGGAGCCATTTTTGGGAGCATTTCAAGTTGCTATACATCAATACAACCATTACAGCCTAAGGTTTAATAATATGTCTGCATTAAGTGCATAGTAATTACATAAATTGCAAAAAAGTGCAATAAACTACAAAGAAATTGAAAATCGTTTTTGTTTTTTAACATATATTTCTAGTTAGAGAAATTTAAGAGGCTTATCCCTCAAAACTGTAAATACAAAAAAGTTGCACAAAATAGTTTCCCACCACAGGAAATTTATTTTAAGTGTCTTCATAGTTTTATTTTTGAAATACACCAATTTTTATATACTGCAGGAAAAACGAAAATAAATATTATAATGCAAATTTGCAAAAAAGCAGCATATGCATCAAAATAAACTATTTCCAGCAGTGCAATATGAGTCCTAAGCATCCCAGAAACCACACAGAAAGTCAGAAAGTCAAACATAACCTTTAAAAACACCAGTATAGGCTCATGAGGCCCTGATGGTAAAAAACTACATTTCCGCAAATGACGTCACTTCCGGTTTCGGGCAGGTCATGGCGGACATGCAAAAGTTCGCGCTGATGGATGTAGGGAGTGTTACAAACAGCTGATCAGATCAGCAAAGCGTGTTTCTGGAATATTATGTTTTTGTTGCTGCAAGTGCTTTTTATGCAGTTTTTGCAAAGTTATATGTGGAAGGAAACTGTGACCGAGGACAAGCTGATGGCATAAGATGTAAGTACAACTCCTCCGGTTTCATATGCAAAAAAAATTTTTTGCGCTAGCTCACGTGGTTGCAGAGCTACCGGGATTTAAAAATAGTTATGCAAAACAGAGCGTGCCCGCTCCGATTGGTTTTAAAGCGTTAAAGGATAGTGTAAGGCAGGGTTAACATGTTTTTTCCTTCCTTTTATCCTCCCTGGCTGTCTCCTTTCACTTATGAAAAGGAGAAAAATATATGGAGGCTTTATCAGCGTTTATGTACACATGTTTGTTTTTTACCTTTTTGCTTTTTTCTATTTATATTAACATTTTGCATTTTTCTTCAGCAGAAAATGGAAACGACCTTTATAAAAGACTGAGGCTGAAAGATCTCCAGTGGCAGAGATAAGAGCCCGTGTTGATAGTACAGATCCATATCGAAGAATTTCATCTCCAAAAGCCGGCTGTAAAATAGCGACTGTTCCATAAAAGCTGGCCACTCTACAAAACACAATAACCTGTTTTGTGAAATGTGGAGACCGAGGCCGCTCCCCTGCAACTCCCCCGTTTGGCTTCTGATGCAACCACAGGCAACACTAAAGTACAGGTTTAATATAGGGGCAAGTCTCCAGCTGTGTTTGAGACAAAACGGGGCATTAACACATGGTCCTGTGAGGCCATTTAACCTACATGTATATACTTAGTTTTCTCAGGGCAGCGAGCACATTGCCAGCTTAAAACAAAGCACAGGCAGACATCACAGCTAAGCAACAAGGGGAAAAAGCCAACATGTGCAGCTCCAACCTGCTCGCTGAACCTCTCCCACTAAGGATGCATGCACCTGCTTCATGTTGACAATCTGCTGCCTTCTGGCTTCATGCAGCAGGTAAACAAAGCCTTATTTAAGCTATTGCTTATATCTGATATGTATTCTTCACATTTTACTATTTTACTCAGCTGACGGGGACTGACGAGCTGAAAACGTCTCCCACCGCAGACTCTGAGGAGGTGCAGCTGTTTTCTCTCAGACTTTGGGATTATAGGTTTTTATTGTGAAAAGCACCTCAGATCTCAACTATAGCGTTCAAGAACAATTTACACAACCAATATTTATTACCTTTTAAAATAATTCTATTGATGTCTGCCAAGTGCTAACTGCTAACTGTCTGCATATAGCATTAGCCTGAGATCAGCAGTTTAACACGAGGAACATGAGTTATGTTTCTAGCAGAGATGGGCAGTAACTTGTAACGTGTTACTGTAATCCGATTACTTTTTTCAAGTAACGAGTAAAGTAAGGGATTACTATTGCAAAAACGGTAATTAGATTACCGTTACTTTCCCGTAGGAACGCTGCGTTACTGCGTTACTAAAACCGTGATTTTTTGCGAGAATGTCTCATGACAGTGACGTAAGCGAGTGCGACGTTCGTGACAACAGCTGTGTGCAGATCAACAATGGATCATATATCGAGTGCAGAGAGAGTATGAGCGTGCAGCGTTTAAAGCGTGGAAGTACTGACCTTACTTTGAGTTTGATTCCATAAAAAGTGACAAAAACATTAGTGTCCGTTGTGCGTGGGAAGAAAACTTCTTTTTACAGCGAAAAAACCCCTAAACTTCCAAACAAGCACCGAGTAGCTACGACGTAATGGGAAACTCACAGAGAAACTCGCGGATTCTTCCACTGACCGCTGCACACCTGCACCAGGGTAACCCTCCGCCTACCCCACTCCTGCTTTACAGGTGAAAATAGAGCAACAGGACCGCTAGTCTTTGACTTTATTTATTTTCTGCTGTGTTTTACTTGCATCTATTTGAAAGAGTGAGTGTAAACACACAAAATATTTTATTTTATGTGCTGGAATGTGCAGAAAATAGGTTTAAATGTTAAACAAATTCAGAGAATGTTGCATATAATTAAATTTTTGCTTGATGCATAAAGTTAAAAGATTAAAACTAATAAAACAAGTTTTAAAAAGAGACTTTTCCATTTGATTACATTTTGTATGATGATTATGTAGAAAAAGTAGCATTGGGCTGAAAGATCTATCACTTTATCACCTATTCAGGTTGTAAATCGTGTTTTTAAAAAGTAACTAAGTAATTAATTACTTTTGAAAATAAGTAATCAGTAAAGTAACGGATTATTTTTTGGGGGAAGTAATCAGTAATTAGTTACTGATTACTTTTTTCAAGTAACTTGACCAACACTGGTTTCTAGCATTCATATATCACACCAACCACTGTTCTGTTAATGTATTGAATTTAATATAAACTAGGTTAGGCAGATGACAGGATGGATGTAGCTCCAATTCCTCCACCCATTTTTGCAAGCACTTTCTTTCTGCCTACAGTAAGTGCTTTCTAACATTCACACACATTCACATTACAGAGCAAACTTGGGTTCAGTATCTTGCCCAGGGATACTTTAGCATGCAGACCAGAGCAGCCAGGGATCAAATCATCAACCTCACAGTTAGCAGAGGCCCCGCTCTACCTCCTGAACTACATCCACCCCGCGGCCTTCACCCGTGGCAGTAAACAACAGCAACACCCGTCACGAAGCACGCCATTTGGAAAGGTGAGAGACTCGTGCATAAACAGCGTTCAGAGCACAGCACTCTGATACTTGCAGAAACTAAAGTTTCCAGTAAGTCGGCATTTGTTTTGGTCTGAACTCCAGCAGCATGTTTCAGGAATGTACGAGACACCGACAACAACCAGCAGACACGTAAACTGACGAGTCACGTTGTTATGTGTAGTGTACACTGTAGTCAACTACAGTTGAATGAATATAAAGTGACACAGGACAATAACACAAAACTCCATCCATCCATTCGCTTATCCTTTTTCAGCGTCGCTGGAGCCTATCCCAGCTGTCATAGGGCGAGAGGCGGGGTACACCCTGGACAGGTCGCCAGTCTGTCGCAGAACTAACACAGAGACAGACAACCATTCGCACTCACACTCACACCTATGGGCAATTTGGATTGATCAGTTAACCTATCCCCACAAACTGCATGTCTTTGGACGGTGGGAGGAAGCCAGAGTACCCAGGGAGAACCCACGCAAGCACAGGGAGAACATGCAAACAGAAAGACCCCGGCCTGATGGTGGAATTAAACTCAGGACCTTCTTGCTGTGCGGCAACAGTGCTAACCACCGTGCTGCCACAAAACTGTAACACAAAACTATTTACCAATAATCAATGTTAGAGGATTGTAAATGGTAAATGGCCTGCATTTGTAAAGCGCTTTTCTAGTCCCTAAGGACCCCAAAGCGCTTCACACTACATCCAGTCATCCACACACTGGTGATGGCAGCTACATTGTAGCCACAGCCACCCTGGGGCGCACTGACAGAGGCGAGGCTGCCGGACACTGGCGCCACCGGGCCCTCTGACCACCACCAGTAGGCAAACACGGGGTTAGTATCTTGCCCAAGGATATTTGGCTGCAGCCAGGAGACAGCCTGCGATCGAAACACCGACCTTCTGATTAGTGGCTGACCTGCTCTGCCACCTGAGCTACAGCTACCCCTAATGTAAAATTGTAACGATATACTTTCATGCTGGGAATCAATTGATCCTCTGCTGCTCAATTAATAATTCAACATTAAGTAAAGCAAATTAGACAGTAGAGCTTACTGCTATAAACAGTTTGGACTGACGACATGAACAGAAGAAGAGCTGCAGGTAGCTGCCTCCCCCTCCCTGAACCTGGTGCTGGTCTCTTCCTGTTAAAAAGAAGTTTTTCCTTTTTCCTTCCCACTCTCACCAAAATAAAGATCCTCAGTTAACTGTTTTGGGGATTTTTTGCTATGTGATAAAACTAGATAGATAATAAAATATTAGATAAAATAATGATAATAATAATAATAAAAAAATTACAACAATAATAATAATATAATAATAATGATAATGATGATAATAATAATAATAATAATAATAATAATAATAATAATAATATAATAATGATAATGATGATGATAATAATAATAATAATATAATAATAATAATAATATAATAATAATGATAATAATAATAATAATGATAATGATGATAATAATAATAATAATAATGATGATAATGATGATGATAATAATAATAATAATAATAATAAAAAATAACAACAATAATAATAATATAATAATAATGATAATGATGATAATAATAATAATATAATAATAATAATAATAATAATAATAATAATAATAATAATAATGATAATAATGATAATAATAATAATGATAATGATGATGATGATAATAATAATAATAATAATAATAATAAAAAAGAAATAACAATAATAATAAAATAATAATAATAATAATAATAACAATAATAATAATAATAATGTGGTGTACCATATGTACCATAGTTTGAACTTTGACGAAGTTTTCTGTTGAAAACATCAGGAGAAAAAAACATCAGGTTTCACTTCTGTTAGCCGAGACCTGAAATCTCAGGCTGAAGGCCAAAAGCTGCTCTGTGCAGATTCACCGAAGCCGGACGTCTGAAGACTGAAGAAGAAAAGAAAATGTTTCCTCGTCTGATGAATTCTGATCTCTGCTGAGGGGCTCAGACAGCAGAGCCACGAGCACGCATCAACAGCACGGACCCAACCTGCCATGTGCATCCCTTTATACCCGCCTGCTGATGGGTGTCCACTGGAAACGTCAGCTATACATCGAACCTACTCTAAGCAGAGAGATAACAATTTGCTATATTTGATTTTTGATTTTTAAGTTACATGACATAAATATTTATTTTGCATAATGATGATAATAATGATCCAAAGACACAAACATGATAAATCTGTGGCTTTTCCATGTTTTTAATAATTCACATTTTTTCTCACAAATTCCACATTTTTGTGTCGTTTTCTTGAAGTTCTGCCGAGTTTCATGCTACAGGTTTCTACATGACAGTCAGTAAACTGTGTTGGGATAGTTGTAAAAATGTTTCCAATGATGTATTTTAGGATTAATAATAGCACAACGCTTCAAAAATAACCATAGAAAGACTTTTATAGTTCGCTGTAAACCTGTAAAACATGCTGTTTTCTATGGGTGCTATTAATATGTACAAAAATATTTTAGTGCACTCTTTTGTGAGTCAATCTTTTCCTCGTCCGTGATCAGCAGAGTTCGGGATTCTCTAGGATGGAGGAAAAAGTAGTTTGATGGTGACTCATTTTCCACTTAATCACAGCCACTGCAGTCACGCCCACTGACACTGAAGCACACGCGCTCTGTGATAGAGGACAGAAATCTCATTAAGATCGATAAGACTGCAAAGATTAAATGTCACCCAAAAACATATCAGCAGTGGCAAACCAAATATCTGGCTCCGTCAAAAACTAAAGCAGAACCATCTCAGCTCCTGCCAAACACACTCAGTATAAACAATTTCAGCAGCAGATGGCACGCCTCAAACAGAGCCCGATAGAAAACGCTATAGAATAGATATGATCCTGGATTTTACAATCACAAGAATTTCAAAACAAGTTTGAGGTCATCGTTCCTCTGGGTGGAGAGTAATAAGGCACCTGAGCGCTCCTTTGAGACGGACAGTCAGATTAATGGGACAAGAACGTCAAACTAATAGAGATAAGAAGGTTTCTTTATGGCATTTTAACCTTTATGTGACACAGAGGCACAGAGAGTAGGGGGACTGGTCTGGACTGGATTTGGACCCAGGTTTGATTCAGGCCCAGTCTGTTCTGCCCGGCAACAGAGATTCTAGCCTTCTGTAGATGAGTTGCCAGCACAGCCGGGTGAGCTACAGTGGTGCTCAATAAGGATGCTTCTTATCACTCTACTGTACACATGCAGTGAACTAATATACTGGCACACACATCAAATAACTATAGATATACAACAACAATAATAATAAGATGTCAAAAAGGTACGGAGCCCCGCAGGGGACATGGGAGAAAAAAAATTAAGACGGACTTTTACGAGATCTCGCAAAACTAACTCGGGATCTCGCAAAAGTTTTAGCCGCATTCTTCGTACGCCGGCTTGAAGCTGACTGGGAGGTCGAGGCACGATGTGCCAGGAAAGCGGTGTTCCTCCCGGCTGTAGTAGGTCTTGACCTCCCGTTAGCTTCGAGCTAAACTTCGAGCAAAACGTTTGTTTTGCGAGATCTTGCAAAAGTTTTGCGAGATCTCGCAAAAGTTTTGCGAGATCCCAAGTTAGTTTTGCGAGATCTCGCAAAAGTCCGTCTTAATTTTTTTTCTCCCATGTCCCCTGCGGGGCTCCGTAAAAAGGAGACAACAAAAGAAAAAAAATATGTATTTAACAACAAATGATAGTTTGACATTTACTTGTGACTACATTGCTGACAGTTAAATGCTCGTAAGAAAGCTTTTATTTTGTATTTGTTACCAATTAAAATTGTTACAAATTTAATTAAAAAAATATCAACATCAACTTCAGATTGGATGTGTCAACATTTAGGAAAACATATTTAAAAATACATCAAAAACACCCACAAGCATCCTATATAAATCCTCGAGTCGATGCTAGAAATATCAAAGTTGCTTTCATCGTTAAATTTGCTTTTTTTGTGCATTTATTTATCATGAAACACCTTTAATCACACAACCTAGTTTTGCACTACTTTGGGAGGCTGGTGTCGTCTATTCTCGTTTAGCAAATTCTGTGTTTGGGATGAATTTTGTTTTCTATCGAGGTTTTAATCTTCTGATGTCATGGTTACTGCTAAATCAGCCTTATTACACTGTAAACACAACTGATTCTGTCCCTGCACAGAGTTTTTAAAGTGGCACGCACTGCCCTCTAATTAGATCTTAAAAGAAGCTTCTCTTTACTGGAATAATCTTCTGCTACTCTTGTGTCTGATGCCAGTGTGCAATGTTCTGCTGGAGGCAGAGCCATAATTTTAGCTCGAGCAGCAGCTCAGAGTGGATTTACTTGAACAAGTCTTTGATCTATTGAAGGATCTCTGTCTTTTGTAAAATATAGTTAATATGGTCAGGGCCAACAATGAGCCTAGAAGCAGAGCTGAACCATAAATACTTTGAATTACAGGTCAGAGGTTTTTTCTTTCTTTTAATTTGGTGCAAAAAGAAAAGAAAAATATTAAAATCAATGAAAGAATTTTTAGAGTTTGAAGCACAATTATTTACTATTATGGGTTATCATACAAAATAACCCCAAACTTGTAGATAAAAAAATCTGATTATAACTTTTTATAGCATTGCTTTTGCTTCCTGACTGCCGACTACACTCTGCTGTGTGAAGTGTTTTTGAATCTAGCAATTTTGCAGCTGGAGGGGCAGGAAGCCTTTTTTCCTTTGGAAAAATATTTTCTCCGGTTCATGTCGGGGCAAATAAGTGGCCTTTATTTACTACAGTTTTTTGTGATTATAGATAAGTCGCTTTTTTTTTTTGTTAGTTTGTTTCTAGAATATTTTGTTTGTTATCGTGGCTGTGCCCACCTCGATGCCATCTACATGTAAAGAATAAGTAAACATCTCTGTGTGAACTGCAGATTTGGTTGGTCTGGTCCTTCCATGTGATAAGGGGAAAACAGATGAGTAGTGTCTATGCTGTGCTTGGCTTTCCTCTGCATGTCTCACATTTGATTGTACAGTTTTAACATTTTGTTTCAGTCATTGTGCAAGTATGCAGAGAACCTATGCCCAGAGTAATTATTTGATATTTCAATTAGGGCTGCCACAAACGATTATTTTGATAGTCGACTAGTCACCGATTACTTTTGCGATTAGTCGACTAATCAGATCATCATCCATTGGACATAAAACGTACAGCTTATTGCACCAGCAGCATTTGCTCTTATATAACTATCATTAGCTTACAGCTTTAAGTGTTTAAGGTATGTGCTAACTAAAAATAAAGACAAGATGATAGTTTATTAAATTTTAATGAAATTTGCAGATTGTTTCAGTGAAGTTTAATAAACTCAGCTGATTTACTCAGGAACAAATAAAATACTAAAAAAGCCAAACAATAACATTTTTAAGTTATCTAAGTGACTTATATATCATGTTTAACCTGAGTAGTGAAAGACGGCGGTGGGTTTGAAAATGATTAGCGGGAGTCCGGTGTTCTCACGGCTCTAGTGAGCCTAGCCCCCGGCTAGCTATCGAGCTAGTGGCTAACAGACGTCTCCGAAAACGTCGGAGCGCTTTTGAAAATATGTGGTGTCTTGATAAACTGAGCAGATATTTGAGGTTTACACAGCTACATTCTCGCCTGAAAATATGTTCAACGTTTATTTTGTGACCCAGAAAGAATAATAAGAGTAATATTAAAACTAACTAGCTGCCGCCATTGTTGGAAACTGAGCTGGGCTGCGCTATGAATTCTGGGACACAGCTTCTTCTTCTTCTTCGGGGTTTAACGGCAGCTGGCATCCTTGTACATGCAGTGCTGCCATCTTCTGTTTCAGTCCGTTATTACACTCTTAAATCCTACTACTTATTCCTGCGTCTTTTGGGATCTTACAAAGCTTCAAACGACGCGTCGACTATTAAATCAGTTGTTGACGATTTTGATAGTCGACGTAATCGTGACTAGTCAACTAATCGTGGCAGCTCTAATTTCAATAAGAGATGAAGGAATATGATTGCATTGCATCTTTAAACTCTTTTCCTCTTGGCTCAGGTCAGATGCTGTGATGGCTGTGAAGGTATCAGGCAGATATATCAAAGAGTGCCAGTAGTTCCCAGTACAGTAGGTGTCTGCCATGTAATGCACACTAGCAAGGTGTACCTTTTGCATTTGGCAGTTAAAATATCCGAAGCCAGGATAACATTATTTTATTTTGCATGTCACATCAGTCACCGCTAAAAGAAAAATGATACAAAAAGCAAGAAGAAACTACGATCTTAAATGTTAATGACTATAAATAAATAAAACGTTCTGAGCAAACCTGCAGCTGCTTTTTCAACCAATTACTCTCCAACTTATCCAGGAATTGATTCAGTTACCAAAATTACTTCTATTGCTCAGAACCACAAAAGCATTCATGGAGGCAATTAGAAGCTTCTCTGTTGGGTCTCTAGAACATAAATACAGGATCGGCGTGTCCTCATGGGTCTGCACAAACCAGTGCACGTCTAAATAAATGAATTCAGAAAAAGCAATTTTCATAAAGCTTCAGGGAAATATGTTTTTGACAGCAGTCTATTTATATCAAGTCGTATATGTTTCACTTATTTTTATCACTAAACCATTTTTCAAGCTGACGGGAATAAAACAAAAAGAAATGAAGATAAGTCGAGAAGCATTCCTCAATCTAACGTCCCTTTACGTAGTAAACTCTTTTCAGACCTCATTAATAGAGCGATCCGTCTACACAGTGTCCTATATATGCTGCTTCATGTCCTCAGTGACTTCACTCAGGGTTAAAAATCTTTGTGATGTAGTGTTTGCTGCTACTGCGACCACATGATCGCAGCTCGCCACACAGGCAATGACAGGACCGTGGAAGTCCCGTCTGATGGGTACATCAGCTGGACTGCAGAGTTGATTACAGCAGAAAATGCACAGCAGATCACGGGCTTGTTCTCATGTGTGGACTCTGTCGTCTCTGCTTGTCTGACAATCCCAGATCAATACTCAATCAAAGAGGCTTTTTTTGCCTTTAGCTTTTCTGTCTCGGTGCAAAAAGAAAAAAAAAGACCCAAAAGATGAGAGAAAAGTAGAGAGGGGTTCAGTCGCTTGTACAGTTAAACTCATACACAGCGAGGCACAGAGGTTATTTAAAGTAAGGATGCGACTGTAACGTGGACGATTGACAGGCTGAGGAGACTCTTCCAAACATATTTCATTGTTAAGTCTTTTAGTTAAAGCATCTCAGTGCTTAGAATAAAATAAGAATATTAATACATAAAAATGTTAATTTTACAGTATTCGATACAGTTATAGATCCAGAAGGTAGATTCCTAATTATTAAATTATCAATGCTAAATGGCCTGTATTTGTAAAGCGCTTTTACTAGTCCCCCCTAGGGACCCCAAAGCGCTTTATACCATTCACACACTGGTGGAGGCAGCTACATTGTAGCCACAGCTGCCCTGGGGCGCACTGACAGAAGTGAGGCTGCCATATCGCGCCACCAGCCCCTCTGACCACCACCAGTAGGCGGCAGGTGAAGTGTCTTGTTCGTGGGGACAACGACCGAGACTGTCCGAGCCGGCAACCTTTCGATTACAAGGCGAACTCCCAACTCTTGAGCCACGATCGCCCCCAATCAATCAATACTTAACAAAAAGCTGTGTATTGTAAGTGTATAATACTTAGTTGGGGCGACCGTGGCTCAGGGGGTTGGGAAGCGCATCTGTAATCGGAAGGTCACCGGTTTGTTCCCTGGCCTCTCTGTCCTGGTTGTTGTGTCCTTGGGCAAGACACTTCACCTACCGCCTACTGGTGTTGGTCAGAGGGGCCGATGGCGCGATATGGCAGCCTCGCTTCTATCAGTCTGCCCCAGGGCAGCTGTGGCTACAACTGTAGCTGCCTCCACCAGTGTGTGAATGTGAGAGTGAATGAATAGTGGCATTGTAAAGCGCTTTGGGTGCCTTGAAAAGCGCTTTATAAATCCAATCTATTATTATTATTATATGGTCCAAATGTTGATGATCCCTCATTCTTTCACGTTTTTTTCAGTGCACTCTCTGAACACCTTGATTGCACACTTGTGCTTGGAGGCGACCTCAACCTTGGACTAAATGAAGAAATGGATAGGCTCAACACAGCAGGAACTCAGCGTAATTGGCAGTCCACAAATATAATCAAACAGTATATGAGCGACTTTGGTCTTTGCGATGCATGGCGCTCCCTTCACCCCACCAGTAAGGAATATTCTTTCTTCTCACATGTCCATCACTCCTACTCTCGTCTGGATTATTTTTTGGTCAGCAGCTCACTGCTGAGTGACGTTTCAGACACTGAGATTCACCCTATAGCTGTCAGCAATCATGCTCCTGTATCTTTAACACTAATGCACAAGAATAATACTACGCCAAGTAAAAACTGGAGATTCAATACATCGCTGCTCAAAGATGAAGACTTTATTAAATATTTTAAAAAAGAGTGGACTTCATATTTAGACTATAATGACACTCCCAGAACTTCAGCATCTGTTCTATGGGAAGCAGGGAAAGCTGTGATGAGAGGTAAAATAATTTCTTTCTCATCACACAAAAAGAAAGAAGAAAACAAAAATATTAGAATTAGAAAAAACATCAAATCCTTAGAAGAAGCCTACGTGTCCCACCAAGATCAAGAAATAATGAACAAAATATGCAAAACAAAACTAGAATTAAATGAAATTATTAATAAAAAAACACAATTCTTAGTACAAAGACTTCGCTTGCAGAATTTTGAACACAGTAACAAATCAGGTCGATTTCTAGCAAACCAGTTAAAAATAAATAAAGAAAAAACAACTATATGTGCTGTTAAAGATTCATCTGGGAACACAGTATATGACCCTGAAAGAATAAACAACATTTTTAGGGATTTCTATGAAACTTTATATTCACCACAAATAAACCAGTTTAAATCAGTTTCTTGACAGCGTAACTCTTCCAAAATTATTAGACAGTCAAGCAATGGCACTGGATTCGCCACTGACATCAGGTGAACTCCAGGAAGCCCTGATAAGTAGCCCAATAATAAGGCTCCAGGTCCAGACGGCTTTCCTGCAGAATTCTACAAAGACTTCTGGACGATTCTGGCAGTTTTTTACAGAACATTGTTGGAAATCAAAGAAAAGGGCAGACTTCCATCAAATATGAACTCTGCAAACATTAATCTCCTGCTAAAACCAGGCAAAGACCCTGAATATCCCTCAAGCTATCGTCCAATATCCCTTATATGTATTGTGGGGCTTGGACAGTCTCGGTCGTTGTGTCCTTGGGCGAGACACTTCACCCGTTGCCTACTGGTGGTGGTCAGAGGGCCCGGTGGCGCCAGTGGCAGCCTCGCCTCTGTCAGTGCGCCCCAGGGTGGCTGTGGCTACAATGTAGCTGCCATCACCAGTAAAACACAATAATTCCAGGTTCCTGTAGGTCAATCAGGGTAATGATAACTATGAATTATTCTTAAATGTCTTCATTCACAGAAAGAAAATCTGTGATTTGTAATCTTCCCTCTGAGTAAACAAGCTATAAATACATCTTTCTTTCATTTTCCTTTTGCTAAGGTCTTATACTACCAAGAATCTGGTATGTGGTAAAGATGAGGGTGTGACCATTTTTAACATCCTTCAGTTAAACAGTTTAGAGCACTTGCAGTATCAATTTTCTGGTTCTGGTGAATTAATTTTGGATGAAACGTAACTGTAACAAACAAATGTAGCGTTTTCTTTTCAAACTTGCTACTGTAGCTACTGTGTGACACGTTATAGGATAGAATGCACCGTAATGTTTATTGGTAAACGTTACAGTAGGATGTGAATCGGTGCCCAAAACACAAGATCAAGTCAGTGGGTTATTTCACTCCAGATAAAGATGATAACAGCAGGTAGTCTCTGTAAACGTTTTTTAAAAACAGAGTTTTGAGAAGCGAAAATAGAAGCGTTATAATGGCTGTGATCGAGCTCATGAATCAATAGAGAGATAATCTAAAGTGGAGAAACTGGAGTAAAAGGAGGATTTTGAGCAATGTTTTCTTGTCAGGGAGGGTGATGGTGATGGAGAGAGATCGGTTAGTTTAGTCCAACTCTGAGTTGTGAAATTGCGTGTTGGTAAGAAGAGCAGGTCCCCGCTGAACCGAAAAGAAGGACAGATAATCAAGCCTGAGTCGATGTGGGACTTTGTGCAGGGCAAAGGAGAGAGGAAATGCTTTAATAGATTAGCAGTAGAGGAATGGCCACTGGGGAGGCCAAGAGTTTAGGTATTGTCACACCTTCAATTCCCAGTCCTCTAAACGCTTTCATACAATTCTGTTTTTAGTCCCTCTGCTTTTAGGGAAGTCACTCTTTTGGAAATTAAGAATAAACACGGGTGTATTATGAGGTAAATACAGAAACTAAAGAGTTGGAAAAGAGAGAAAGAAAGCTGGGTGGGAGAAAGTTGATGCTATTTAGCTTTGGAATGATGCCGGGAACAACGTAAAGCCCGCGAGGGAGCAAAATAATTTTCTCCAAACTACAGAAATGTATTCAAATAAAGCCCTATTCACATATATTCAGATCACATCACTACTGAAAATAAAGGCCGTTTAGAATACAGTTTTTTCCTCTCTGTGGTGTAATGCATATCACTGCCTTTGGTAATTCAAAAGAAGATAGCTCAGTTAAGAAGGCTGAGGAGAATCAATGAAGCCTTACTGTTGAAAAGAGAACAGATGCATATAAATGACTGAATAGTTTCTCGCTAGTGTGGGCCTTGCCTTTCTATCCAGAGACCATAAGCTATTGCACTGGCGCACTTACACGGTGAGGTCCGTACATTTTATTTTTACAGCATAATATTTGCAATTTTCCCTCCTTATGCTGTCGAGATGTAATGAAAGTGCAGAGCTTTAATTCAGCTTTAATTCAAGAGGTTTTATAAAAAGAAAAGTTTTGCATTAGCTGTTTAGGAATTTCAGACACCCTTTTCATTGTGCTCCATTCAAGCACAGTTTTCAGCTGCTGAAGACTAACATAAAAGCAGAGGCCTTGCAGAGCATCTAACGGGAGGACACAAAGCGTTTGTTGATGTTCGTGGGTACTAAATTCAAGCAGTCACTGTTGTGAGCACCTCGGGGTAACCCCCTTTAGTCATTAAAGTGGGTTACTGTGGATCATCTGTGTCCATCTCACTCTATCCTCAGCATCCTCTGTCACACCAGTCCTCTGAATGTCTTCTTTCAACACAGCCACACATCCATCTCCTCGGTGGTCTTCCTCTTTTCATCCTGACAGGCTGATCCATATTCAGCATCCTTAGTCCAACGTATCTACAATCTCAGCCTCTCTAACTCCCCCATCCATCGACCTGAGCTGTCTTACTGATATACTCTTTTCTAATCCTGTCCATTCTTCTCCCATCCAATGAAAACCAGAGCATCTTCAGCTCTGCACCTCCACACATCATACCATGTCTCCAATTATATATCAGTATCAGTTATAAACTCTGCTGCCGTCTTTCTGACACTCATCTCCACCCACGTTTCACGACCTCTTTTATTCACCTCTCTTGTGCGCTGTTTGTTGCTTTGGATGGTCGACCACGGCTATTTATGCTCACTTTCTTTCACTATCTCTACTCCTTGCAGCTTAATTGTGACACCTGTCTACATCTTGTGCATTCTGTCTTGTTTCTACTGACTCTCATTCCTCTGCTCTCCAGATGATACCTCCACCTCTGCAAAGTCTCTTCCACCGGTTCACTTTTCTCACTACAGATCACAATGTAGCCTACAAACATCATAGATATCATCAGAGACTCTTACCTGACCTCATTCGTCAGCCCGTCCATCACTGCTGCAAACAAGGAGTTCATAGCCAATCCCCGAGGTAATCCCACACCCACCTGAACCCGTCTGTGAGTCCTACTGCACACTAGTGCTGCTCAATTAATCGCATTTTAATCTCGATTACGATCTGGGCTTTCAACGATCATTAAAAATGACTGAGCCGATTATTAGCCCCTCCCTCGTGCTTTACTCTCGTGCTGTTCCTTGTGGCAAATCGAGCGCACCTCTCTGCGTTTCGAACACGTGTCACAACAATTAAGAGCAGCGGTCTCCAACCTTTTTTGCGCCACGGACCGGTTTATGCCGACAATATTTTCACGGACCGGCCTTTAAGGTGTCGCGGATAAACACAACAAAATAAAACTAGTACTGGTACCGAAAAAAAGAAGATTTATTCATAACACACGTGAAAAGACCCAGGAAAACCGAGTAAAGGATAAAAACGATAACAAAATAACGCTGAAAACTGATAAAAACCCTGAAAACTATACATTTCACACCTGAGCCTCAACTCTCGCGGCCCGGTACCAAACGACTCACGGACCGGTACCGGTCCGAGGCCCGGGGGTTGGGGACCGCTGATTAAGAGGACCCGAGGGAAGCTCGGAAAGCTAAGCAGAAGTTATTTGGAGAGGAGAGTGACTGCTGTTGGTTGAAAAGAGGTAAAAAAAAAACTTGAGTGGTGTGAAAACATTATGGGTTCAGAGTCAGACGTGGATCAAGTAGACACAGTGTGTAAACTTTGCTACAGTGTCGTAGCTGCACCACAGAGCAACACTGCAAAGTTCACTAAACATAGATGTTTACATTTTTCATTTATTTCTTATATTGCAAACATTTGCACTGTTATCAGTATTTGCACTATTTTATATTATTTTTTAAAGTCATAATTCAACACATTGTTATTGTTAAATAAATATCGTCAAATAATCGAGATCTCAGTGAAAATAATCGTGATTAGCAGCCCTACTGCACACCTCACCATAGTCTCGCTGTCGTGTTCTGCATCAGCCTCATATGCTTCTCTGCCACTCCTGATTCCACCCTGCAGCACCACACTTCCACCCTATCATATTCTTTCTCTAGACCCACAAAGACACACTTTTAAATACCTCTCTATTAACACTCTCAAAGCAAACATCCCGTCTGGAAGGCATGAAGCCGTACTGCTGCACACCGACCATCACCTCACTTCTCAAACGAGCTTCTCAACTCTTTCTAATATCTTCATGGTACGGCTCATCAGTGCTAAAAGGAATCTTTATATTAACCTCCTCAGACCTGAACTCTTTCACAGCAGCATTTTTAATTTCTCTTTGATATTTGGGCTGATTAGGACCTGATGAAACAAAGAATTTGTTTGTTTGTTTGTTTTTTTACCTAATTTTTGTTTCTAAGAAAAATCAGAGCCACATATGAGGATATTCATTTAAAATTTCGATAGAACAGTTGCAGCATAAAGTCCTCGTAAGTGTCTATCAGGCCCTTGTAGAGCAAAATTTAGTATTTTGGTCTAAAAAACCCAAAATGTGATGTCCGCATGTGTGGACGCCAGGTCCTAGGAGGTTAAATATTCTAACAGTCGTGTATAAAAGCAGCTGTAATTCTCAAACAGCGAGTGCTATACTTGTTCAATTAAAGCAAAAAGTCTAATCAAGTCATTTTAATTATTAAGTAGAAAAATATTATTTGTGACACTATATTTAATTTGAATTGAATTTGTTTCTGGAATATTACGTCTTCGTTTGAAACTCTCTGTGATTAAACTCTGAGTAAAGTCATTAAAGAGCTAACATAATACATAAGGCTAAAAGTTGACCAGTCGGGCTTTATTCCTTCATGTGCACGGACGTCCATGAATGCAAAGGAGAGAAAAAGAAGAAACTAATTTATCCTAACACAACAATACCTAGGAGTTAATTGGGCAACAGGCTCTGTAGATACCTTGGACATTAATTTGCCAGGCTTTCTCTGTGTGACAAGCTGATAATGAGGTATTGTGGGACAGCGGGTCACCTGGTAGGGTGGTGGACAGATTGTGCTCCAGCTAACAAAGGTAGAGAGAATAAGAAAGGTAGAGACAGAGACCATAATGGGACAAATGGGCACCATCGTGCTACAAATTACCTGCCAGTGTTGCTGTAATCTCTCAGCTGCATCACTTTCTCTCCTGAATCAATCGCTTTCCTGTTTTCTCTGCGCCCGCCGGCTCCTGTTGGCACCAACTCAACTCTAACTCAACTACTCCACTAGGTTTCCTCAAACTTAGCAATATATTGATTTTATTTTGCTGAAGGTTTTCTAAGGTATGTTGGCAGCACTACTGCCCAACATCGTGCAAAACAGTCGTGACGCAGCAAGAAAAGAGTTTGAGCAAACCCAGCAGACGAGGATGGAAGCAGAGCTCGGAGACGGATTTAATGACCGGGCATCGGGCCGTGCTCTGTGCAGGGCAGAGATGGGCAGTAACGAGTAACGCGTTACTGTAATCTGATTACTTTTTCCAGGTAACGAGTAAAGTAAGGGATTACTATTGCAAAAACGGTAATTCGATTACAGTTACTTTCCCGTAGGAACGCTGCGTTACTGCGTTACTAAAACCGTGATTTTTTGCGAGAATGTCTCATGACAGTGACGTAAGCGAGTGCGACGTTCGTGACAACAGCTGTGTGCAGATCAACAATGGATCATATATCGAGTGCAGAGAGAGTATGAGCGTGCAGCGTTTAAAGCGTGGAAGTACTGACCTTACTTTGAGTTTGATTCCATAAAAAGTGACAAAAACATTAGTGTCCGTTGTGCGTGGGAAGAAAACTTCTTTTTACAGCGAAAAACCCCTAAACTTCCAAACAAGCACCGAGTAGCTACGACGTAATGGGAAACTCACAGAGAAACTCGCGGATTCTTCCACTGACCGCTGCACACCTGCACCAGGGTAACCCTCCGCCTACCCCACTCCTGCTTTACAGGTGAAAATAGAGCAACAGGACCGCTAGTCTGTGACTTTATTTATTTTCTGCTGTGTTTTACTTGCATCTATTTGAAAGACTGAGTGTAAACACAAAAAATATTTATTTTATGAGCTGGAATGTGCAGAAAATAGGTTTAAATGTTAAACTAATTTCTTCCAGTCAGTGAATGTTGCATATAATTAAATTTTGCTTGATGCATAAAGTTAAAAGATTAAAACTAATAAAACAAGTTTTAAAAAGAGACTTTTCCATTTGATTACATTTTGTATGATGATTATGCAGAAAAAGTAGAATTGGGCTGAAAGATCTATCACTTTATCACCTATTCAGGTTGTAAATCGTGTTTTTAAAAAGTAACTAAGTAACTAAGTAATTAATTACTTTTGAAAATAGGTAATCAGTAAAGTAACGGGATTACTTTTTGGGGGAAGTAATCGGTAATTAGTTACTGATTACTTTTTTCAAGTAACTTGACCAACACTGGTGCAGGGTGCAGTCAAAGATGAGTGGCGATGTGACTCCAGATAAGAATTCAACACAAAGCAGATCAGGTCGTGTTTTTGAGTTTGATGTTTCACAATGGTTATGAATGTGTTTGACCTTTTGTATTCATTACTTTAAAACACTGCACAGTAAGGCTTCAGAATAAATATGAGTGGATTTTTGTTTCATTTATTTCAAAACGTTATTACAAGAACTATGTTTCTAAAAGCGAGTGCAGCAGGGAAGACTTCAGTCAAGGATGTATATGTAAGAAAGTCTGAGCTAAAGAGAATTTTATCTCCTTTTGCTGTAGCAGCAGATGAGTCAGATCAGAGTGCCACTGCCTCACCGAGAAGCTCAGGATGAGGAAGAAGTAGGCTCTTCATCTAGATACTTAGCCTTGCTCAGTGGCTCACCCTTAGATATAATTAAAACTTAATAAATCATAAATAAGATTAGTTTGAAGGCACACCTAGAGGTCTATTAGTCACCATGGCAATTCTTTGTTTTCACTGGTTAAGTGCAGACTTATAAAACAAACTGTCAGATAACAAATGTTTCTGATTTATTGTTCACATAAAAAGTAGATAGGAAGGATAAAAAGAGGAGGCGTGCACAGAGGAGGCGAGGAATGATGCAGACAGAAGAGACATCAAATGAGCTACCGAAGAAACGGATCGCACGGCTAAGACAGCGAGCTGGCACAGTTTGTTACACTTCACATTGGTCAGAGGTGAAAAGGAGATCTTGTTGGACGTGCAGGGTCGGCTCCTGCTGCTAAAAATACAAATAATAACAAAGTCGACTGCATTGGTTTTGCTTTTGTTGACTTTGTGTTATGAAAGCCAATTAAAGCAACGATTGAGTGGAACTCCCGTACACCGTCTCACTTATCTGACCTTCATCACCTACACAGTAAATCTGTGTGGAACAGGTAAATCATTCTGGAAGGGACTGTTCAGTTTTATTTTAATATTATTTATGCAATTTTTATTTACACAGCGCCAAACCACAACAGTTGCCTCAAGGTGCATACAGAGAAAAACCCAACAATCATATGACCCCCTATGAGCAGCTCTTTGGCGACAGTGGGAAGGAAAAACTCCCTTTTAACAGGAAGAAACCTCCCAGGCTCAGGAAGGGGCGGGGTCTTCTGCAAATGATAACATTTTTACTCTTAGTCGACTAAAAGCCACATTCAGTGATTCAGCGCTTTGTTCTGTGTCATTTATCACCAACTTCACAATTAGTAGCTGACCTGCTTGACCTGCTTGACCTACTGAGCCACATCCACCCAAATATCCACGACTATTAGATTTATTATAATGTTTTTGAAGCCCCGCATCACATTAATGTCTCATCTATCTGGTTCTGTCTGATGAAAGACTTGCAAACGGTGTTTCATTCAAAAGCTGTGGTTTCTGTTTAAAATGCTGGTGTTCTAAATCAAAATGATGAGCATCAGATGGTCAGCATTATTGCTGTGAGTACTGATGTTATTATTATGATGATATTATTTCATCTAAAGCTTAAAGTACTGATCACAGTGCTCTATATTATTTAGTTTTTCTGTCTCCGCCTTCAGTCTGAAACTATTGTGAATCATTAAAACACAGGTGCTGATTTCGCCTGCTGTGATCAATGTCATCCCTTCACACACCCGCTGATGATATATTTTTCTGATCTCCGTTTCCAGCAGTGGCGTGCTGACAGGCGTCTACTACAGCCGTGAGAGACAACAAACACAGTCACCACATCCTGTGCACCTAGACGATGCTCTGCATCATAGGTTCATAATAAAAGGATCCCTTGGGTGAACTGAGCAAGCGTCTGTGGAGTGATCGAGTGTGCCGGAGAGGGACGAGGTGTAGAAGTCGCACATTTTTATATGTACTTACTTTTCCATGAGTGTGTCTACCTTAGGCAAAATGACAGTTTTACTCTCTTGATATAAAAGATATTTAATTTACCATAACAACTAGGGATGCAACGATACCAATTTTTTCAAACCGATACGATACCGATACTTGGATCTGAGTACTTGCTGATACAGAGTACAAAAACCGATACTTCTACCAAACACACACACACACACAAATGCAATGAATTGGAAGACAGGTTTTATTTTATTCTCTGCCGATAAAAAATTAAATCTTAATAAAAATGACCACAAAAAAATTTCAAGTGAAAAATAAGCACTTCTGTTAAATTATTGCGGAGTCTCCACATTGTAATTTTACAAAATATCACTGAACTATTGGCACTGTCTCGAGCTTTCAGAATAATAAATAAACACTTATGTTTGGAATAAAATAAATACAAATTAGGTTTGAGAATAAAATAAACTTTTAAATTGTTGCACAGTGTCCATATTGTAAACAAACAAACAAAATAATTATTATTAAATAAATAATAAATAAAATAATAATTGGCCCCCTAGTGGCCAATCTAAAAAACTACAACAGAAATGACAAGCCACCCTCTGATTAATGAAATAAGTTGGTATCGGTTAACTTTTACGAGTATGAGTACACACACATTTTACCATATCGGCCCCGATACCCGATACCAGTATCGGTATCCCCGATACCAGTATCGGTATCGGTGCATCCCTAATAACAACTATATATGGCCAATCACATATTATACGGTAATATAATATAAACAATCTATACCAAAGCCCTTTTTACAGGCGATATTTTAATGTGTCCAAGATGGAAAAAGCACATGTGTAGCTAATATTATAATAACGATGGCTCTGAAAGTGTCCCTGTAAGCCATGGCAGCGAGCCAGAGGGAGCAGTGGAAGATGGGACACCGAAATGGAGCAGAGCCATCAATTATGTTATCATTCCTGCTCGTGTGCTGCATGTTTTTGAATCTAATCTCAGAATGTGCTGTGAAAAAGATCTGATGGATTTGTAGATTTACTACATAGTCACATGCAATTACATGTGAAGTGACAGGAGATTCAACCTAAGTTTCTCATCCTTTGGCTAAAGCTCGACTGCATCTGTGTGTCTTTGTGTGTGAGGGATGAGAGCACAGCAGAACAGCAGACCAGAATCAGCCCCCACTCCCTTCACAGCAGGAAATCGGGCCTTAATTACTTGTGATATAAACACAAATTAGTCTGGAACACAGAGATTCAGCTATGAGTAATATCTCCATTTATACCCCATCATGTCCAATTACACAAGATGTATCACCTAGATGTTAGATATAGCCTGTCTGCGTGATGTTGGCAACCAAAGATAAACACAAATTACCAAAAGAACATCACAGCAGTTTTGCAGCAACATTAAATTCCACAAAACTCAAATCTGACGTGTTTCTGCCCGTGAATCCACTAACAGATGCCCGTAATTCTCCAGTGACTCCTAAAGCTCCTGGATGCTACTGGAAACACAGTTTATTACTGCTAAGACTAATTTATACGCAGAGATTTCTTCTGACAGAATGCAATTAATATTAGTCATTTATATTCTCTCCTGCTCATGAAATGCATCTTTTACTTTGTATGTGCCCGTTTAGCACAGATTTTGTACAGAGTTCATGCTGTGACTGATCACGCCTGGAATCTTCTTCCCTTTGTTTGAGCCGTGTGTTAAAATGCTATGATCATCATCATCATTATTATTATTACCTGACTAACTCAAACAACGTTGAGATGCTGTGTAAAATGTAAATATCGTATGCCATCATAGTCCCACAGAGTTTCCACAGATGATATTTTACACTGAGGAACATTAATCTGAGGTTGTTGCACTTTTTTGTAGCTGAACCTCTGAGAAACTCTCCAAGATGTTTTTGTACCCAATCATGTTACTGACCTGTTGCTAACTAACCCAATTAGTTGCTTGTTACTTGTTTCTGTTTCTTTCACTACTGCTGACATTTTCAGCCTTTTTCGCCCCTGTTCTAACTTTTTTGACACGTCGCTGCATCAAAATTCAAAATGAGTATATTTTATAAAGTTTCACTGTTTAAACTTTTATGAGATTTGCAAATCTGTTATTATTATTATCATTATTATTTAACCCTTTAAGACCTACCATAGAACCAAGTCTGCCAGAGCTTATATTATATTTTTACATGCTGTGGAGCCATTTTTGGGAGCATTTCAAGTTGCTATACATCAATACAACCATTACAGCCTAGATTTTAATAATAAGTCTGCATTAAGTGCATAGTAATTACATAAATTGCAAAAAAGTGCAATAAACTACAAAAAATTTGAAAATCGTTTTGTTTTTTTAACATATATTTCTAGTTAGAGAAATTTAAGAGGCTTATCCCTCAAAACTGTAAATACAAAAAAGTTGCACAAAATAGTTTCCCACCACAGGAAATTTATTTTGAGTGTCTTCATAGTTTTATTTTTGAAATACACCAATTTTTATACACTGCAGGAAAAACGAAAATAAATATTATAATGCAAATTTGCAAAAAAGCAGCATATGCATCAAAATAAACTATTTCCAGCAGTGCAATATGAGTCCTAAGCATCCCAGAAACCACACAGAAAGTCATAAAGTCAAACATAACTTTTAAAAACACCAGTATAGGCTCATGAGGCCCTGATGGTAAAAAACTACATTTCCGCAAAATGACGTCACTGCCGGTTTCGGGCAGGTCATGGCGGACATGCAAAAGTTTGCGCTGACGTCTATTCCAATGTAGGAAGTGTTATGAACAGCTGATCGGATCAGCAAAGCGTGTTTCTGGAATATTATGTTTTTGTTGCTGCAAGTGCTTTTTATGCAGTTTTTGCAAAGCTATATGTGGAAGGAAACTGTGACCGAGGACAAGCTGATGGCATAAGATGTAAGTACAACTCCTCCGGTTTCATATGCAAAAAAATTATTGCGCTAGCTCACGTGGTTGCAGTGCTACCGGGATTTAAAAATAGTTACGCAAAACAGAGCGTGCTGCTCTGACCGGCTTTAAAGGGTTAAAAGAGAATCAAAGCCTAACCCTAAACGTTGGGTTTGATGTTCACGTTGACTATGTAATGTTGTGACGTCCGGTGAAAATCACCAAAACAAACACCTGTGTTTAATCTGTAATTTCAAAAGAGACATTTAAGGCTCACTGTACATGTACTGATGGACCGTAATTTAAGATCTCAGTTGTAACAAACACTGTATCCTACTGGGTTCACATCTTGGCTCTCATTTTACCCGCAGTCTGATCATTTATGGTACTCAAGTAATTTACTTACATCCTAAATAAATATAGGATCTACTCTGTATACAGTGCAGAAACTATCAATAAACCCAAAAATCATGCAAAATTAAAAATAACATTTTACATCAAATTTAGCAGCACTGGGTTCACAGAGATGGTTAATGTTGAGAACCGGTTCTTGTAGAGAATCGGTGCTCGTTAGTCTCCCTCCCTATCGATCCCGCTTATCGGTTCTTGCCCTCTCTCTACGATCAGCTGATTTCAGTCTACAGCGTGGATATGGACATTACTTTTATTTTTATTGCACAAAAGACTGCGAGCGCGATGGTAAACTGAAGACTGCTCCAGAACAGAAACGACGGCATTATACTGTTAACACAACTTTGGATCTTGCCAAGCAACCTGCACAGACAGCATGCTAACGCTAAGCTAGCTAAGAACCCAGAGTGATGTTAAAGCTGAATAAACGCTGACCCCAGACCGGCGCCGT